>NW_026652277.1:154787269-155021601 GCF_009828535.3 Hylobates moloch
TTCCCCAGGCTCAGGTGATCCTCCCATCTCAGCTTCACAGGTAGCTTGGACTAAAGGTGTGTGCCACCATGCCTGGCTAATTTTTGTATTTTTAGTAGAGATGGGGTTTCACCATGTTGCCCAGGCTGGTCTTGAACTCCTGGGCTCAAGTGATCCTCCTGCCTCGGCCTCCCAAAGTGCTGTTATTATAGGCATGATCCACTGCACTTGGCCACTTTTTTCATATTAGTGAGAAAGTGGGCTTCATCTGCTTACTGAGAAGTTTTGAATTTAATCTGCTTTTGCTCCAATTGCGTTAATGATTTCCACTGGAAATTCATTCCCACCAGCTGGCACTGATCAAGGTGTTAGTAAAGACAGCACTTCTCCCAAATACAAATATGATTTCTTCAATATGCTTTGTTTTGCTTGGCATTTTAGTTTCATTTGATATATGGTAGAGACTCCTTCATCGTAAAAGAAAAGCTATGATAAAGACAGAGAGTCCAAAGCAAAGCCTTGTGCTTTTCATATGTACTCACAAAGTTCCCTTTACTTTGGGACCATTTCATCTTGAAAGGTGGGAGGGGTGAGGGAGGAGGAAAGCAGGGGTTATGGATTCCTATCCATGGCTGGTGATAGAGCCAAGGCATGGGGTGGAGGTCGTGGGCCTCTGTCTCTAGACCAGCTGTTTGGAAAAGAAGCGGAGGAATAATGGATGAAGAGCCCTTCGATGCAGGCAAACTTTAGGATTTATTTTTTTTCAATTTGCAAGTTTTGAGTTGAAGCTCCTCTCACTGTGAAGGCAGAAAAATTAAACAAATGCCAAGCTCACAACTCTATGTCTTCTCATAGGAATGGGTATCTCCAATCACGGTTCCTTGGCAGCCCAGTATAGAAAATGTGAGAAGGAGATAAATAAAAGGAAACAGAGAGAAGCAACTGTAAGGATAAGGAAGTGATCACTGATTTGCGGATCCCAGACCCTCATGCAGCCAATTAGTGGCACTTGAACACAACTGGAAGCACCTATAATTAGTATTCCCCAGGGAAAGTAAAAAATGAATTCTGCTTTAGAATAACGCTTTGTTTCTAGCAATAAAGTTGTCTGATGTTCTTGAAGATCACAGAATTTCTATTGATCAGAGTGGTTATGATTTTATTTTTTATTTTTTGAGACAAGGTCTCACTCTGTTGCCTAAGCTGGAGTGCAGTGGTGCACCTATGGCTCACTGCAGCCTCTCCTGGGCTCAGGTGATCCTCCCACCTCAGCCTCCCAAGTAGCTAGGACTACAGGCATGCACTACCAAGCCTGGTTGATTTTACTTTTTGTAGACATGAGGTCTCACTATGTTGCCCAGGCTGGTCTTAAACTCCTGGGCTCAAGCCATCCTCCCTCCTTGGCCTCCCAAAGTGCTGAGATTTCAGGTGTGGGCCACCATGCCCAGCCTGATTATGATTTTAAAGAAGAAAAAAGGCATGTGTAAAAGTTCATCATTGTTAATTCACAAGGCAGGTGGCCGAAGGACCATGGAAAGCAGCTGGCAGTGGACACGGGACCTGTATGAGTTCTCCGAGGGTGTGAGAACACTTCCGAACGTCGGCCAAGCTCAATGGCAGAGTCCCGGGTTGCTCCACGCATTGCTGGTGGTAGTTGTTTCTGCCTTTGCCTCAACCTGTTTCTGTTAGACACGGATTTGTCAAAACCTTGTCTAAACCGTCATACTGACTTCTAGTTTTAGCAGATCTCCTTCCTAGACCAGCAAAGATTTTTTAAAGCTTACCTTTCAAAGTCCTGGCACACTGCTTCTCAGAAGGCTGAGCACGGCGAGGGGGCCCTGGGACGAAGGACTCCACGTGGACGCAGTAAAGAGTGTTCGGCTCTAGCCAGGTGAGCACCAGTGTGTGGTTGGTCACACACTGGGACCACTAGGATAGGGAATTGCAAACACTGGTTAGAGCCAGACATTTCTGGGACCACCCCAGACAAATAACTGTAGAAGGAAATAAAAGACCAAGGCACCATTTAATTCTTCACTATCAGTATAAGCTTTTTTTTTTTTTTTCAGCAACAGTTTCAATATACTCTTTTCCTTTAGCTCAGCAGAATATAGTCAGGAACTGGACCAATGCTGAGAACAATTCTAAACAACACATGGATAGAGTTTTTATTCATTGTCCTGGGTCCTTGCTCACATTTTTTTTTTCTTCTCAGAGAAAGACTGTGCAAGTGAAAGCTCTCCATCAAAGTGAAGTGTACAATCTCTCTACACTCCAATAACACCATATCCTGTCAACAGAGTTTCTGTAAAGATCTGAAGTGAGTTCTGTAAAATTTCTGTATATAGAATTGTATTTTGTGTGGCGTATCTTTTGAATATCATGACTTCCCAGATTCACGTGCAGAGAATCAATGCATCAGGGTTGTTTGTTCCCACATTAGCTACAGAGTGGTACAGGAATGTATGCCCCATTCCATTTCAGGCTTACCGTTCTATTTGATTTAGTATTCAACACAGACACATTATACTTCAGATTGGAGTATATTTGTTGCATGGAAACAGGAAGGTCTTCTGGATTTCTCTTCCACTTCTCTGGAGCTGTCAGGACAACAGAAATCGACTTCTCATCTGTAGTCAGTGCCACCTCTGGTGGGCCAATTTGTGCTTAAAGGGGGAGAAAGAGGGTATTATCATGTTCAGATGAAAAATTACCTTAGATAAAGCTACCATATAATCCTACTTGGATCAAGGCCCTAAAAGACATTCTTTTTTTTTTTTTTTTTGAGATGGAGTCTTGCCCTGTCGCCTAGGCTGGAGTGCAATGGTGCAATCTTGGCTCACTGCAACCTCCGCCTCCTGGGTTCAAGCAATTCTCCTGCCTCAGCCTCCCAAGTAGCTGGGATTACAGGTACCCGCCAACACACCCAGCTAATTTTTGTGTTTTTAGTAGAGGCGAGGTTTCATCTTGTTGGCCAGGCTGGTCTCGAACTCCTGATCTTGTGATCCGTCCACCTCGGCCTCCCAAAGTTTTGGGATTACAGGTGTGAGCCACCGTGCCTGGCCTTAAAAGACACCTTCTTACAGGAGATGCCTCAAAATGTACTAAGGTGGGCCTGAGTTATGCCAAATCTTGAAACCATTTCACACAGCCTGATCCAATGTTAGAACAGCAAATTCAAGTGTTCTGTTTCCTTAGTCACATGCATAAACAGTAGATGGTTAATACAATCAAAACTGTTTGTAATATTTTTGTGAATTGAGAAGTTGGTGATAAATGACAACAACATGATTTGGTAAGTGGAAAGTCAGAGATGTGATTAGAATGATCTAGAACAGAGACCAGGCGACTTTTATCCTAAAGATCTGGACAGTAAATATTTCAGGCATCGCAGGCCATATGATCTCTGTTGCACTACTGCACTCTTGTATTGCAAAAGCAATCTAAGGTAACTATGTAAACAAATGAGTGTGGCTTGTGTCCCAATAAAACTTTATTTATGAATAGACATCAATATTCCAATTTCCTTTACTTTTCTAATGCCATAAAATATTCCTTGGATTTTTAGAAACTAAAAATATAAATACATTCTTAACTCTTGGCTTGTAGAAAAACAGAAAGGGGGTTGTTGGATTTGTCCCAAGGGTAGTTTTCTGACCTCTGATCCGGAAGGGCTCCCGGACTTATGGAGCGCTTGCAGAGCTCATTATGGCAGCCCTGAGTGGGTCCTTCATGACTGAGTCAGCCATAGCTCAGGGGATGGCAACATTATAAAAGTAAATACCAGGAAGAAGTTTCCTTAATTCTGAGTTACACTTGGAAATTACATCATCACACTACCAAGTTCATACAAGAAGCAGCATAGTTGGATAATCAGGACAATCTTTAATCAATCTTGTGGAGACATTAATAGTCCATAAACCCACATTAAATAAAGTCATTTTGTTCCTCAAATTACGTAGCTTCCACTAAGTAGTAAGACAAAGTCAAAATTTGATATCATTGTCATCTAGTATCAATTTTGGATCTGGGAGAGGTCTTAGAGATCACTTGGCTAAACCTTTCACTCTAAAGATGAGACTCAGGCTGGGTGCGGTGGCTCACGCCTGTAACTCTAACACTTTGAGAAGCTGAGGTGGGAAGATAGCATGAGCCCAGGAGTTTGAGACCAGCCTGGCAACATAATGAGGCCCTGTCTCTACAGTCAATCAGTCAATCAGTCAATCAAGGTGAGACTCAGAGCCAGCAAGGTTAAGGACTTTGTCCTGCTCACTCAACCCACTGGTCCAGAATAGAGCCAAGCCTCTGGGCAAGGCCGTCTATGAGGCTGAGACTGTTAAACCTGATATTAATACATGTTTAACTGATCATTGCAATAATGGCATTACTTACTTTCTAAAAAAGGATAGAACCGTCCACTTTCAGCCCATTTGGAACACTTTGTTCCCCAAATGGCCTTAACTTTGGCATAATACTGGTGTTCATAGTCAGAAGTTTCAGCAGAAAGATCACAGTAGGTTCTATTGATATTTCTGCATTCTGATTTATTCAGCCATTTCTTTTGCCCATATCTGCTAAGAAAGAAGTTGAATTAATAATGAGGTGCCCTCTATACTTTACAATAAAAAAACTCAGTCGTTTTATAAAACTGAGTGGAACTGATGACCTTCTCTTCAGAAAAACAAAAGTGCCTGTCATTGAGATAAAAAAGAATCCACTTTTGCTGCGGGCAATTTTTTTCATTAGCTGTCAGGAACATGAGTCAGAGTTTCTGTAATCACCTTTCTTTCTGTGAATTATAATATGGATAGTATATTTTGAAAGCATATATTTTATTGTTATTCTTTGGCTACAGTGAAATTTTTACATATTGTCTGATCAATTCTTCTAGTAATTATCTATGTAGGTTTTCAGTCTACTATGTACACAAGGTCAGTTTGATGGATTGTTTGAAGAGCAGTTTGTCATTTTTTTACTTGGAAGAAAAACTACTTTGATGTTCTCATAGCATATAAAACTCTAAGCATCAATGATTCTAGGGAAAATACATGAGGCAGGAGTGCATACAGAAATCTGCATTTTTGATAATTATAGTGATCATGATAATATTGACTAGGTTGGTCATATTGATTTTTGTTTTCTGTATTAAAAACACAACTCCCATAGCAAATAGGGAGGTGGCAATATTTTTAGCCCTTTTCAGGTGGGAGAGACTGAAGTGTAGAGTTCAGGTAACGTGATAAGCCAGTGAAAGGGACAGGGGAGGCAGCATGGGAAAGGTGATGAGTTACAAGTGGCAGCCTAGGGAGCAGCTGAGAGGACACTACGGTGGTCCAGGGGAAGATGTAGGTCGCTTGGACAAGGACGGGGGCAGTAGGATAAATAAGGACAGGACAAAAGCAAGAAATATTAGGAGATAGGACTTGGTGATAGAAAACATGTAACAGATTAGGGAAACGAAGGTGTTAAGGATGCTGTCTCTTTCTGTCTGGGGCAGATGGGTGGAATGGTGGTGATATTTACTACGATAAAGAGCACTGAGACAGAACAGTGGGAAATGGATGGGGAGGCAGGGTAGGAGGGGAAGATAAGATGTTCACTTTTGATGCCTTGAGCCTGAGTATGTGCATGGGAGGTAGGGATTTTGGAGTCAATGTCATCAAACTGCTCATTGATGGCACAAGCATGAATGAATGATCCATGGAGACAAAACAAAGTCTAGGATAAAATTTCAGGAGTGTCAAGATTTAAAGGTTGGATAGAAAGAAGATCTGGAAACAGCAACTAAAGAGGGACGAGAAAAAAATATCATAAAGGTCAAGGGAAGAGAGCGTCTTGAGAAAGAGGGTATGTCCATGTATTGCCAAAGCTTAAGGATATTTTCTCTTTTCAGAATATGGCAACAGATTTCTGAAAGTAAATTTTTCCCATTTCCTAAGTACCATACCTACCAAAAGACATCAGAAATATAGTCAGATCTTACCGATCAACTTCTCCATCCAAGTGATCACTGTTACTTAGGGGCTTTCAATTTTTTTTTTAACCACGATCCACAGGGAAAAAAAATACATTTTACATTGTGATTCAGCTCACAAAATATAAAACTATCTAACATATTAAAACAAAAATTGTACAAGAAAATATTTAAACTTTACCACATGCCTTGCATTCAGTTATTTTTCATTCCACTCCATTCCACACCATTCCATTCCTTTCCATTAAAAATAATGTCTCTCAACATTCATTTCATGAGTCATCAAAGAGTCCTGAGTTGTGGCTTGAAGACTATTGCCATTGCCTATGTGACCCCTCCCTCCTCAAACTTCCTCACTCTGCCAAAGGCAAGGCAGCTTCCCATGACAGATGCTGATGCAGGAGAAAAGGCTCTTTACAAGATTTTCAACAAAATAAATGAATGATGACGAGAATAACTCAGCAAATATTCCAGTAATGACGCTCACGCATGGCAAAGAGCCATATGGGGCCCTCAGTGGTCTGATTTACAAGCTTTATCTCATCTAATTATCATAACAACCCTAGGGGGTAGGTGCTCTTATTTTCATCCCATTTTACAGATGAGACAGCTGAGGCTCAGGGAGATTAAGGGATCCACTCAAATTCACATGACTAGTAAACGGCATTCCTGGGATTTGAACCACTCTTCCCTGATGCCAAAACTTCTGTTTTTAGTGCTACATTCTATTTTTTTGCATTAATTGTTTTGGTGGATAGAATTTAAACTTTTGGTAAATTTTCATCTTGGAAACAAACTTCACTCAAAAGTATAAAAGTATAATCTGTAACCTTCCCAGCTAGGTTCATAGCCTGGCTATGAACTGGGGACTATCTGACTCCAGAGCTGAGCTTGGAGCCCTCTGGCAGTGAAATACGTTGCCCTATATTCCTGTCCCTCTTTCACATGCACAGGCATGTAAGAACTCCAACGTGGCAAGCTTCTTTTTAAACACATATTTTTAAAAGTTGCACCATCTGAGTGATCTGCTCACACAGAGCAGTGATGACTCTGTCTATTTTTTAAAAATCCCTTTCTGAATCACATAAAACATAAAGGACAGAGCAAGCTCTTTGCTCCACCTAATGGATAAGGAGGCAAGGACATGCTCACGAGCCTTTTCTCTTTGCAAAGTGATTTCTTTCCTCTAACACTGGCTCCTGAGAAACTCCTTGGAAATGAGAACGAGGTTCTGGATAAATGAGGTCACTGTGAGTCACTGTTGAAGTCTTTCACTGGTTTTAGTGATCTGAATTTTTTTTTCAAAGACAAAACTGACTTTATGCTTTTTTGAAAATATGGTAAATGTTTTTTAATTCAAACAAACAATTCAGAAAGTATAATCAAAAGAGAAACAAATCATCCTAAAACCCATTACCCTGGAACATTTGGTGTGTGTGATTCTGGATATCTCATTGTGCTTCTGTATAAACAGAAGGACGATATGATAGCAAAATAGATGGACAAAAATTAGATTATACCATACATATGGTTTTAATAAAAGTAGTCAATTCAGTGTGCCTTGAACTTTGATAGAAAAAAGAAATTGAAGTGAGATTAAAGGAACTACAGAAGTGCAAATGTTTGTCATCACAAGAGATATTTGTTCCTAAAAGAGCTTTTAAATTAAGAAAATGGTTTGTGAAAAATATTGAGAGGTTAATTATTAAAATAATAAAATATTGTCATTTTAGATGACATTTAATGGCTTCTGGCTACGAAAATCAGTACACTTATAGTTTCCCCCCTTTTCCACCGTATATTATTGTTTAAATTCAAATTATTTCTAAGAAACTTCTATAATTACATTTCCATCACTATTTAGTCTTAGTTCTACATTTAGATGAATTCCATGCATGCTACCCGTCTTTTTGTCATCACTAAGTTCTTCTTTTGGGTTTGTCTTTATCTCTCTGTTAGCTGGAGGTCATCTTTAGTTAGTGCTCCACCTCATCCTCCAGGAAGGTCTCAGAAAAGTGATCTCCTGAGTTCCCACCTGCTTCCAAACACCAGTCTACTGAACTTAGTAAGAGTCTTAGGTTACGCTTGTGTTTTCCTCACAAGATATATTCTATTGAGTGTTGCCAGAGTGAAATTCTCCCTTTCTCCCAACTTGAGTTCTGCTTTTGCTAAAATGGCCATGAGTCATTTAAATATCTTAAAGTCCAATAACTTCACCAGGATATGTCTTGCTATTGTTTTTACCAAATTTTTCTAGACATACCACACATTTATGATACATAGTTCCAAACAGTCTTTATTACCTGTTCAACCATTACTATCACTTAGCTCTAACAGGTTTTTCACCTTGATACAGTATTTTTATATGCCAGCATTTTCCTAAGCTCTGCACACTTCCTTAAAAGAAAGCATGTTCTCCCTGTTGTCTTAGAATCTCTTCTTTCACTGTTTTCTCTTCTTTGAGTTTTACCTTTACAGATCCTGTTGTTTATGCACTCTAACAAAATTATGGACTGTTATTTATTTTAATTCTTCCTTACTTCCATAGCAAAGCTTTCTGGAAACTTGTATTCTTTTTTCCTCTTTCCCTGTTCCAGTAATTATGAATAGGCGCTATGCTAGTTCCCTTGGGACTATTACTCTTTGAGTGGGGCCAGCTGTTTGTTGAACAGGCAAATGGATATAAGAATAGGGCTCAGATAATGAGCTTTTGCTCTCCATAATTTTTGTATTTTTTGTAGAGACAGGGTTTTGTCATGTTGTCCAGGTTGGTTTCGAACTTGTGAGCTCATGTGATCCAGAAGTCTCGGCCTCCTAAAGTGCTGAGATACAGGTAAGAGCCACTGTGTTGGGCCAATGCTCTCCATAATTTTAAACTTCTGTTTCCATCAAATACCCTCTCACCAAATCTATTATTCCCTTTGCTCCCTGGGAAGCCTGTCTGCCCTCAGGTTTTGGGCCGCAGGAGGCTGATGTTGTAGCCTTCCTAGGCTGTCTCCCAGCCAGTGCCACCTCCCTTTCCTCCTGACCCCGGCTCATTCCCAGCTTCTCCCTGGGCTGTGACAGGGCCTCCACAATGGACAAGTCCTGTGTGCCTGATTTCTATTTCAGTTCATCCGTCTCTGACATTCTGTGGCACCAAACTGGGAGTCCATGGGGACATTTCCTTAATTTCTGGTGGTGGCAATCCTTAGATTTCCATGCTCTCAGATTGTTAGGTGGGCCTCTTCATACTGTGACACTTATTTTGTGAAATCATTTCCTGTGGTTGGAGCTGGGAAGGTATAGGTTTGCTTTCAGTTTCTGCAGCTGTTTTTCTTCAGATTCCACAGGATTTGGCTCGGATGGTTCCTAGTTTGTGGTCAGGGTTGTGGCCATTTCCTTTGTCTCTCTGAAGATGGACACTGACTATCTGTTTTGCATTCTTTCCTGCTTGCAATGAGTTTTGAGGGCCAGATGAAATGTCTATTCACTGCTATCTTTAAGTGCCAACAGCTGATCACACAAAATGTGCACGCGGTTTCAAGGAGTCTAAGGATGCCTATAATTCCAAACAGCTTAGAAATTTCAGAGATGATGGATTGCCTTGTTTGCTCAGCCACCTAATAATGTTTTATTATTAGAAACTTCTTTTCTCTGTCCAAATAACCTCACCTTGCCTGAGCCCCCCAATGCCTCTGTCTCCATGAAGAAACTGTTTTCTAATTTAATCTTACAAAACATCAAGAAAACTTAACCTGAAATATTTAAAACTTTTCTCTCTTTCAAACACATTTAATACCACAGAGAGTTTATCTTTGCACAATTCACAGGAGTCTGAGTCTTGTGTTTGTAAGCTAGCCAAAAGGAAAAGAAGAAACTTACATGAAATACTGCACAGTGTAAGTAACTTTAACTCCTTGAAGACCCTCTGGTGGAGTCCATTGTAGGACATTCTTCATGTTGATGGATAAGAAGGTGATGTTTGCAGGTTTAGGAAAACCACCAGAGACACAGGAAACTGAAAAAGGAGCAGAAAGGAATTGAGGTCTTAGTGGTAGAAAAGGAAAACATGATTCCTGTAGCAGCTAGACTCCAGAGATGGCCCCCAATATGGCCTTCCAGTATGCATGCCCTGTGTAACATCTCTGAAATGAAAAAGAGAATGTGGCAGAGGTGGCTCTGGGACTAAGCCAGGACTTTTGCTTTTCAAACAAAATTCCCGAGTTGCTATGTAAAATAACAGCTAACTTGCTGGAGAGACCATGCTGAGAGATTGCATGAAGAGAGGCTCAGTTGTCCTGGTGTCCCAGCTGAGCCCAGCCTTCTAATAAAGGGGCCACAATGAAGTCACTGTGGCCATTCTAGCCCCTTCTGTCACAGACTGAAGCTGCATGAGAGACCTCGTGTGAGACCAGCAGAAGAATCATCTGGCAGAGCCCCAGTTAATCTCCAGAAGTTTAAGAAATAATAAAAAGATTGTTTTAAACCACTAAGTTTTGGTGGTAGTTTGTTATGCACAGCAGAGAACTAAAACAATCTCTTTATTAGATAGAAAAATAAAATTTAGAGTAGGTGGCCCCGAGAGGCCAGAGTTTCAAAGGTTAGAATTGGGACTGCCTTTACTAAAGAATATAGTAAAGCAATAATTAGAAAAGGAACCAATGAAATAAGACGATTTATTGAAATAAACACTGGTATGTTCACATAGGGGCACTCTAAGAAAAACTGTATCCTAGAGGATTAATTTATAGAAATCCTTGTGGAGAAATGGTAAAGAATTGAGAAACTACTAAAAACTTGGAAAAGGAAAGGAGAGGCTACTTTCTTATAAAATAAAGCAAAGATAAGCCTTGAATTAAAGTAAATGAAAAAATTCAGTGGGAATATGTAGGAATCAAAATATTAATTTAAAATATTGGAAAGATCACAAAGCACGGAGTGATAACCAATCAGGTTTTATGAAGAACTTATCCTGTCACAAATATGCACATTCTAGTCAATCAATGAACTTGAAAAATACAAAATATTAATACTGCAAATCAAACTTAGGAAATAAAATTTAGTTCAGTCACCGATGGCAGCTCCAATCTTGGCTAAGTATCATAATTCTTGAGTAAAGTAGCTGGGACTAATGTCAGAGAAAGGAATTATGTGTGAGGTAATCTTTGGTTAAGATTAGTTCTATACAATGTATTGTTATTTTGCAAGCCAAGTGAAAAGAAAAATTATTTACTTTAGAATTAAACTTTGTAATATCACCTTGATTCTATGCAAAATTAGCTCTTTAGTGTAAAGATGGCTGAGTGTAGGTATGCTTGTGCTATAATTGTAATGACTCCTACTTTTAACCTTGCTCATTTAAAAAATTTTTAGTTTTATTTTTTAAAAAAATATTACTCACAGAGAGGCACAATCAATTGACCACTGCCGTGTGCGTGCATGCGTGTGTGTGTGTGTGTGTGTGTGTGTGTGTGTGTGTTAGGGGTAGGGGAATCTCAAAAGGACATAGCCTGCCCAACATCAGTCTTTGATTTCTTCTTGTAATTCTTTGGAACCATTGGGTAGCAAGTGGTGTTGGTATTTTCTGGAGATTATATACAGTGAATATTTATCAACGATTTAATACTGCTTTGTGGTACTATTAGGTTCTCAATTTTAATCAGATTTTTGGAGACAAAACAGAACATGGGGAGGCAGCACATTGAGTATAACACTTCTCAGCTCTTCAAAAATGCAGAACCCATTTAACATAAAAATTTCCAAGGATCTTTCCAGATATAAAATGCCGTGGCCTACATTTTTAGATGGCCCTAATGTATGAAGAGTCGTTAGCATCTTATACAAAATAAAATAGACTGTGTATTATAATATCACTGGTGGAAGACATTGTCAAAACACAGCTTTATAGAACTGAAAAGGAAATTGAACATTTTGGTTTGTGGCAACATGAGTTTGGAGATAGAAAACAGAAGTTATCTTAGATGGTATAGTCCAGGCATATTGTCTCAAGGTTCAATCTGTACAAATCTTTATCTTCTACAACACTGTATTCTATTTGTCTTCTTTTTTTTTTTTCTGAGACAGACTCTCACTCTGTCACCCATGCTGGAGTGCAGTGGCATGACCTCAGCTCACTGCAACTTCCACTTCCCAGGTTCAAATGATTCTCTTGCCTCAGCCTCCGAAGTAGTTGGGATTACAGGCACTCACCACCATGCCTGGCTAATTTTTTTGTATTTATAGTAGAGATGGGGTTTTGCCATGTTGGCCAGGCTGGTCTCCAACTCCTGACCTCAGGTGATTCTGCCATCTTGGCCTCCCAAAGTGCTGGGATTATAGGTATGAGCCACTGCGCCCAGCCCTATTTGTTTTTTTAATGTGAGTAAACAAATGACAGAACTCTCAAGATGCCTAAAACATACCCAAAAAAGTTTTGAGAAACAACTTGGAGTAAAAGAAATAGATAGGCAATTTTATTTTAATTTAGTTTTTTTGGTTGCTGTCATAAGGAAACAAAGCATTTTTTCTCTTCTGAAATAAACTATACTCTGGAATGTGCTGTCAATAATTAATGTTCATTGATTCAGTAGACATTTTGATTAATGCTTTGTAATTGTCTAAATGGTCCTTCACAAATGCTATGCCAATTGTTGAAATGTTAGCAAACTCTGGTAATGATATTAAACCAACAGAATGAATAATGTGACAATAATAACATTAAAAAATAATGTTCTTATGCCATTCTATTCTTTGAGAAGAGAATATATTTCATTATAAATGCTGTGAACTACGTATGCCTCCCCTGCACGTCTATATTATGGGTAAATGTTATCTATCACCATGACTGTGGTAGCTGGCCTCCAATAATCCCTTCCTCTTGGCATTCACAGGTTGTATCGTTCTCTCCCACATTGTGCCTGGGTTGGTCTACATGTCCAATAAAATATAACAAAAGCCATGACAAAAGACACTTCTGAGATTAGGTAATAAAAGGCACTGTGGCTTCTATCTTGTTTTCTTTGTCTTGGATCATTTGCATGGGCAACACCAGTTGCTTTGTTGTGAGTGGCCCTGTGGAGGCCCATGTGGCAAAGTAACTGAGGCTTCCCAAAGCTGCTGAAGAACTGAGTGAAGCCTCCTGCCAAGAGGAACGTTAGTGGTCTTAGAAGTGGATCCTCCGACCCCAGTCCAGCCTTTGGATGACTGCAGCCCCAGCTTGCCTCTTGACTACACTCTTGCGAAAGACCTTCAGCCAAAACCACTTGGCTAAGCCCTTACTGGAATCCTGACCCTCAAAAAATATGTGAGATAATATTTGTTGTTTAAAGCTATTAAGTGTAAGGTAATTTGTTACTTAATAGTAGAGAATGAATACAACAATGATTCTAAAACTGAAAAGCATCTGAGACAGACCAATCACTAAAAAAAAAAATCCTCCATTCCCAATAATTTAATAAATGGCACTTACCTTAACAATTTTGAGAAATGTTCTTTCTAATAGTTTGATTTTATGTTTATGAAGAAAATTAAAAACTACCCAAGGAGAAGACCAGAAACTTACTATCTTTTTAATAGCAAGTGAAGATCACAGTAAAAACTTTTTGAATTTTTTTTAAAAAAACAAATGCTTAGTTAAGCTCATTGCAAATACACTGACAAGGTTTCAGAGTAATAAACATCTTTAACAGAAATCCACTTAAAAATGAATGTTATATTTTGTACACTGTATCTGGGGAAAAAATACTACAGCTTTTAGACCTGCAGGTTCTTCCTTTGGATTGACGTTATCTTTCTGACGGCAGAGGCAGAAAATGTTTCAGTTTTGGATCATCCTGTTGTCAATAAATCAAACTATTATTCAGGGGCAGACCTGTTATGAGAAAAGTAGGTCACGTCTTGATATCAGCCCATCTCTAAATCTCTCCAGGACACAAAATATTCCTGTTATAACATGGTCTGCTGGTTTTGAAACCTTTTTTTTTTTTTCTTAAGTCAGAACAAATTAAGCCATGTTAGTCATCTTTCCTTAGATTAGGCAAAGCACATCTTGTCTCTCTGCTTGTCGACATTTTATTTTCAGAAATGGATGTTTATAAATTGCTGTGGATTAGTAGTATTTTGTTAATTATGGACTTTTAATAATGTGTCTTTGATCAATGGAAATAGATGGTTCTTACTACAGAGAGGTTTGACTTTTCTGCAAAGAGGAGTTAAAAGAATTCTCTCACATGGACTGCTTGTTCCTTTGGATTAGTTCTGGTTTCACTTGGAAATGGTATCATACGTTTGGGTATGATTAAAAATAATGTTGTGGCCAGGCGTGGTATCTCACACCTGTAACCCCAGCACTTTGGGAGGCCAAGGCAGGTAGATCACTTGAGGTCAGGAGTTCGAGACCAGCCTGGGCAACATGGTGAAACCCTGTTTCTAGCAAAAAAAACCACAAGAAACAAAAATTAGCCTGCATGGTGGTGGGCACCTGTAGTCCCAGCTACTTGGGAGGTTGGGGCAGGAAAATCACTTGAACCAGGAAGGCAGAGGTTGCAGAGAGCCACTGCACTCCAGCCTGGGCAACAGAGCGAGATTCTGTCTCAAAAAATAAAATGTTGAAAGTGGGATCCACTTATGACAGGCGAAGAGGCTCTGTTTTAATAAAAATAATAAATATTGTGAAAGCCTTTATATGTTAAAATGTATTTAGTCGATATGAGCAAGTTGGTTGGCATATAATAAAAATAGTTGCTAACACTTACTAAATCCTTACCACACAGCCAGCATGGTCTATGTGCTTTACACAAACCAACTCATTCAGTTTCCATCACAGCCCTATGGTAGGTACTATTGTTATCATCTCTATTATACAGATGAGGAAACTAAGGCACAGAGGAGTTTAGTAAGTTGCCACAAATTCACACAGCTAGTAAGTGGAGGAGCTGAGTTCAGAACCCACATTCTTAACCTCCTCACTCACATGCCAGGGTTGTAAACCAAGTAGAATTTAAACAGAATTTAAAGATAAGAAAAGGCTCACGAGAAAACATGTATTAATCTATGATATTAATACATCAAATAATTTGGGAATTTAAAAATGTTAGATACTAATCTATTCAGCAAATTTTTTGGGATCCCACCACATTTTGTCACAGGAGGTCCGTTCCTTTTCCTGCTAGAATATGTCCTCCCTTATCTGGTCCTAGGGAATGCAAGCGGAAACTCCTCCTCTTTTGACACATTCTCCAGATGATATGGTGACCACAAAGGTAGGGATTCCTAGAAGACTGTGTTGGACTCTACTCTGATTTATGTTTAGTTGCTGAGAACAGGATTTCTATTAATTTGAAACCACAGTTAAATTTATAGATATGGATACACATATTTCACCTTGGCCTTGCACTTTGGCTCTTTGTCTCCCATATAAATCATACTATAGTCAATCCTATCTGTATTGATGAGAAACATCAGTTCGACACTCATCTTATTCAGTCATTCAACTCATATTTATTGGGTACGCTTATGGGTATCTCTTGCAAAAACAAATAAATAAAAATAAAATATATATTAAAGTCCTAACCTCTGAGTACTTCAGAATGTGACCGATTTGGAAATGGAGTTGTTGCAGATACCGTTAACATGAGATCATACTGAAGTCAGGTGGGCTCCTGATTCAGTATAACAGATATCCTTATAAGAAGACAGCCATGGGAAGACACAGAGACACAAGGAGAATACCATGTGACGATGAAGGACTGGAGTGATGCACCTACAAGCCAAAAATGCCTGGGACCACCAGGAGTTGGAAGAAGCAAGGAAGCAGGCTCCTCTAGTCTTCAGAAGGAGTGTGGTGCTGCCAACACCTTGATTTTGACTTCTAGCTTCCCAAACTGTGAGAGAATAAATTGTGTTGTTTTAAGCAACCCAGTGGTACTTTGCTATGGCAGCCCTTGAATACTAACACAGTGCCTACCATGTGGATACCTTATGGTGAATAGACAGGTAAGTTCCTGCCCTTGCAGAGCTTCTAGGGAAGTAGGAAGAGAGACATCATTAAAACGTAAAAAACAAAAACAAATGTATACATAAAAAATTTGGTGATCAGACTAAGCAAGGGAGTAAGGCTGGAGTGGTGGGTCACAGAACCTGTAAATACACAGGGCCTTAGGAGAGGGCAGTGTTCTAGGCAGAGACCCCTGAGATGGGAAAGGGCCTATCCAAAAAGACAGTGTCTTTGGAACTGTCAAAAGATCAGTTTGGAAAGCTGACAAAGAGGACAGTGGCCAAGATGAAATCTAAGGAGTACAAAGGAGCTAGATTCCCCCATCTCTCTAAACTCTGGGAAAAAGTCTGGTTTATATTTGAAATTCGTGGGAAAGTATTGAATCCTTTGCTGCAGGGGAAAATATGAACCTATTTATATTTCAAATGGATCACTTCACTGCTGAAGGGAGAAAAGACTGGATAGACCAAGAGGAGAAGGGAGAAGCCAGTGAGACCATAACTGCAGTAGCCCCATTGTGCACCAAGATGCAGGCTGTGGAGGGGGAGTTGCGTGGGAAGCTTGGAGCTCAAGTTTCAAACTAGAAGTGGGACCTGCCGATGAAGCAGAACTGCACAGGTCCCATCAGGAAGAGAGTGGCTGTGCTGTGCAAGTAAAATTAACAGATGAAGATCTAGCAAGGAATAGTCATGCTTTTATCTATTTTGATGATGCAAAGGAGTGATTAAAAAATAGAATTAGGCCGGGTGTGTGGGCTCACACCTGTAATCCCAGCACTTAGGAAAGCCAAGGCAGGCAGATCACTTGAGGTCAGGAGTTTGAGACCAGCCTGGCCAACATGGTGAAACACTGTCTCTACTAAAAATACAAAAATTAGCCAGATACAGAGGCAGGCACCTGTAATCCCAGCTACTTGGGAGGCTGAGGCAGGAGAATTGCTTGAACGCAGGAGGTAGAGGTTGCAGTGAGCCAAGATCGCACCACTGCATTCCAGGCTGGGTGGCAGAGTGAGACTCTACCTAAAAACGAAAACACAACAAGAGTTAGCGCCTTTAAAGAAAAAGAAATAGTACATTTAAAAAAGAAATACGATTTGATAACTAGTATTCTCTTTTGTTTAAAAAAATTTGCAAAGTTTTCAGGCACTGTGTTTGTTTCACGTTTGAAAAGCACGATGAAAGACATTCCGGAATAAACGTTTCAGTGGAGAGAAATCAATTTTCTAACCTGCTAGTACTGATAAGGTCATTGAATCAACACCAAAGTGAAAACGTGTCACACCCACGTTGCTATCAGGAAATGTGTGCCAATTTATGGGTAACAAATGCATTTTAACAAATAGATTTATGGTCTGGAAGCACGGCTCTGATTCTCTGAGATATCTGAGATTTCACATCCCAAATTAAAAAGCCATTGGATTGGTGCACATAGTTTTATGTTTGGGGAGTGCCAGAACATCATGACTTTGGTTTGGTACACACATTCTTCAGATGGGCAGGTCCAACGTCTCCTTTTGCAATTCTGCCAAATGCACCGTGTTCACCAGACACACCAAAATACCTTCAATACCTGAACCTACCCTGTTTTTTCACACCTTTGCAGTTTAGGTCCCTTCCGCCTCCAGTATTCTTTTGGAACTAAGAGACCCCTTGGTCTTCCATGTGTGCATCATTGAATAAATATTGGCTTGTGCTATTTTAATGACATGACTGTGCTGTGATGTGTAGGGTATGTGTGGTCTCCACTAAAGTGAGCAGTCCTGACCACAGACACCTGGTCAGGAGACTGATCTTTCCAGAGGAGGCAGAACTCAGAAGACTGAGGGAAGGGGCATCAACTCTGGACTCTCTTTGAGCTTTGAACGATGGAAGGATATGTGAGGATGCCCCTTTGAGTTGTGGGTTAAAGATGGCCTCTGCCTTCACAAAGCTGTGAGGAGTTGGCAAGGAACTATCCATTTAATGAACTTCGAGGTAATGATTGATTTCCTGTAGCTTGTAAGCCACATCAAGATTTGTGTCCCCTCTCAGTGTTTATTTCCCTTTCATTATATTATACCTTGGCACCATAAATGGAATGTGTGTTTGCCTTCTCCCCACCAAAAAATTCACAGGTTAAATCCTAACACCCAATATATGGTGTTTGGAGGTGGGGCCTTTGGGGGGTAATTAAGTCATAAGGGCAGAGCCCTCATGAGTGGGATTAGTGCCCTTATAAAAGAGGCCCCAGAGAGGTCCCTCGCCCCTCCCAACATGTGAGGACATAGTGAGAAGATGACCATCTATGAACCAGGAAGTGGGCCCTCCCCATCCACCAAATCTGCCTTAATCTTGGACTTCCCAGCCTTAGAAGTGTGAGAAATAAACTACTGTTGTTTATAATTCATTCAATCTATCACATTCTGTTCTAGCAGCTGGAATGAACTAACGCATTTGGCCTTTGGGAAATTCTTCTAGCTCAGCTTCATTTATGCTCTAGCACCAAAGGAAAAAGTCCTCTATTTGCTCTTAGGTCCTTCCAGTAGGAAGATAATGGATTAAGAAGACAGATCTAAATGGGTAAATTTATCATTAGTGGAGTTTTATAAAATGCGGCTGCTACATTGGTTCTAAGAGTTACCTTGAATACAGGTCTGTAAGTATAGCAAAATGGTTTATGACCTTTTCCTAATGGCTTCAAAGTGAATACTAGGGTTGTCCTCTAAGTATGTTACAGTTTTAATTATATGTCTGACAGTAAAAGTTATTTCTTTTTTGTTGTACTCAAGGAAAAGCCTATACATACGTGACTGACTGATGAACACCAGTTAAAAGGGTAAGGTTCTCAGGGTGAACTCATAAACAGCCAGGGTAATCAGCCTCTGTGGTTAACCCAACCTCTCTTTTGTGGCTGAGGCATTTAGACTTTCCCATTATGGCCAGCACATTCATTAACCAGTACAGAAAGCAAACAAATCGCAAGAGACTGGAGAGCCAAATGTGATCACTTCTGGAGACTCCCCTTTGGGACCATTCAAGTTTCTGAAGCTTATGACCAACTGGTGCAGCCTTAGCATTTCAGAAGCCCTGCTCCACCTTGCTCAGAAAAGGTCCCCAGATGTCCTACCCCCTTTACCCTTCTAAAGCTGAAGCTGTGAAGGAATCAGAGGCTCTGATCTGTTGGACACCAGGTCTTATAAGGTCTTTGTATTCTCAGTGTCTGGCAAATAAATGCTTTGGAAATGAACTGACCAGGAACTCTTGGGGCTGACATAAATCACGGCAGATCCTAGATTCACACGAGCATTGAGTTGAAGCGGAACAGCTTGAACTACCAAATCTGTGTAGCTTGAAATCACCTTGGTAAGCTTACATTACACACAGGACCTGCACAGTCAGAAGATACTCAACAGCTGCGTTTTAATGAAGGCACAGTAACCCATGGCATGGCAAGTGGTTGCTACATATTTTATGTGTATTTTTAAATAGGAAAATACCTTCATAGGCTTGTAGGGAAAGAAAATTTCCATCCCAGGTGAGTTTTCTACTGTGGGAACAAGGTTAAAAGGCAGTACAAAAACACCAGGGGATGATTGACTAATTTCAGGAAGCTGATGGTGTAAACAATGACATTCTAACCACCAAAGAGCAAAACAGGTATGACTGCCTTCACATAGATTATCTTCAGCATTGTTTTAATTTCATTATGCTGAAAGGAACGGCATGTTTTCTTCTGTCCCAAGTTACAAACCCTTTCTCTTGAAAAATATTAATTGATCTCCCTTCTTCTTCCTAATTATATATCAAGTTCCCACAAAAAGTAAGTCTTCTTCTTCTTTTTTTTTGAGATGGAGTGTCACTCTTGTTGCCCAGGCTGGAGTGCAGTGGTGCAATCTTGGCTCACTGCAACCTCCGCCTCCCAGTTTCAAGCGATTCTCCTGCCTCAGCCTCCTGAGTAGCTGGGTTTGCATGCGTCCGCCACCACGCCCAGCTAATTTTTGTATTTTTAGTAGAGATGGGGTTTCACCATGTTGGCCAGGCTGGCCTCAAACTCCTGATCTCAGGTGGTCCACCCGCCTTGGCCTCCCAAAGTGCTGGGATTACAGGCACGAGCCATCACGCCTGGCTGAAAAGTAAGTCTTCTAAACAGCACTTACAATATGATTCAGTGAGGACCTACTTGAGAAAAAAGCCGCACAACTGTCTTCTGTAAAGGACAGAGCACGATTTGGTGCTAGCATTAGTTCCTTTGCACTTGATTTTCTTCCCCTAACCACCACCTCACTATTATTGCTCTGACTAATTGCTGGACCGGTGCGCTGCCTCAGTTTTCTCTGTAATAATACTGTCCATTCTTACAACGTACTGCCAACTGCCCTAACCCAGTGGTTTCTAGTAATTGTTTATGTGAGTAGCTCAGGGAGAGATTCCAGAACAAAAGTTCTAGAGTCACACTGGAGCCTACTCCATGCTCTACATCTTACCAGCTATGCGCCCTCAAGCCAGTTACTTAACCTCTGTGCCTCAATTTCCCCATTTGGAAAATGGAACAGTACTATCTACCTCTTAGGCTTGTTGCAATGATTAAGATTCTTCACACAGAGCTCCTGGAACAGTGCCCGGCACAAAGAGCTCAGTAATTATTTGCTCAGTATTGTCCTCCAAAGTTACTATCCTCATTTTACAGCTTAGTGGATAGAGGCCCAGGGAGGTTGAATGACTTGCCCATGGTTTTTCAGCCATTTGGTGGATGCTCAGGCCCAAGGGTGCTGGCCAAGACGGGGCTCTCACCTGGGATACTTACATTTAGGTGAGTGGGAAATGCTCCCAAGTAGTGTTGTGGGAAGAAAAGATTATATGACCAAGATCAATTTTGCATATTAAAGATTGTAGCTTCTAAGGAAAGATATAAGAAAGTCAATGAGGTAAACTCAAGTATTATTCTTTTAAACTTTTCCTGGCAGAACTGTTCATAGTTATATTCGTGTGACAAATAGTTACTGGCACCTACTATGGGCTAGAAGTAGAATATATGACAGGCATGGGGGTACAGTTGAGGACAGAAATAGACAGAAGGGCTGGGCGCAGTGGCTCACGCCTATAATCCTAGCACTCTGGGAGGCCGAGGTGGTTGGATCACCTGAGGTCAGGAGTCCAAGACCAGTCTGGCCAACATGGTGAAACCCTGTCTCTATTAAAATTACAAAAATTAGCTGGGCATGGTGGCGTGCCCCTGTAGTCCCAGCTACTTGGGAGGCTGAGGCAGGAGAATCGCTTGAACCCGGGAGACAGGTTGCAG
Organism: Hylobates moloch; assembly: GCF_009828535.3. Lineage (NCBI taxonomy): Eukaryota > Metazoa > Chordata > Mammalia > Primates > Hylobatidae > Hylobates > Hylobates moloch. The sequence goes on from NW_026652277.1 coordinate 154,808,476, forward strand.
TGAGCTGAGATCGCGTCACTGCACTCCAGCCTGGGTGACAGAGTGAGACTCCATCTAAAAAAAAAAAAAAAGAAAGAAATTGACAGAAGGCCCTGCTCTCATGGAGGAGATATTTTCTGAGTCTGGGGCACACCCATCAATATATACTTTCTCTGCCAGGTACCTGCACATTTATATGGATGAGCAATACATAAGTCATACAGAAAAATTGGTGTTATTTCTTTATGGCCACACCTCAGTAAGTAAATCTACGTGCTTAAACATGTTTTTTTTTAGTATTTTGCTGTTGGTGCTTCATAGCAAGTAAGACTTTAACATAGAGACTATTTAAAATAAAATAAATCTATTGAATTTTACCCACTAAAAAGAGTGTGTATCTTCAAAGTCGTTTACTTGGGAGGGTTTATGATTATTCTCATGATACTTCTTAGCTCATGGCATTTGAGGGATGCTTCCTTTCAGCTACAATTATCTTCAGAGGTAGCTCAGAAACATGCAAAAAAATTCAATCTCATTTTTTAAATAGTTACATCTTGTTTTTGCTCAATATAACATTTCCCAGCTTGATCACTCAAACTTGTGGGAAGTGGCTTGGAATGCTTTCAACAATAAAATTCATTCCCCCAAGTTGAAAGTTTGCCACTCAGTGGGATATTCTGAGCAGTGTGTGCCAAGCTGTACCTGCAACTGAGAAAAGGGAGCTTATGAAATTCATTGTTGTGAGATTTTTGTGTGTAGCCTCCCATAAGACTATTATTAATTTGTATAAGCCAGCCCCATTGTTAGAAAACCAGTCCCACTACTTTATGTCATCTCTTAGATTATATAAAGCTCTTCCCTTACCTTTTAGAAAATAAACTTTTTGGGCCAGGTACGGTGGCTTACACCTGTAATCCCAGCGCTTTCGGAGGCCAAGGTGCGCGGATCACCTGAGTTCGAGATCAGCCTAACCAATATGGTGAAACTCCATCTCTATTAATAATACAAAATTAGCCAGGCATGGCGGTGTGTGACTGTAGTCTCAGCTACTCAAGAGGCTGAGACAGAAGAATTGCCTGAACCTGGGAGGCGGAGGTTGTAGAGAGCTGAGATCACTCCATTGCACTCCTGCCTGGGCAACAGAGTGAGACTGCATCTCAAAATAAGATAAAATAAACTTTTTGAGAGTGAGTACCTAATGTTCTTCACATGTTATAATCTCCAAAGTGTCTCAATTGGTAGTAATGATCATCATAGTAACTGGAAAAGTAGATTTGAATGTGGATTGAAATCTTTACTACTTGATAATATGACTCAGAAGGGAAAATATAAAAGAAAGAAAAAGGTCAAAGACAAACTGTTTGGGACCACTAAAGTACTGAAAAGAAGAGCTGTTGGAAACTCCAAGTTCAGTCAGTAACTATTTCTTAAATATCAACACTTTATTCCTCAAATCATTTTCAACACTAGTACTTCTTTTTATTCTCCTAGAGGCAATGCAATTCTTCCATTAATATCTTCATGACTTGAAATTTTCAGAAGGAAAGTCAACAAGATAAAAGTGCAAGAAACAAATAACAGAAAAAGTAAAAAAATGAGGCAGAAATGATTAAATGGTAAATGATGGACAAAAGAGCATTAGAGAAAGGGAGGAAAATAGAGATTCTTCCATTTTCATTAAAGAATTATGGTGGAAAATGTCAGCAGTTTGTGATTTTTTTTTTTTTTTTTTTTTTTTTTTGAGACAGAGTCTGACTCTATCACCCAGGCTGGAGTGCAGTGGCGTGATCATAGCTCACTGCAGCCTCAAAATCCTGGGCTTGAGTGATCCTCCCTCCTCAGTCTCCCGAGTAGCTGGGACTACAGATGCATGCCACCATGCCTGGCTAAGTTTTAAAACATTGTTTTGTAGAGACGGGGTCTCACTAATGTTGCCCAAGCTGGTCTCAAACTTTTGGGCTCAAGCGATCCTCCTACCTCAGCCACCCAAACTGTTGGGATGACAGGCGTGAGCCACCATGCTCGGCCACCAGTTTTCAATGCATATATCAGTAAGTACTTCAGTAAGCTGAAAAGCAACAGCAAGGCTATTTGGCAAATAATAAATAAAATTAATGGGATGAAAAACAGTGTAACTCTTTTCCCTCATGACACACACTTCTGGGTGCCTCCTTTACTCATAAAGACCACGTGTCCCCATCATCAGCTATCCCAAAGTTTTATATTTATGTATTTAATTTACACTTTCACATGTGACATTGTCCTTAGGAGGGATAGAAAGAGTAAAGAAAAAGGAACAGTGGGACAAGGCAATAACTAACATTATTTTTGTTGCCTTTCTCCAATGATTTAATCTTAACCAATCATTTGAGAAAGGCAGTGAAAATAATGTTAGTTTATTGATTAACCCCAAGAGTTTGTTCTTTTTCTTTTTGAAAGGGAAAAAATGAAAAAAAGTGTTTCCTGATACTCAGATGTAGTAACTTTTCAGTTTGCCCAGTGGATCAGTACAGGGATGATTCAAACACTCCTTGGACATCTCTGGAGTATGCTTTCAGCATCACCTCCCCCTCACCTCCTCCACTATTATGTACCCATTCTCACCTTTTATACTTATTTCCTCCCAGCCACCCATCTCAACAGTTACTATTCATTGTAAATATTTACTGTTCCTTACCATTAACAGTAACTATTGTTATTATATGAATCACTGCCATTATTATCAGTAATAAACATTGCCACGAATTACTTATCTGTGGGAAGCAGGCAAATGGCAGGCCAATGGCAGTGGACATCAAAAGACTTAAAACAGCCCATTTCCTCCAAGCACATCCAATTCACTTACCTATGCTGGATACCCTTCCTGCACAAGTTACCTTTCAGCCCATAACGGCCACAATAAATTAACAAACAGTGCTGTTGCTGGGGCCCTGGATGATACAATGTACAGCTGGGTGTAGCTGGGAAACTGCACTGCTAGCTCAAAGATCAACTTAAACCACTGCACACTTCAGAAATAACGTCATGCGCTGCATAACGACGTTCAGTCAATGATGCTCGTCCCATAAGATGATGTATATATAAGATGTGTATCTATTTTTAGATACACAAATACCATTGTGTTACAAATGCCTACAGTATTCAGTACAGTAGCATGCAGTACAGGTTGGTAACCTAGGAGCAACTGGCTATGCCATATATCCTAGGTGTGTGGTGGTAGGCTATTTCATTTAGGTTTGGGCAAGTACATTCTATGATGTTTGCACAAGGATGAAATTGCCTAAGGACACACTTCTGAGAAGGTATCCCCATCATCAAGTGATGCTTCACTGTACAGAACTATGTCCTTCGTATAATCCTGTATCAGGTTGTGATCAAGAAAATGAAAAAGGATGGTTATCCAGTATGAGGCTGGGTGTGTTGGCTCATGCCTGTAGTTATAGCATTTTGGGAGGCTGAGGTGGGCAGATCACTTAAGACCGGGAGTTCTAGACCAGCCTGGCCAACATGGCGAAACCCCATCTCTACTAAAAATACAAAAATTAGCCAGGCATGGCAGAGCACGTGCCTGTAATCCTAGCTACTTGGGAGGCTGAGTCATGAGAATCACTTGAACCTGGGAGGCAGAGGTTGTAGTGAGCCAAGATCGTGCCACTGCACTGCAGCCTGGGCGACAGAGCAAGAATCTGTCTCAAAAAAAAAAAAAAAAAAAAAAGAAAAGAAAAAAAGGAAAATAAATCCAGTAAGGTATCCACTTGGTATGAATTAGAATAAGCTCTGTGGAGAGGAAAAAGATTGTTGTGTTGTTGCATAGGTGGTAATGTGGGGAGTCTCCTGGGGGAAATGTAAGAAATGTGTTAGGCAGGGGCTAGTCTCAGTGGCAGGAGACAGCTGGTGGGAACCAGGGTACAGAGGCCAGCCCCAAGGACAGAGTGACAGGGAAGGTTCCCTCAGGCAGGTGGAGGGCACAAGGCAGGTGAAGTGATGGCCTGGTACTGCCCAGGCAGTGGTCATCTCTGGGCCTCAGAAATCATGGACCCCTACTCCTTCATAGATGAGAAAACCGAAGCCCATTCAAGGTAAGTGACTTGCCCACAGAGGGCAGCGGATGAGGAGGGGCTGAACTTCCATCCTCTGATTTCCCGATTGCTATTCTTTCCACGTGGCCCTGAGATCCTGGCTCCAAGTTCTCACTTTCTGTTTCAGTGGAAGCATCTGTGTACAGTAATTTCAATGTTTCATTTCTTTTAACTTTCAAGAAAATAATGAATAGTATTTACTTCTGCTGATTGTTGCTCCGAATTTGGAGGCAAATGAGATTGACGGCATGATCTCAACTGGAATCTCATACTTTCCAATCACACACCAGGAAGATGGAAGTGTTCGGTAGCCATCAAGAACACTATCAGAATGGCGAATTGTTTTGAGGGTGACCAGGACTAGGATCAGACCTCTTCAAGGCTGAATTACGCCTTGATAAAGTTGTGTAACCAAATGCAGTAAAGTGAACAGAGATTCCACATGCTGAACAGGCCTTGCAGAAGACTGGCTCTTTGAGGTACTTACATTATTTTGCCACAAGATGTAAAACAAGAGTAGTCAGGATAAAAGCAGGGCAATAATGAAGAGATGCCCACAAAGAAGAGTTCAAGTCCCTTGCATTAGTTTCCTAAGGCTGCCAAAACAAAGTACCACAAAGTAGGTGGCTTAAAACAATGGAGATTCATTATCTCACAGCTCTAGAGGCTGGATGTCTGATATCAAGGAGTCAGCAGGGCCACACTCCCTCAGATGGTTCTAGAAAACAATCTTTCCTTGCCTCTTTCAGCTCCTGGTGGCCCCAGGTGTTCCTTGGCTCATGGCAACATCACTCCAGTCTCTGCCCACCTTGGCCTTCATGTGGCTTTTCTGAGTCCCATCCTCTTCTTACAAGGACACCAGTCCACCCTAATTCTGAGATGATTTCATCATGAAATCTAATATAGTTTGGATATGTGTCCTTGCCCAAATCTCATGTTGAAGTACTAAAAATTCCCAATGTAAGAGGTAGGGCCTGGTGGGAGGTGATTGGACCACGGGGGTGGATTTCTCATGAATGAAATGCCCACAAAGTGGGCATTAGTGGTTTAGCACCACCCTCTTGGTGCTGTTCTCTTGATAGTGAGTTCTCACAAGATCTGGTCGTTTAAAGTGTGTAGCACCTCCCCACCATCGCTTTCTCTTGTTTCTGCTCAGACCATGTGACATGCTTCCTCCCTTCCACCTTTTGCCATGATTGTAAGTTTCCTGAGGCCTCCCCAAAAGCCAAGCAGATGCCAGCACCATGCTTCCAGTGTAGCCTGTAGAACCAAGTGCCAATTAAACTTCTTTTCTTTATAAATTTCCCAGTCACAGGTATTTCTTTGTAGCAAGGCGAGAATGCACCAATACAAAATTCTGAACTAATTACATCTGCAAAAACTCTACTTCCAAATCAGGTCATATTCTGAGGTTGTAGGTGGAAATTACTTTTGAGAGGACACTATTCAATTCACTGTTTCATTGGAACACCTCCAGAAACAACTTGGATACTGGACCAGGCAAGACAGTCCCTTTGATCTTGTTCATGAAAGTTAACAGAGTCGGACTGGGTTGACTCAGGAAGTGGTAAATAGTACCTATGTCAGAAGCCACAGCATAATGTGTGCCTTTTGATTACTGTGGTTTGAGTGAGTATTGCAAAGAGCCGCAGACCACAGTGGCTTGTTGAGGCTGCCAATGATCTTGAGGTCAGTGTCCTACAGTCACAAAGCTCCTGACTCCTACCCACTATATGACTACCACTCAGAAAAATCATCCTTTCTATGGGATTTTGCTATTATTGGATTTTTGTTTGTTTGTTCACTTTTAGTGTTACAAGAAAGAAATGTATGTGAAAAGGAATATTAACTACTTGGTAATTTATATACGGAATATGCTGATAGCAAGACTTAGCTTTATTTGTTTGCTAATATTTAAATTTAAAAGACCTGAATTTATTTTATTTTTCATATTTAATTTTATTTTATTTTAAGTTTCAGGATTCACGTGCAGAATGTGCAGGTTTGTTACACAGGTAAACATGTGCCATGATGGTTTGCTGCACCTATCAACCCATCACCTAGGTAATAAGTCCCGCATGCATTAGCTATTTATCCTGATGCTCTCCCTCCCCCAGCACCCCTCATGGGCCCAGGTATGTGTTGTTCCCCTCCCTGTGTCCATATGTTCTCATTGTTCAGCTCCCATTTAAGAGTGAGAACATGTGGGCCAGGTGTGGTGGCTCACGCCTGTAATCCCAGCACTTTGGGAGGCCAAGGTGGGCGGATCACAAGGTCAGGAGATCGAGACCATCCTGGCTAACATGGTGAAACCCTGTCTCTACTAAAAATATTAAAAAAAAATTAGCCGGGCATGGTGGCAGGCCCCTGTAGTCCTAGCTACTTGGGAGGCTGAGGCAGGAGAATGGTGAGAACCTGGAAGGCGGAGGTTGCAGTGAGCCGAGATCGCGCCACTGCACTCCAGCCTGGGCAAAAGAGCGAGACTCCGTCTCAGAAAAAAAAAAAAAAAAAAAAAAGAGTGGGAACATGTGGTGTTTGGTTTTCTGTTCCTGTGTTAGTTTGCTGAGGATAATGGCCTCCAGCTCCATCCATGTCCCTGCAAAAGGACATGATCCCATTCCTTTTTATGGCTGCATAGTATTCCATGGTGTATATTACCACATTTTTAAAAAGATCTAAATTTATATTAAATTATAAATATTTTATATAATATAGATGGCAACCTACTTACGACTACTGATTGAATTAATATGGTTTTTCTTAAAAGTATTTAAGGTATTTATTCATAGAAAGGCATTTACTTGGATATCAAATTTCTTTTCTGATTCACCTTTTATCCTTGAGTAAGGAGAATGTGATGTGATATATACAAATGCATACATGTATATTAATTAACGAACAACTCTTATAAGTCTCAGTTTAAAGGACCTTCCTATAGGAAGCCCTGCCTGACACCATTATTAGATCAGTTGTGTTATCCTATGCTTCTAAAGAAACTGTTTTCCTCAATTCTGGCATTTACATTTTAATGCAATCACTTACTTGTCTATATTTCTCTGAAGACTAAATTAAGAACGGCACCTTGTTTTCTTGTTCACCCTGAAGCCTAGAATAGCTCCTCACGTGTATAAAAGGATGACACTGAATGAATGAGTGAGCAAAAAGCACTCGAAGGATTATTCAGAAATTACACTGAGTTGGGATATAGTTAAACGTTTTGAAAACTCAAAATGGATGCATGGGGTATTAAGGTAATCCTATTTTGTTAAATCTGATCACTTCAAATACCTCATTCCCTGAATTACAGGCTGCATATGATATTCTACTTTGCACTGAAAATTGATAAGCTAATTTTTAAAATAATAAGTTGAGCATTTAGTAGATAATTTATAGACATTCTGCAACATAGATAGGTTCGTTGGAAATGGAGAGGGATGCTGGGCTGGAAGACTATGGGTAGTTATGCCTTACATATGAAAATGGCCTTTGTTGGAACAAGGGAGAGGATTTCTCAGGGCAAGTGCTCCCTAGAGCAGCCAAGATGGGAGGCAGAGGTCTCAGAAGAGTGAGCTCCTCTGCTGGATAAATTTAAATGTCTTTAGTCTTTATTAAGTACCCATAGACAGCTCTGCCTTATGGTCAAGTTATGGAAAGCACAAGAGAAGACCTCGTCCCGGCCCTCAACATTCTCAGTAGAGGCTTTCAGCTCTTACCCTCCTGCAAAAGTTTTCCTTCATTGGACACAGCCTCCTAAACATGTTGGAGAGGAGGAACCACTGCATGTGGCTGAGAAAACAGATTCTTTTCCACCATAGATGCCAAGCCCATGGATCCTGCTTGCTACTCTATAAGTCTTTGAGGGTACGGTAGATGTGATGAGTTGAATTGTGTTGCCCAAAAGAAATATGTTGACATCCTAACTTCTAGTACCTCAGAATGGGATCTCATTCAGAAATAAGGTCTTTAAAGAGATGAGCAAGTTACAATGAGGTCAGTAGGGTGGGCCGAAATGTAGTATGACTGGTGTCCTCATAAAAATGGAACTCTAAACACAGACAGACATGCAGAGTCTTCTGGAAGACTATGTGAAGGCAAACAGGAAGAACGCCATGTGAAGATCAGGGAGAGATCAAAGGGTGTTGTGTCTACAAGCCAAGGGGTGCCTAAGATTGCCAGCACCACTAGAAGCACGAAGAGGCACAGAATGGATTCTCCCTCACAGCCTTCAGAAAGAATCCACCCTGCTGACACCTTGATTTCAGACTTCCAGGCTCCAGGACTGTGAGGCAATAAAGTTGCCTTATCTTAAGCCACCCAGTTTGTGACACTTTGCCATGGCAGCCTTGAGAAGCTAATAGAGTAGGTGTCTGTTGCTTGCTTGTATCTTTCCTCAACAATGAGCACAATGTTTATTGAAAAGAAAAATGAATGCTCTAAGAGCTGCTGGAGTCTCCTGAGAGTGAAGATGAGGGGACTGATGTTGAGAAAAAAAATAGAAAAGAAAGCCCTGCAAAGTTGGTAAGGAGGAAATTTAAATAGGGTTGACAATGTAAACAAATGCTTTAACTAGGAGCACATAGCTGCCAAAATATCCCACGTCATCAAAATGCAAATGTAGCTGTATGGAATGGAACTTTGGATTATCCAGCCGAGAGGAAGCTGGGTGAAAAGTATACATGGTATACATGTTGAAATCAAGAAGTATAAACAAAGCTTCCCCACAAGTCTGTACAGGACTAAGTATGCCTTTTCTCTGTGTTGTGGGTAGAGTTGGCATTTGCTTGAACAGTGGATAGTGCCTGAAGTATCCATTTTGGTGGTGCAAAGTGTAATGCAGGGATCGCTACCCTCAAAAAACAGACCCAATTTCGTATAGATAATATTTATAGTCAATAAAAATGGTCCTTTCAGAAAAGAGTAGCCTTAGGTGCATTTAAGACCATCATCACAAGTTCTAGATAAAACACTATGCCATACTTTCATTCTCTATACTGTAAGAAGCAAACAGAAACAAATCACCTCTAGAGCAAAATGAAATTGTACTAATATGAAATTCTGAGTTTGAATGAGGGTCTGTGTCTCATAGATGACAACAAAGATAAGAAAGGAGGGCACTGTTTAGACATCAGAGGCTGCGTTCATCAAGAACCTGATGTGAATCATTGGAGGGTAAATGAACCTTCCAAGGTTCAGTGTTTAGAATGTTGTAGACCAGCAGTCTCATCATGATCTATAGGAAGTCAGCCCGAGAGGTTGCAAACAAACTGGAACATATACTGGAAATACTGGGAGAGAGAAGGCACCTGGCAGTTTTCTGGGGAGGTGGTTTTCTGGAGAGGAAAGAAGACACAGAGGAAATGTGATGGTTGAATTCAGTGATCTGAACAGCTTGCCCAGTATGACTTCATTGGCTTAGAATGAGGACTAAAAGTGAGTAAAAATTGAAGGATCAAGGCTCAGCTCATTTTATGAAAGAACTTTTTAATAGTTGAAATCTGCAGTGACAGGACATCCTGCCTGCCTGGGTGCAGGGTAGTGAGTATCCTGTGATGAGAGGTGCTCACATAGCAGACAGGTCATTACTTGGAAGTGATGCTGCAGAGGACAATCAAGAGAGTGGCAGCTGGGTGGGGTGACCTTTAAGGTCCTGTCAACTCTGGGTTTCTACATCAAAAGGAATTCTGAAAGATAAAGCAGAAGCAGTATTTAATTTTAACATCTCTGACTAGCATATTTTCTTTCTATAGTTCTTCTGTTCTCCTTTTTTTTTTAGACAGAGTCTTGCTGTGTTGCCCAGGCTGGAGTTGCAGTGGTGTGGTCATAGCTCACTGCAGCCTCAAACTCCTAGGCTCAAGTGATCCTCCTCCCTCAGCTTCCCAAGCAGCTATTACCAAGCCTGGCTATTTAAAAAAAAATTTTTTTGTGGAGATGGGGTCTCTCCTGGCTGCTCTCAAATTCCTGGCCTCAAGTGACCCTCCTGCCTCAACCTCCCAAAGCTCTGGGATTACATGCGTGAGCCATTGCCCTCGGCCGTGTTCTCCAATTTCATATGTAATTGATAGAACTTGGAATTGATTAAAGTGATTTAATTCATGTTTCTGGTAGCTAATTTTGTGTCATGTAGTCATAAACTGTAGAATAAGAAAGTGTAAAAATGCTGTCAGAACATCACGATGATAGCAAAAGTATAATGTTATAATTAAGATGGATAACGTGATTTTACTCCATAAAATATAAGCTGCCTTAAGCCTCAGATGATCATTTTTTTAAATCAATGTGGAAGTCAACATGTCAATGACACCTGGTAAAATCGTACTTTGAAGAAAACGGTGCAAATAGAAAGTCATTTTTAAAATGTAATGCATATAACGAAGGTTGCTTTTAAGAAAACCAAACAACTTTACAGAACAACCATTTTGTGAAAAATACTATGCCAAGCACTAAAAAAGGCAACATAGAGATATGCAGTTTTATTAAAAACTTATAAAAACAGCAAAATGTTTTATGTTGAAATATTTATACTAAAATCTTAACTTTAAAGCAATAATCCCACTTCCCTATTGTCTTTACCCACAGTTTATGAGTAAATGAAACATATATGTCCTACCTTATGGTTCTAAGAGTCAGAGCTAAATGAAAAGGTATAATCAGGGAAGCAGTGCTTCCTCCTCAGCCCTACTACCTTGTTCCTATTCCACGCTGCTTCCCATGGGTAACCAATCTCCTTGGCTGCTCTCCAGGTGGCGAATACTGCCTTCCCTGAATTCATTCTATAGGAAGCTGAGTAGTTCCAGGCAGGAGGAGTGCACATTGTGAGGAGTGAGGCTGGAGATACCTATAGCCATACGTTTGGATGTTGGGTACATGATACTGGCTGGGGAGGCTGGGGCTGGGCCTCAAGCTGATAGATCGGGAGGCCTGCAAATCTATAGATAAGAAATCACCCCAAGTCTGCTTGAAAGGCAATAGGAGAGAGGCTGGAAAAGAAGACATGCTTTTTTGATAAAAAGAACATTTGAGCGAGCAAATCCTCCATTAGCTGCAGTACAGAAATCAGATTTAGACCTGGATCTTAAAACATACACATATTTGCTCATCGGTGCAAAAGAAATTCAGGGAAAAATAAACAAGAAACGAAGGAGATGGCATGGAATGTGGACCAAGAACAAAGCAGAAATGATGTCAGAATATCACAATGACAACGTAAGCACAACATCGTAATTACATTTATAGTGTAATGGGAAAGAGGTGATGGTATGGTGAGGAATAGAAAGGAGGTAGTAGGGCTCAGAAGGGAGCCACACTTCTCTGAGAAAACCGGTTTGTATAGCTCTGACTTTTATAAGCACAGTAATATTTCACCTAGCTGCCAAATGCCCCAAATGACACAAACAAAACAACTAGCATGGGGGGGAACCCAAATTGTAATACAAGCAGTTTAACAAATGAACTGAACTTATCCCAAATGGATAGAATAACCACACCAAAAGGAGTAAAGAAAAAAAAGGACTAAGCCAGGTAACTTTGGTCAATAGTATCTTCATGGGATATTATAAAGCTTAAGACCAGAAAACTGTACATAAAGGCTATAATTTAGTAAGTACATGTTTTTCTCATAGGAGCATGAGTTAGCAATCCTGAAACTATTTATATTAGAATCAGGCAAATAAGTCTATTGTAGATAATGACATCTAGGTTTCTCACTCTTAGACAAAGAAGCTGTAAATGAAAGAGGAAGGCTAGAATGAACCTTGACTGTTAACTAGGTTAGTTTACACACACATATTTCCCAGCTCTGTCCACCGAGAGTACCTAGAAACAACATTCCAGTGGCAATAAGCATGTCTCACACCCAGATCTTGGTTTCTACACACCTTTCTCCAATAGAAGGAACCAGAGCTTCCTGAGGAAGTCATTAATTCCAGGCCTGGGGCAGGGAAAACACTAGATGAGTCTGAAATGTTGTTGGTGCTAGAAAGTTAATGAAGTGCTCAAAAAAGATGGGGTTCCTTAGAGGGACACAGGAGCCAAACTGAAGGAACTCTTAGTGGCCAAAGCTGGAACAGCATGAGCAATAAAACTGATAATGATAGTATTGGATTATAAATGAAAGAATAAGACACATCCATGAGTCCATACCGATATACTTAACCAAATGAATAAATACCTAAACAGGCAAAAAAGGTGACCCTTCCTTGTAATAGAATTCCAATAAATAAATGTGGAAGAAAAGAGTGAAATAAAAAACCACTACTAGGTATAGTAGTTTTTGCAGTCAAAATCCACTGATGGATACTAAAAATAGTTGGGTGTGAGTTTGGGGATAAGCAGGATTTTTGCATAATCTCAAAGTATCTCTCTGCAAAATATTTATTAGTCACAAAGTGAAAAATCATAACTTTATAGTAAGAAACTCTGAAGAGACCACCTTAACCAAGCGATCAAGGTTAACATCACCAATAAGAAGACATGTTGATATTACAAATCCTTTGAAGTGACAATTTTATGTGGCATTTCTGCCAAAATTGAATAACCTCATTCTAAGCTTGAGGAAACTTTACATGAACCCAAACTGAGCAATATTCTAAGGAAGAGGTAACTGGGACTCTTCAAAAGTATCAAGGTCAGGAAAGCAAAGAAAGGCTGAGGAACTGTCACCAGTTGGAGGAGACTAAGGGGTCATGACCACTATATGTAATGGGAGATCCTGGACTGGATCCCGAAACAGAAGAAGGGCATTATTGGAAAAATGGGTGATACTCCAGCAAGGTCTATAGTTTAGCGAGTAGTGTTATATCAGTGTTAATTTCTTGGTCTGAACATTGTACAATGGTTACATAAGATGTTCTAATTGGGAGAAACTAGGTGAGGGGGATATGGGAATTCTTTGTGCTATTTCTGAAACTTTTCTGCAAGTCCCAAATTAGTTCAAAATTAAAAGTTAATAAAAGAAAATAATTCTGCAAGTTTAATTAGTTCACTAGAATCATTTATGTGTCTGTGTATGTATGTGTGAGTGAAGTATGTCCTGGAATAACTTCTCAGTGAAATAAAATACTGAATGCTGCCATGTTTGTGTCAAAGAAGAGACATTTTGACAAATACTCTCACTCCATTAATTCACTCTAATAAGCATAGTTGTTGTTTTGATATTTAGATGGCAATCTAAAGCTCCAAAACTCAAGTTAAGTTTATTTGTTAATAGACATCATAAGCTGTACTTTTTTTTTTTTTTTTTTTTTTTGAGACGGAGTCTCGCTCTGTCACCCAGGCTGGAGTGCAGTGGCGCGATCTCGGCTCACTGCAAGCTCTGCCTCCTGGGTTCACACCATTCTCCTGCCTCAGCCTCTCTGAGTAGCTGGGACTACAGGCGCCCGCCACCTCGCCCGGCTAATTTTTTGTATTTTTAGTAGAGACGGGGTTTCACCGTGGTCTCGATCTCCTGACCTCGTGATCCGCCCGCCTCGGCCTCCCAAAGTGCTGGGATTACAATCGTGAGCCACCGCGCCCGGCCTTAAGCTGTACTTTTTCCCTCTTTGGGGATTTAGGGAAGACCCTGTTTTTTATATATATATATATACTTTAAGTTCTGGAATACATGTGCAGAACATGCAGGTTTCTTACATAGGTATACATGTGCCATGGTGGTTTGTTGCACTCATCAATCTGTCATCTACATTAGGTATTTCTCCTAACGCTATCTCTCCCCTAGCCCCCACGGCCCGACAGGCCCTGATGTGTGATGTTCCCCTCCTTGTGTCCATGTGTTTTCATTGTTGAACTCCCTAGGGAAGACCTTCTTGAGGGAAGCACATTGGCAGTGAGAGGCCAAAGTCTGAGCAGGAGCTAGCTGGGAATAGAGTGGGACAGCAGCATTCTAGCAGAGGGGCTGCCAGTACGAATCTCCAGTGGGAACTTCCAGAGGAACTGCCAGTATGAGTGAGATGGGAAACACTTTGGCTTGCTCTGGGAAGTAGAAAAAAGCCAGGATAGCAGGAATTAGGTGGTGTGAGATAAGGCTGGAGAGACAGGCAGGCGTTGGCCACACAGGATCTTGTAGAAGAACTGAGAATGATTCCAGGAACAGTAGAAGCCTCTGAAGGGCTTTGAGCAGAGGAGACAGATGACCTGAGAAGTCACCGTCTCCCACTCTATCTTAGTGAGTTTAAATGCCTGTTTATATTATGCTAATCATGGTTCTTTATCTTTCCTGAGGACAGGATATGAGAATGGCCAACAGGGCAGAGTTTGATAAGCCATAAGGATAAACGTCCCTGTGAAATTCTGTCCCTGGAGGGGTCCAAGAGTGAATGACAGTGCGTTGCAACTGCCTTGAGACAGCTGCATAGACATTTTGAATTCCATTACAACTTTATCTGAAATGAAATACCAAGATTTCCCTACAGGGTTCATGACATGCTGAGTTTTTTTTTTTTTTTCCTCTTTGGATGTTTTGGTATTTTACAGCCTGATCTGGCACTGAACTGCAAGACGAAATTTTTCAAAAGTTCAAAAAATGAGAGCATTAAAGCATTAATCTACCTGAGAGTGGCAGAGTCATAGAACCTTAGTAAGCCCATGTACAGAAGACATTGTAGATAATCCTTCAGTTAAGAGCAGGTAGTATCCAGGTAACTACATACATCTTTTAAGGTGGTCTTCCCAGCAGTCCTTAGACCTTAACCCAAAGACCCAGGAGAGGACAGGAATACCCTAAGAAGAGCTAAGAAAGTAGTATCAAGATCTCTTGGGTCAGAAAAGAGTTCTTACTGTTTGTTTTGCAAATTTTATTTTGAAGTCAAGAATATTACTACCTGGTAATGTCAGCACCCAACAATTTTATCTCTCTTTTTCTTTGTTTTTGTTTTTTTCCCCAAAGACAGGGTCTCACCCTTGCCCAGACTGGAGTGCAGTGGTGTGATCATAACTCACTGCAGTCTGGAACTCCTAGGTACACGGAGTAGCTAGGACTACAGGTCTTTGCCACCACATCTGGCTAGTTTTTTATTTTTAATTTTTAATTTTTAGTATAGACAGGCTCCCTATGTTGCCCAGGCTGGTCTGAAACTCCTGGCCTCAAGCAATTCTCCCGCCTATGCCTCTGTCTCTCAAAGTGTTAGGATTACATGTGTGAGCCACAGCGCCCAGCCTTCTCTCTTCGATTAAAAATAAAAACAAATTTCTGTCTGTTAGTTGAAGGCTCAATATTTGCACGTCAGTCGTTTCTTCCCATTCAGCTTACCCGCGAATATTAAAAGGCAAAATAACTATAATTTCTGATAAATTTAGAAGATAAAATACTTTATGTATAATAGCTATCATTCAAAATCTCTCCAAGATCTGTGTGCATACTTTTCTTACCGTTGTTAACTATGCTGAACTTAACTTTTTCTTTAACTACCAAGGACTCCAGATTCACCGTCAACTTTCTTCCTGCATTCACTCTTACTGTTCAGTTCTGGGTTAAAAGTCAGCGGGGACTGAACCAAGTGTACAAAGCACAGTATTTGGAGAAGCTTTGTTGTTGTTTTTTAAAATAATTTTTTAAAAAAGGGATCCCGGATATCTTGGTTTTTGTTTTTTTAAAAAATCTTTTTCTTATATACGAGAAATACAGGGAAAAAAAAGCAATCAGGTTAATGAATCATTCTGGTTTACTGGATTCCAATTGGTAGAGAATTTAAACTTAAAAACCAAACAAAACGAAAGAGCTCTTCAGTTACCTTATGTCGTAAACGAGTTAAAAGTTTTGTTATTTCTGAAAAATCAAAGAGCACTATCTGTACATGGTCATAACTGCAAAGGAAACAACGGCGTACCCAGGGCAGGGGGAGCTTACTTTAAGAAGCTGCGTCTTTCTGGATCCTATTCCTTCGGGGCTGACGCTTTCCGGGAGTTTGGCTTTTAAAGCGCGGATCTCGCGACGCGCGGCTTGCAGGACTGCGGGGCCCGGCAGCCGAGACGCGGAATCCACAGGGGCCCCTCGGCGTGGCCGCGGCGGTGGTGGCGGGAGCCTGGGACTGGCCGGCGAGGGGCCCCGCATGGTTACCGTCCCCGACCGCAAGTCATAGGCTGTGGGCACCGCGCAGAGCGCCCCCCACCGAACTCCCCCCACCCCACCTCAATCCACGAGCCAGGGTGCGCGAGGCGGCGCCGAGTGTCCCCCGGGCTCCCTGCAGCCCCTGGGCTGGAAGCGCCGGCCTCCGCGCACCAAGTCCTCTGCCCGCCCGAAAGCGAAACCCGGCCAGCGGGCGGGAGGGGAGAGCTCGGCCGCGTGCTCTGCCCGGCGGGGACCCGGCCCGGAGACATCCCCGACCCGCACCTGGCGGCGCGACCCACCTACCTGCCCGTTCCCAAGGCGCCGCCAGGAGCAGCAGCAGCAGCGGCGGCAGCAGCAGCGGCCGCAGGGCCGGGCGGCCGGGAGCCCGCATGGGCGGCGGGGCTGGGTCACATGTCGGGGGGCAGCAGACTGCTCAGTCCCACGCCCGCTGGGGCCAAGCGCGGCGGCGCGGCGCCCCCCTCCGCGCCCGGGGCTCTGCGCGCGACGCTCCGGGCGCCTCCGCCGCAGCCGCGTCCCCGGGCTTCCCCAGAAACCAAAGGCGAGCGACTAGCAGAGCCCCCACGAACGCTGTCCCGGCTACCCAGCTGGATGGCAGCGCGACGGCAGTTCTCGCGGATTTATAGTCCCCAGCCACTTGGCTGTCAGTCCTGAGAGTCTGAGAGTTTCCACCTCTCGGGGTTCATGCCCAGACCAACCGGGTCACTAGGCAGGTAAAACCTCCTTCTGGTAATGAGCGAGGCGAGTGCTTTGCAAAGAGATTCTGGTATTCAGGCCGGTCTGATGGTCACTTAAAGTTCAATATCGGAAGACGGATGAAATAGAGAGTTATTTCTCAATATACAGTTAGGCACTCAGCCGTAGATCTTACAGTCATGCACCATTTAAGATGACAGGATTACCTCCTGAGAAATGTCTTAGGCGAGTTTCTTGTGTGAACATCTTAGAGTGTACTTACACACGCCTATGTGGTATAGCCTCTTACACGCCTCGGCTGTATGGTACAGGCTGTTGCTTGCTCCTAGGCTACAAACCTGTGCAGCAAGTGACCATACTGAATACTGCAAACAATTGTAACACAATGGTAAATATCTGTGTATCTAAACATGTCTGAACGTAGAAAAGGTACAGCAAAAGTACAGTATGAAAGATTTTTAAAATGGTACACCTGTACAGGGCACTTTCCATGAATGGAGCTTGCAGGACTGAAAGTCGCTCTGGCTGAGTCGGTGAGTGGTGAGTGAATGTGAAGGCGTAGGACATCACTGTGTACTACTATAGGCTGTATCAACACTGTATTACACTTAGGCTGTGCTAAATTTATTAAAAAATTATTTCTTCAATAATAATAAATTAACCTTAGCTTACTATGATTTTTTACTTTCTACTTTTAAATCTTTTAAACTTTATTATTTATTTATTTATTTATTTATTTATTTATTTATTTATTTATTTATTTTTTATTTATTTATTTATTTATTTATTTATTTATTTATTTATTTATTTTTGAGATGGAGCCTTGCTCTGTAGCCCAGGCTGGCGTGCAATGGTGCGATCTTGGCTCACTGCAACATCTGCCTTCCAGTTCTGATGATTCTCCTGCCTTAGCCTCCAGAGTAGCTGGGATTACATGTGTGTGTCCCCACGCCCGGCTAATTTTTTTGTATTTTTAGTAGAGACTGGTTTTCACCGTGTTGGCCAGGCTGGTCTGGAGCGCCTGACCTCCAGTGATCTACCCTCCTTGGCCTCCCAAAGTGCTGGGATTACAGGCGTGAACCACCACACCTGACCTAAACTTTTTGACTTGTAATAACGTTTAACTTAAAACACAAACACATTGTGCAGCAGTATGAAAATATTTTTTCTTTGTATTCTTTCTATAAGTTTTTTCTATTTTTAAATTTTTCTTTTTTTTTTTTTTTTTTTTTTACTTTTTAAACTTTTTTGTTATAAACTAAGGCACAACCACACACATCAGCCTAGGCCTGCACAGGGTCAGGATTGTCAGTGCCACTAATGCCACCTCCACATCCTGTCCTCCTGGAAGGTCTTTAGAGACAATAGGAATTTTTCAGCTCCATTATAACCGTATGGGACCTTTGTATATGCAGTCTGTCATTGATTGAAAAGTTGTTATTTGATTTCATTCAACTCTCATAACCTGCAATTAGGTCCTGGCCCTTTTTCAGATGAGGCAAGGGAAACTCAGAAAGTCTAGGAATGAGCGTGAAGTGCCCCAAACTTGTGAGTGGCCTGTGACCAGTGGTGTGTGAACTTCCACACAAGGCGGTGGGTTCTAGGTTCCATGCTCTTTATAATGGGAGGGGGAAAGGGTGCAATTAAGAGGTAAGTCTTGAAAAACTATATGAAAAATCTGAGAGAGGCTCTCAGCTTTGTACCTTTCGAGGTGGTTCTAAAGGTTGGGCACAGCCTGAAGATAGAGAGATACACGATTTACCTCAGATGTGTTCCATCTCTTTTGCCCTTAAATGCCTGTTTTCAAATGCTCCAATAAAGGGAAACGACACTCAAATTAGAGCAACTATTGTTTTCTTTTCTTTTCTTTCTTTTTTTTTTTTAAGGAGGTCTTCAGTATTAAAAAAAGATCTTTTTTTGGTGAGGAGGGCGTAAGGAGATAGAGGATGGGGCAGGATCTTCTGAGTCGCCTAAATATGCTACTTTCTCCTCCCTGAAAGACTTAGAAACAGAGGAGGATTCTGGGTCAGAGGGCCCCTTAGGCTGGGATGTTAGCTTGGTGGTGCTGACGTGAGGCCTCTTCAAACCACTTTTCTTGTTTGTTAGCTGGTTCTTTTCCTTTCCACCAAAAGGGGCCCTGAAGGAATCCTGAAAGCTGGACAAGGAAAGAAGAGACTTGCTTCCTATTTATTTGCTGTTCTTGTCACTAAGGCCCCACAGTGCCTCTTTACCCTGGAAGGGACAGCTAGTTCCAGGAGCAATTATTTCTAGTTCCCAGCTTCTTCCTGTACTCCCAGAATCAGCTTCACTGCATCTCCTGAGAAATACCGACACTGAGTAGGCTACGCCCCATTCTCAAAGGTCTGAGTCCCAGTTTCATGGAGGCTTCACTTCTAGGATCTAAACCCCACATCTGCCCTGTGTTCCTTTAACCGGTGGTAGTTGCTTCCGGTAGTCACTCTGTCTCTTTCAATCTCATTATCCCCGTTTTACTTTTTTAGTACTCCAACATCTGTTTAACAATTCCTTACAGCAAATTCTTTCTGTTGAAATAACTAGTGTGGTTTCTGTTTTCCCAGCTGGACTCTTATTGATTCCACTGTAATCCCAGAACATTTTAGGAAGGACTCTGTGTGATCAGTACATTATCAATATTATCTTGAGTTGCTGTTGTTCTTACTTTTTAATTATAAATTGTATTAGTTTAATTTCATCATTATCATCTTAAGTCTTGTGGGTTAAATAGGGTAAATATTTGCTACAGAAGTGTTTGGGGCCAATCATTTTTGGATATCTAAACTTTTGTATGCATTTCTGTTCAAATATGAATCGTTCAGTTCCTTCAAGAGGCTAAAGCAGACCTATACAAAGCCTTCCCTTATCTCTTAAGCCTTCTGAGCTTGAACAGTGACATTTCATTATTTCACCAAGTTTTTCCTCCAGCTGGGAAGTGGGAACGGGGTAGGGGATGGGGTAACTGTGACTTAGAGTTTCTTCCCCCATGAGTGGGCTGTCACTTGCCTGAGAACCAACAGTTTTCTGCATGCCTCTCGACCCCTCTCTGCTTTCCTCTTCAAGTTCCCCTTGGCACTTGTCAGAAGGCAGTCAAAATTTTACCTCTAAGGCTTGTCTTTTACATGTTCACAAACTCACCACTCTGTCCTCAGAATGCCTAGGGTTCTACAGGATGAGTGTGACCTGAGAACTCACCATGTATTCGGTTGATGTTTCCCATGCATTGAAATAAAGAGTGGAGTCAGTTTTTCTTTCGTTTGCATCTGTGACCCAGAACTCACCTTAGTGAGTTTCCTTAGTACCTTTAAATCTAACCTCTTACCCACCTCTGTTAACTTTGGGAAGCAGCAGTCCTGGTTCCTCCCCATCTAAGCCTTCCCAGGCAATATAATCTTTGGTGTGTTCTTCAGACTTTTGAAATGATGTTTTTGAATTGAGGTTTTCTTCTACTTCTTAACTTTACAACTCCTCTTGCCATGATTTACCCCATTGAGAGCTTAATTTTGTGGATCCTGATGTATAGGACGTCCAGGCTTCATGATGAAGAAGGCCATAAACCACTACTCCTTACCTCCTACCCCAAACACTAATACCACAGACAAAAAATAATTTCTTTCTATCCTAGTTTAATTCCTAAATGGTTTCCAAGGATAATACATACCAATAATACGAAGTTACTGAATTCTTTCTTTGAGTCAGATCCTACCTAAGAAATTTAAATTTCCTAACTACCTCCTTCAATCCTTACAACAATTCTGAGAGTTAGTCATATTACCCCAAGTTTCAAAACAAGGAGACAGACTTGGAAAGGTCATTCCTTTAATAAGCAACAGAAGCTGGAAACTGAATGCTCGTTCATCTATTTTCAAAGTTTGTGCTTTTAATAATTTCCTTATATGCCTCTTACACTTTAGAAAATGTTATGATTTAGCTTTTATAATTAGGTCTACAATACATTGAGCTAATTTTTGTATATGAGGAAAGAGTAAAGATTAATATTTTTTATATAGATATCTTACTGGGTTTTGAGATCTGAACTGTAAAACAGCGTGAATTGCCAAAGACCTAATATTCAGCATATGTAATGAATTACTTCAAACAAATTAAAAGCAAAATAAAAAGAGAATCTAATATTGAGTTTATATAGGTTACACACCACTTAGTTGCCACTGTCTTCTTCTGAGAGAGGAAGAAAAACTCTAGCTCCCTAATGTCAACACACTTCTTGGAAAGTAAGTTAATTCTCTCAGGAAGGCAAAGGGGAAAGTACCTACCCTGGAATATAAACATTTGGCTATGGTGGGGAGATAAATTTTATTACTCTCTGAATGAGACCAGATGGCTCCAGGTCTAACACCCTTGCAATGTGAGGAGGAAATGATTCTGTGGAAGAGGAGACAGTCTATGGCATGCCAATTTCCTTTGCTCAGAAAGACAAACCATCCAGAAACGTGAAAATATTCATGTTTCCCTGACGTCTCATTATTTGAATATACTCCATTTGATTGCCCATTCTCCGGTTGATAGACATTTGGGTTGTTTCATCATTGAGTTGTAGGTGTCCTTTATGTATTCTGGGTACAAGTTCTTTGTCAGATATGTGTGTTGCAAATATTTTTGCCCATTTCATCGCTTGCCTTTTCATTTTTACAATGATGTCTGCAAGATCAAAAGTTTTTAATATTGATACAGTCAAGTTTTTCATTTTTTTCTTTATGATTGTGGTGTCTCGTCTAAGAAGTCTTTGTGTATCCCAAGGTTGACAGATGGTTTTTCCTAGAAATGTTGTAGTTTTAGCTTTTATAATTAGGTCTACAATACATTGAGCTAATTTTTGTATATGGTATGAGAAAAGAGTAGAGATTTTTTTTCCAAATGGATGTCTTATTGTTTTTGTACTATTTGTTAAAAAGACTTTCGTTCCACATTAAATTGCTTTAGCCATTATTGTTGAAAAGCTATTGAAGATATATGCATTGGGTCATTTTTAGATGTCTACTCTTTGGTCTATTTGTCCATTTTGCACCAATACCATGTTTTAACAAAAGCAGCTTTTTAGTTTTTAGTTTTTTACTTGTATACCGAAAAGTTTCAAAGGCAGTAGCACAGAGTTTCTGTACACTCCTCACACAGTTGCATCACCGTGGTAAATTTTTAAAACTAAGAAACTTCCATTTCCGTTGGCACATTACTGTTAAGCAAACTTTAGATTTTGTTTGGATTTCTCTAGTTTTTCTTTTTTCTTTTTTTTTGTTTTGAGATGGCGTCTCACTCACTCTGTCGCCCAGGCTGGAGTGCGGTGGCATCATCTCTTGCTCACTGCAACCTCTGTCTCCAGGGTTCATGTGATTCTCCTGCCTCAGCCTTCCAAGTAGCTGGGATTGCAGGCACCCACCACGACGCTCAGCTAATTTTTGTATTTTAGTAGAGATGGGGGGGTTTCACCATGTTGGCTAGGCTGGTCTTGAACTCTTGACCTCAAGTGATCCACCTGCCGTGGCCACCCCAGGTGAACCACCACACCTGGCCTGGATTTCTCTAGTTTTTCTATTTCCGTTCCAGGATCCAATCCAGAGTACCGTGCTACATTTAGTCGGCATGTCTTCTCAGTCTTTGCTCTGATAGTTTCTCAGGTTTTCCTTTTTTTTTTAATGACCTTGATGATCTTGAAGAGTATTGGCCAGATATCCTATAGAATGTGCCCCAGTCTGGGTTTGTTTGATGTTTTTTGTCATGATTAGACTGAAGTTAATGGTTTCTTAAAAAAGTATCACAGAAGTGAAGTGCTTTTTTTATCATATCATATCAAGAGTATATGACATCACATGACATTGATAATGACGTTAACCTTCATCACTTGCTTAAGGAAGTGTTTGCCAGGTTTCTCTACTGTAAAGGTATTGTTTTACGTTTTCCTACTCTGTATTTTAGAAGACAATCATTAAGTCTAACCTACCCTTGGGGAGGGACAGTGGTGGTGGCCAAAATTAAGCTCCCCCTCCTGAAGGGAGGAAGTGTCTTTGTATGTTATTTGGAAATCTTCTGCAAGGAAGATCTGTCCCTTCTCTTCTCCCTATTTACTTATTGATTTATTTAAATCATTTATTTAAATTAATATGGACTCAAATGTATTTATTTTATACTTTGGGTTATAGTCCAATGCTACATTATTTATTTTCTTGCTCAAATTGTTCCAGCTTTTGCCATTGTGAGCTCCTTCAGGTTGACTCCTGTATCGCCTTGATACACCCCCATCCTGTTTTGATTTGTCCTGAGCTCTTCCTTACTTTCTGGTAATGTAAGAGACTCCAGCCTCATCTTGGATTTATCTCTGCTAGCCTTAAGACCAGCTATTTTTCCATGGAACCCTGGTTTATTTTATTGGAGAATGGTATTCCATTGTTTGGAAATTGCAGAATATAAAGGTACTCTGTGTGTGTGTGTGTGTGCGTGTGTTTGTGTGTGTGTGTGTGACAGAGACAGAGAGAGAGAAAGAGAAAGTTTCTGTGTGCTTTAATCTGGAGGAAACCAAGGAGAAACAATTTCTTAAAAGATGGGTCATTTTTATATAGACAGGTATATATATATATGGCTGAAAGCAAAGAAACTTACTCTTTTCTTGATGCCTAAAGAATAGAGGAAGAGTCAAATAACTACAGAAATGGCCCCTTCAGTTTATCCAAATTCCAAATAAGCATTTTTCTGGCCCCCAAGTGAGAGTTCAAAGAGTGACATAACTCTTCATCTCTCCATCCTTTAATGAACAAGTGGAGGATGGGTTATGGGCCAACTGATGGCCTAATGTTGAGGAAACTGCACGGCTCTGTTGTCATATATGGATTAATTCTCAGTTCCACTCTATCCAAACAGTGTGGCCTTGGTCTCTGTGTTAGACACTATGATGCACCACCCAGACTCCACTTCAAAGAAGGATTTTTTGTCCAAGCTCCTGGGAGTGCTAATATTAGAAGCCTCCAGCTGTCAGCCTTTTCAAGGACTCTCTCAGTGGCTGAGAACTGATTCACCCAAGGTCAGGTCCCTTTCCAAGGCTCAGTTCCAATGACTAATCAGATGTGGGACAATGAAGACCTAGTCATCTTGGTCCAACTTGGGGCAATTCTGTCCATTCTAAGTCCAGAGCTCCTTTGGCCAAGGCTGTTGCTGAACCTTCCTCA
Source organism: Hylobates moloch (assembly GCF_009828535.3). NCBI lineage: Eukaryota > Metazoa > Chordata > Mammalia > Primates > Hylobatidae > Hylobates > Hylobates moloch. Next base: position 154,832,478 of record NW_026652277.1, read on the forward strand.
CAGCTCACCTGTGTCCACTCTTGCTTCCTTTTCCTCCCTCCAACAGGTGTTTATCACAAGAGCCCTCCCCAGTAACACCGTACATACTAAAGTCTACCTTGGAGTCTGCTTCCTGGGGAATACACCTGTGATGGACTCTGTGAATTTCATTGACATCCACCCCCACCCCCAGCCCTGTCCCCAGGCAACCACAGACTACCTTTATAATATACAATCAGTGGCATCTGGATTTTCTCCCTAGGTTCCTCTTTCTCTAACAATCCCCTACACATTAGAGTTCTTTAGTTTTGTCTTTTTATTCACTTTTTTTCTCACTCTACAATATTTCCATAGGTGATTTCAATTTTTTTTTTGGTGTGGGGGGGACGATGTCTGTGGCACAGGCTGGAGTGCAGTGGCACAATCATACCTCACGGCAGCGTCAAACTCCTGGGTTCATGCAGTCCTCCTACCTCAACCTCCGGAGTAGCCAGGACTACAGTTTGTGCCACCATGCCTGGCTAACTTTTAAATTTTATTTTTATGTTTGTAGAGATGAGTGTTGCTATGTTGCCCAGGCTGGTCTTGAACTCCTGGCCTCAAGTGGTCCTCCTGCCTTGGCTCCCAAGGCGTTGGGATTACAGATGTGAGGCACTGCACCAGGCCAATTTCAGTTTTCAATCTCCAATCTAGGCCTCTTTGCTGAGCTCTAGAAATCCCTCTCTTAATTCCCCAGCTCTACTTGTAAGTCCTATGTACCTAAATTTCAACTTGTCCCAAGCTGAACTCATCTGTACAGGGTCTATATTTTCTGTTACCCAAGTGAAAAGTCTGGGAGTTCTGCTAGACCTTTGTGGCTCTACTCAATCATCATATCCTTCCATCTTCATCTTCAGTATATTTCTTGCATTATTTCCAGTGTTTCTTATGGCTCCTTTGTGCCACTGTTATATGTATTTTGTATATATCACACAGTTCTGATAATGTCAAAAATATGTATCAGTTATATATGTATTTATAACACTACATTGAAGCGGTTACATATATGGCTATTAGACTGTGAACTTCTTGAGGGCAAGAACTGTACCTTGTTCTCTCTCTCTCTCTTTTTTTTTTTTTTTGAGATGGAGTCTTGCTGTTGTTGCCCAGGCTGGAGTGCAATGGTGTGATCTTGGCTCACTGCAACCTTCGCCTCCCAGGTTCAAGTGATTCTCCTGACTCAGCCTCCAGAGTAGCTGGGATTCACCTACACCTGGCTAATTTTTTTGTATTTTTAGTAGAAACAGGGTTTCACCATGTTGGCCAGGCTGGTCTTGAACTCCTGATCTTAGGTGATCTGCCCTCCTCAGCCTCGCTAAATGCTGGTATTACAGGCGTGAGCCATGGTGCCCGGCCTTGTTCTCTTCTATATCTCCAGTGTCTAGTGTAATGCTGGGAATGTAGTACATTCCTAATGAATTTTGTTAAAACTAAAACTTCTCTGAAGTTTTTTTCTATATATTTTAAGCTGCAAATCCAAAGGGTCTGTTTCTTAACCAGCATGTATATGCACCCACACAGAAAATACACACACATCTAGGAGTGCAGACACACTCCCTTTCTGAAATCCTCACATCTCCATTTCAGTGTTCAACTATCCTGTACAGGATATGAAGTAACTTGGAAAGGGACAAATTAGCTATTATTTGAAAGTCAGAATCATATCTTGTTTATCATCCATACATCCTGACTTTTCTTCTTCTTTCATCAGCTGTTTTCTTATTCTGTGTATTGAATTAATATGAGCTAAACCTAACAGAGATTTGCATAAAAAGGATTTATACATTTAAAGTGAAATGTAAAGTTTTGGTGTTAGTTTTGATAATTCAGTTAAGTACTTCTTTATTTACTTAGCATAGGAAGGCATGGTTATTCAAATATTCAAATATATCAATCACGTATAACTATACCACTGCACAGTAATGTAAGTATTCAATGAATTAATACATTTAAAAGTCAAGGTTGTAAAGTCTTTGTTTTCTTTTTAATTTTTTAAAAAGGTTTTGTAAGGCTGTCAATTCTTTCCAAAGAAAGAATAGGTTAATTCCATTCCTATCAAAATCCTAGCAAGATTATCTTTTAGATGTAGATGAACTTATTCATAAAATGTACGTGGAAAGACATCTTAAAAATGTCTTGGGCCCAGATGGCTTCACTGGTGAATTCTACCAAACATTTAAAGAGGAATGACTATCGATCTCTCATAGACACTTCCAAAAATGAAGAGAACACTTCTTAACTCATTCTAAGTGGCCAGTGTTACTCTAATACCAAAACCAGACACAGATATAATAATAAAATGAAACTACACATCAATATTCCTTATGAATATAGACACAAACATTCTCAACAAAATACTAGCAAACTGAATCCACCAACATATAGAAAAGATTATATATTATGACTAAGTGGGATTTAGCTGAGCAACGCAAAGTTAGTTTAATATCCAAAAATCAATTAATGTAATATACCATATCAACAGAACAAAGGACAGAAACCACTGGAATGATTGTCTCCATAGATTCAGAAAAAGCATTTGAAAAAGTCTAGCACCCCTTCATAATACTCAAGAAACTAAAAATAAAATGGATTCTTCAACCTGATAAATGGCATGTGTGAAGAAACAGCTAAGATCACAATTAATAGTGAAAGACTGAATGCTTTCCCTATGAAATGAAGATCAAGATGAGATGTCCACACTCACCCCTTCTGTTTAGTATTGTACTGGAGGTTTCAGACAGGGCAATTCAGCAGGAATAAATAAATAAAAGGCATGAAAAGGAAGAAGTAAAACTATCTCTATTCACAGATGACATACTCTTAGATGTAGATCATGTCTATGGAAAATCTGGAGGGACCCATTAAAAAACTATTAGAACTAATGAATGAGTTCAGCAAAGTTGAAAGATACAAGATCAGTATACAAAAATCAATTGTTCTTTTACATGGTTGCAACAAACAATCAGAAAAACGAATGCAATTCCACTTAAAATATAGTATCAAAAACTATAAAATGCTGAGGAATAAATTCAGTAAAAGAAGTACAAACTTATACTACAAAAACTAAAAAACATTGCTGAAGGAAATTAAAGAAGATCTAAATAAATGGAAAGAATTCAATGCTTATAATTGGAAGATTTAATATTGATAATATGGTAATATTCCCCAAATTGATCTACAGATTCAATGCAATCATTAACAAAATACCAGCCAGTTTCTCTGCAGATATTGACAAGTTAATCTTAAAGTTCATATTGAAATTTAAGGGAGCCAGAATGGTCAAAATAATCTTAAAGAGCAAAGTTGGAGGACTCAAATTTCCTGATTAAAAACTTACTACCAAGCTAATGTTGCAGTGACATAAGGACAGACATATACATCAATGACATATAATGAGAGTTTCAAAGTAATAATAATTTATGGTCAATTGACTTTTGACAAGGGTGCCAACACAATTCAATGGAAAAAGAGTAGTCTTTTCAACAAATGATGCAGAACACTGTATATCCATAGCCAAAGAATAAAATTCTTTGAACTTTGTCTCATACTATATGCAAAAATTAACTCAAAATAGATCAAAGACCTAGTGTAAGAGCTGAAGTTATAAAACCCCTAGAAGAAAATATAAGATAAACTTCATGACCTTGAGTGGGAAAAAGGTTTCTTAAATATGACAGAAAAAACACAAGCAACAAAAGAAAACATAGGTAAATTGTACTTATCAAAATTTAAAATATAGGTAAATTGTACTTATAAAAATTAAAAATTATTGCACTTCAAAGAACACCACCAAAACAGCGAAAAGACCCCAAATGAAGGACAGAAAATATTTGGAAATCGTATGTCTAATGAGACTTGATTCTAAAATATATAAATAACTCTTACAGCTTGATAATGAAAAGACAAATAACTCAAGTAAAAAATGGGCACAGGGCTTGACAAGACATTTCTCCAAAGAAGATCTACAAATGGCTAATAAGCACAGGAGAAGAAGCTTGACATCATTACTCATCAGGAAAATGAAGTTTAAAACCACAGTGAAACCCACACTTCATACCCACGAGGGTAAAAGTGCCGTATTATAATAACAAAGACAACAATATTGTCAAGGATGTAGAGAAATCAAAGCCTTCATACACTGCTGGTGAGCCTATAAAATGAGTCAGCCACTTTGGAAAACAGTGTGTCTGTTACTAAAATGGTTAAACAAAGAGCTATGATATGACCCAGCACTTCTAGGTATCTAACAAAGAGAAATGAAAATATATGTCCACACAAACACTTGTACACTAATATTCATAGCAACATTATTTATAATAGCCCCAAATTGGAAACAACCCAAATGTCCATCAACTGATGAATGGATAAATAAAATGAGGCGTATCCATGCAATAAAACATTATTTGTCAAAAAGAATGGAGTATGGATACATGGATGGATTAGCCTTGAAAACGTATGCTAAGTGAAAGAGGCCAGTCACAAAAGGCCACACATTCTATTTATATGGAATAAATTCTATTTATATGGAATGTCCATAATAGGCAAATTTATAGAGACAGACAATAGATTAGTTGTTTTCAGGCACTGGAGCAGGTGGTGGTTGAGAGTGGTTTGAGGGTGATGGCTAAACAGTACAGAGTTTTTTTCTGGGGTAATGAAAATATTTCCAAATTGATTGTGATGATGGTAGCTCAATATTGCAAACATGCTAAAAACCACTGAATTACACACTTCACATGAATACCTTGCATGGTATGTGAATTACAGCTCCATAAAGCTATTGCCAAAAAATTACACTGAGAAAATGGATGCGAATCCATCATAACAAAGCAGCGTTTATTCAAAAAACGTAAAGTTGTTTTAACATTAGAAAAATCAGTAGTTGTAATTCACTACAAATACAAATAAAGGAGAAAAATCAGGTATCTATTTAAATAGGACAAAACAAAAAAAATCTGGCAACTTCTGAATAGAAGTCAATTTCCTTCATCTAATATTGAAGATCTTAGTGCTTCATGAGCATATACTTAATGATGACATACTGAAAGTATCTCTTTAAGGTCAGGAATAAACCATGTGTGTCTCCTGTCATTCCTTCTGAATTCAATATTATGCTGGATGTCCTGGCCATTATGGCAGGGAAGAAAAAGAGAGAAAGTTACAAGAATTACAAATGATGATAAAATTTTTATCTTTCATAGATAATATGATTATATGCACAGACAGTGGAAAAGTATCTCTGGGTAATTTACAAATATGAATGTGAGAGTTTATAGGATTCTATTCATGCATTCAATATCCTCAAAGCAATTGCACGTCAATAATACATAGTTAAAATGAAATAAAAGTACCATTTTGTAATAACATGAAAAATATCTAAGACACACAAGATCTTTATAGGAAAATGTATGAACTTTCATTGAGTGACTTTGAAGAGGACCTTTTTAAATGGAGGGATATGGATTGTGGTTATGGACTGAGGACTCAATATCTCTCAAATTAGGTTACAGATGTAATACAATTCCAACAACATTGTAACAGATTTTTATGAAACTTGACAAAGTGATTATAAAATTTGAGTGGAATTGCAAAGGTCTAAAAATAATCAAGACATTTTTGAAAAAGTTTAGAGAGGGAGACTTTCCCTTATACATAACAAGACTTGTAAAATTACCTTCAGACATTGTGGTAGACAAAAAGATCTATGAAACAGTATATAGAGTCCCAAATTTAGGGACATTTGATAAGTGAAAGGGACATTTCAGATTAGTGGGGAAAGGATGGGATTTTCAGTGAGTGGTTCTGGGAAAACTGAGTACGTACTTTATTTTACATCACCTACAAAAATAATCTAGGTAAATTAAAGAGCTGTTAGGGGTTGAATGATGTCCCCCCAAATTCAAATGTTGAAGTCCTAACTCCCAGTACCTCAGAATATGACCTTATTCAGAAATAAGGTTATTGCAGATGTAATCAGTGAAGTTAAGATGAGGTTATACTGGAGTAGGGTGGGCCCTTCATCCAAATGACTGTGTCCTTATAATCAGGGGAAATTTGGGCACAGACACATGCACAGGGACAATGTCACATGGACATAAAAGCAGAGATGGCGTGATGTGTCTGTAAGCTAAGGAACACCAGAGACTCCTTGTAAACCACCAGAAGCCAGGAGAGAGAGAGAGAGACATGGAACAGATTTTTTCTCATAGGCCTCAGAAGGAACAAATCCTGCCAACACCTTGATTTCAGACTTCTAGCCCCTCAAAACGTCAGACACTTTCTGTTATTTAAGCCACTCAGTTTGTGGTACTTTGTTATTGCAGGTCCTAACAAGCCAATATAAGAGCTAAATGCGAAGGAAGATTTTCGAAGACCAGATAGTAGAACATCTATATGACCCTGGGGTCAGAGATCGTTTCTTAGACATAAAAAGACTAGTCATAAATCAGAAGATTGACAGTCTGACTACATTAACATAAAGAATTTCTGCCATGAAAAGACACTAAAAGAGAGTTAAGAGAAACTGCAAACTGGAAGAATATGTATGCATCATATATAACATATATTATGCAGAACACTATGTTTTATATATACATATATTCTGGATATTAGGTACTTTTCACTTAATTTCAAAGACGTTTTTTTAACTCAATGATTTGTAATGTTGTTTCGTCATTTCTATTTTCTGGTTGAGAACTATTATGGAAACATTACTGCTGACAACAGAAACAATGGCTTCTAGAAGGGTTTGTAAATAGTTGCAGAAGTTACTTTAGTCAGTACCATAAAAAATGATGGTCATAAAGAAGATGAAAATCCTTGCAAGTGTTGAATGACCTTGGCATTCATGATTACCGAAAAAATTCTCAATGCAACAACTGTTGATAATAATTCAGCTGGTGGTTGTACCTGCCAGGGATGCTAATTAGCTAGAGTATGTGAAAAGAAACTGAAGATTCCTCTTTTGTGGTGTGGAAAAACAAAGCACAATATTAACAGTTTGCTTTAATTCAAATTCAGAGGTAGTCTGGTTTCACCTCAGATGTAGCATAGTTCTCTTTTCTGGGTAATTTAAGGAATTAAGATCTGAAGAGTTGAAAATGCTAGGTTAGCACATGGGTTAGTTGGGGGCTTTTAATTTTAAAATAGGGCCTAGAAGAACCAAGATAATCTTGAAGAAGAAAAGTAAGTTTGGGCCAGCCTGGGCAGCATGGCAAAAACCTGTCTCTACTAAAAACATAAAAATTACCCAGGCGTGATGGTGTGTGCCTGTAATCTCAGTTACTCAGGAGGCTGAGGTGGGAGAATCACCTGAGCCCGGGGGTCAGAGGTTGCAGTGAGCCAAGATTGTGCCACTGCACTCCAGCCTGGGTGACAGAGCGAGACCCTGTCTCAAAAAAAAAAAAAAAAAAAGACAAGAAAAATAAGATTGGGCAACTTACATCAAGATATCAAAATTTACTATAAAGCTACAGATTAGTAAATTAGATTTCATTAGAATTAACAACTGTTGATTACCAAAAGACACCATTAAGAGAGTGAAAGAGTAGAGGTCAGAAGATACTTGCAATACATATGTGTGTCAAAAGAAAGCAGATAATATACCTCTTACAAATCAGCAAGAAAAAGATAGACCAACCCAGTATAAAAACGGGCAAAACTTTGAACAGATACTTTACAAAAGAAGATATCAAAATAGAAAACAGGTCTCTCAACATCACTGGTCATCAGGGAAATGTAAATTAAAACCACAAGGAGATACTAGTACACTTCCGTTTTGATGGTTAAACAATACCAAGTGCTGGTGAGACATTGGAACATCTAGAACATTCTGACGTTGCTGGTGTTAAATTGGTTAAACTGGTTATATCAGAAAACAAATGATTTTCCAGATGGAGCCAGCATCATGGGCAGGCAATCTGTACAGTCGCTCAGGGTCCCAAACTCCGAAGAGCTTTGTGTGTGGTTTAATGCTTACCTATCCATGTCTTGAAACTCTTAATAATTTTATTTTTAAACTTGTTTTGGTAATATTATGAAAATGTGGAGTTTCACTCGTGTCCATGTGAAGAGACCACCAAACAGGCTTTGTGTGAGCAATAAAGCTTTTAATCACCTGGGTGCAGGCGGGCTGAGTCTGAAAAGAGAGTCAGCAAAGGGGTGGGGCCGTTTTATAAGATTTGGGTAGGTAAAGGAAAATTATAGTCAAATGGGGGTTGTTCTCTGATGGGCAGGAGTGAGGGTCACAAGGTGCTCAGTAGGGGAACTTTTGAGCTAGGATGAGCCAGGAGAAGGAATTTCACAAGATAATGTCATCAGTTAAGGCAGGAACAGGCCATTTTCATTTCTTTTATGGTGGAATGTCATCAGTTAAGGCAGGAACCGGCCATCTGGATGTGTACGTGCAGGTTACAGGGGATATGATGGCTTAGCTCGGGCTCAGAGGCCTGACATTCCTGTCTTCTTATATTAATAAGAAAAATAAAATGAAATAGTGGTAAAGTGTTGGGATGGCGAAAATTTTGGGGGATGGTATGGAGAGATAATGGACGATCTTTCTCAGGGCTGCTTCGAGCGGGATTAGGGATGGTGTGGGAACCTAGAGTGGGAGAGATTAAGCTGAAGGAAGATTTTGTGGTAAGGGGTGACATTGTGGGGTTGTTAGAAGGAACATTTGTCATTTAGAATTATTGGTGATGGCCTGGATATGGTTTTGTATGAATTGAAAAACTAAACAGAATAACAGAAGGAGAAAAACAGGTATTAAAGTTCTAAGAATTGGGAGGACCCAGGACATCTAATTAGAGAGTGCTTAAGGAGATTCAGCATAGTCCTGCCAGCAAAGATTATTTATTTACTTCAAGAGTTAAGAGTGGCAGTTTGGGCATAGCACCGGGAGATATCAGCTGTGCTGTCTTGGAGAAACAACAGTGTAAACCAGCAGTGTAAACAAGAGCAGGGCATGTATGAGTAGTTGAGAACGGTGAATAGGAGTATGACTAGACAGAAGATAGTAGGGATGATAAGTTTTTTGGGACACAGTCCAAGTTGGTCTGGTGTCTGGAATGAGACTGGGGCTTAATAAAAAGGAGCATCCATACAGGAGCTCAAATGGGCTGTACCCTGTAGCATTCCGAGGACAGGCCTGAATTCTGAGAAGGGAAAGTGGTAAAAGTATTGTCCAGTCCTTTTAAAGTTGGTGGCTGAGCTTGGTGAGGTGTGTTTTTAAAAGACCATTAGTCCGTTCTACCTTTCCTGAAGACTGAGGACCATAAGGGATATAAAGGTTTCACTGAACACCAGGAGCCTGAAAAAATGCTTGGCTGATTTGATTAATAAAGGCCAGTCTGCTATTGGACTGTATAGAGGTGGGAAGGCCAAACCGAGGAATTATGTCTGACAGAAGGGAAGAAATGACAGCGGCGGCCTTCTGAGACCCTGTAGGAAAGGCCTACCCATCCAGTGAAAGTGTCTACCCAGACTAAGAGGTATTTTAGTTTCCTGACTTGGGGCATGTGAGTAAAGTCAATTTGCCAGTCCCGGGCAGGGGCAAATCCCCGAGCTTGATGTGTAGGAAAGGGAGGAGGCCTGAACAATCCCTGAGGGGTAGTAGAATAGCAGATGGAACACTGAGAAGTGATTTCCTTGAGGATGTATTTCTAGGATGGAAAGGAAATGAGAGGTTCCAAGAGATGGGCTAGTGGCTTGTAACTTACATGGAAGAGGTTATGAAATGACGACAGAATAGAATGGGCCTGTGAGGCTAGAAGGAGATATTTTCCTTGGTCTAAGAACCATTTGCCTTGTGTGGGAAGAGATTGATAGGTGTAAGTTTCAGCGGGGGAGTAGGTGGGAGTGACTGATGTGAAGGAGAAAAACTGAAAGTGAGGGATATAAGTTGGAATGCTAGCTGCTTTTTTACCTATCTTATCAACATAAGCATTGTCCTGAGTGATGGGATCTGATGCCCTTTGATGGCCGTTGCAGTGAATGACTCTAGCTTCCTTTGGAAGTAAAGCAGCTTTGAGAAGCGTTTTTATTAAAGAGACATTAATGATAGAGGACCCTTGTGTAGTGAGGAAACCTCTTGCATGGTGGTGCAGGATATGGAAGGCATATTTAGAGTCACGATAAATATTGATGTTTAGTCCTTTTGCAAGAGTGAGGGCTTGACTTAAGGCAATGAGTTCGGCTTGCTGAGAGGTAGTGGAGGGGGGCAGAGCAGTAGCCTCAATGATAGATATGGAAGATACTATAGCATAGCCTGCCTTTGCTGGTGAGTGGCGACTAGGCCTTGTGGAACTGCCATCAATAAACCAAGTGTGTTCAGGGTGAGAAACATGAAAGAATATGGGGAAATGGAGTGAATGTCAGGTATGTCAGGTGGATCAGAGAGATACAATCATGGGGATCAGGTGTGGTATCAGGGATAATGTGGGAGGCCAGATTGAAGTCTGGGCCAGGAACAATGGTAATTGTGGGAGACTCAACAAAGGGTGAATACAGCTGAAGGAGCCTGGGAGCAGAAAGTATATGTGTCAGGTGTGAGGAAGAAAATAGATTTTGGAAGTTATGAGAACTGTAGAGAGTGAGTTGAGCATAGTTTGTGATTTTAAGGGCCTCTAAAAGTATTAGGGCTGTGGCAGCTGCCACATGCAGACTTGAGGGCTAGGCAAAACAGTAAGGTCAAGTTGTTTGGATAAAAAGGCTACAGGGTGCGGTCATGGTCCTTGTGTAAGAATTCTGACTGCACAGCCCTGCACTTCGGCTGTGGGTAATGAAAAGGGTTGGGATGAGTCAGGGAGAGCTAGGGTGGGGGCAGTCTCTAAAGCCGTCTTCAAGGAATGGAAAGAGGAGTGGGGAAAGGATTTAGGATCTATGGGGTCAGCTAGGTTTCCTTTTGTGAGTTTATATAATGATTTTGTTAGGACGGCAAAACCAGGTATCCAAAGTCAAAAGTATCTAACCATGCCTAGGAAGGAAAGGAGTTGTTGTTTTGTAGAAGGGATTGAGGTTTGGGAGATTAGTTGGACACGATCAGCAGGGAGAGCACATGTGTTTTTATGAGAATTATGCTGAGATAGGTAACAGATGAGGATGAAATTTGGGCTTGACTGAAGTAATGGGGGCTATCTGTGAAGCCTTGTGGCGGTACAGCCCAGGTAATTTGCTGAGCCTGATGGGTGTCAGGGTCAGTCTAAGTGAAAGCGAAGAGAGGCTGGGATGAAGGGTGCAAAAGGATAGTAAAGAAAGCATGTTTGAGATCCACAACAGAATAATGGGTTGCGGAGGGAGGTATTGAGGATAGGAGAGTATATGGGTTTGGCACCATGGGGTGGATGGGCAAAACAATTAGGTTGATAAGGCTCAGATCCTGAACTAACCTGTAAGGCTTGTCTGGTTCTAGGACAGGTAAAATGGGGGAACTGTAAGGAGAGTTTATAGGCTTTAAAAGGCCATGCTGTAGCAGGTGGGTGATAACAGGCTTTAATCCTTTTAAATCATGCTGCGGGATGGGATATAGGCGTTGGGTGGAGTAAGGGTGATTAGATTTTAATGAGATGGTAAGGGGTGCATGATCAGTAGCCAAGGAGGCAGTAGAAGTATCCCATACTTGTGGGTTAAGGTGGGGGATACAAGAGGAGGACGCAAAGGAGTCTTTGGATTGGGAAGAAGGGCAGCAATGAGATGTGGCTGTAGTCCAGGAATAGTCAGGGAAGCAGATAATTTAGTTAAAGTGTCTCAGCCTAATAAGGGAACTGGGCAGGTGGGGATAACTAAAAAGGAGGGCTTTAAAAAGTATTGTCTAAGTTGGCACCAGAGTTGGGGAGTTTTAAGAGGCTTAGAAGCCTGGCCATCAATACATACAACAGTTATGGAGGTAAGGGAAACAGATCCTTGAAAAGAAGGTAATGTGGAGTGGGTAGCCTCTGTATTGATTAAGAAGGGGATGGACTTACCCTCCACTGTGAGAGTTATCCAGAGCGTCTGTGATGGTCCCACAGGCTTCCGAGGTGATTGGGCAGCGTCAGTCTTCAGCTGCTAACCCAAGAAGATCTGGGAAGGAGTCAGTCAGAGAGTCTTCGGCCAGAGTTCCAGGGTCTCTGGGAGTGGCTGCCAGGTGAGTTGAACAGTCTGATTTTCAGTGGGGTCCCACACAGATGGGACACGGCTTAGGAGGAATCCTGGGCTGTGGGCATTCCTTGGCCCAGTGGCCAGATTTCCAGCACTTGTAGCAAGCTCCTGGGGGAGGAGGTTCTGGAGGAACCCCTGGCAGCTGCGGTTCAGGTGTTTGGAGTTCTTGTGTGCTGGAGATGTGGCTGGGGTTTGTCTCACAGTGGAGGCAAGGAATTGCCAACTCAGAAATGCATTGCTACTTGGCTACCTCTACTCTATTATTGTACACCTTGAGGGTGAGATTAATTAAGTCCTGTTGTGGGGTTTGAGGGCCAGAATTTAATTTTTGGAGTTTTATTTAATGTCAGGAGCGGATTGGGTAATAAAATGTATATTGAGAATAAGATGGCCTTTTGACATTTTAGGGTCTAGGGCTGTAAAGTGTCTCAGGGTTGCTGCTGAACGAGCCATGAACTGGGCTGGGTTTTTCATATTTGATGAAAGAGCCTAAATGCTAACTGATTTGGGAGAGGTCGGATAAAGAAAAAGGAGCATTAACCTTGACTATGCCTTTAGCTTCAGCCACCTTTTTAAAAGGAAATTGCTGGGCAGGTGGGGGAGGGCTAGTCTCAGAACAAAACTGTAAGCCGGACCAGGTGTGAGGAGGGGAGGTGATAAAAGGATTACAGGGATGGGGAGCAGAGGCTGAGGAAGAATTGCGAGGAGCAGCCTGGGGAGGAGGGGAAAGGTCAGATGGGTCTGTAGAAAAGGAAGATTAGAAAGACTCAGCGACGCTTGGAGTTGGGACTGAGGGAACAAGCAGGAGGGAAAGAAGGAAGATTTGGGACGAGTCGCATTGGGAACAGAGAGTAGGGAGGGAACAATGTGTAAAAGAATGCTTGGACATCAGGCACCTCAGACCGTTTGCCCATTTTACAAGAATTATCTGGATCTCGTAGGATGGAAAAATTGAAAGTGCCATTTTCTGGCTATTTGGAACAACTGTCCAGTTTGTATTGGGGCCAAGTGGCATTGTAGAAGAAAATAAGGCATTTAGGTTTTAGGTCAGGTGTGAGTTGAAGAGGTTTTAAGTTCTTGAGAACACAGGCTAAGGGAGAAGTGGGAGGAATGGAGGGTGGAAGGTTGCACATAGTGAAGGAGGCAAGTCCAGAAAAAAGAGTAGAGACATGGACAGAAGGGGTTGGGGGGAGTCTTGCCCTCCAGAAAAGCAGAGATGGGTAGAGACATGGAGAGAAGGGGTTGGGGGGGTTCTTACCTTCCAGAAAAGCAGAGAAGGGGTAGAGACACAGAGAGAAGGGGTTGGGGAGTTCTTGCCTTCCAGAAAAGTGGAAAAGGGGTTGGGGTACAGAAATAAGGGGTTGGGCCTCAGAGATAAGAGGTGGGGGTGCAGAAATAAGGGATCGGGGCACAGAGATAAGAGGTCAGGGCGTGGAAATAAGGGATTGGGGGATTCTTGCCCCCCAGAAAAGCAGAGAAGGGGTAGAGACAGGGAGAGAAGGGGTCGGGTTCTTGCCCCTCCCCCAGAAAAGCAGGACTTGCTGCTAAGGGTGAAGGACCAAGGCAGGTGTCCCTGCGTGGTCAGACACCTCTGAAACGTGGGTGAATAATCAGAGAGGTGTCCCTGCAATGATTAAACACCAAGGGAAGGCTGCCTTCCCGAGTCCGTGACCGGCACCGGAGTTTTGGGTCCACGGATAAAATGTGTCTCCTTTGTCTCTACCAGAAAATGAAAGGAATTGAAATTAAGACAAGGGAGAGATTGAAGGGTGATGACAAGATTGAAAGGAGAAAGTGGTTGAGGGATAATGAGGGAGGTTGGAGAAGAGAGTAAGGAGGCCGCTTACCCGATTTAAAATTGGTGAGATGTTCCTTGGGCTGGTCGGTCTGAGGACCTGAGGTCGTAGGTGGATCTTTCTCATGGAGCAAAGAGCAGGAGGACAGGGGATTGATTTCCCAAGGGAGGTCCCCCGATCCGAGTCACAGCACCAAGTTTCACTTGCGTCTGTGTGAAGAGACCACCAAACAGGCTTTGTGTGAGCAATAAAGCTTTTAATCACCTGGGTGCAGGAGGGCTGAGTCTGAAAGAGAGTCAGAGAAGGGAGATAGGGGTGAGGCCGTTTTATAAGATTTGGGTAGGTAAAGGAAAATTACAGTCAAAGGGGAGTTGTTCTGTGGCGGGTAGGAGTGGGGGTCACAAGGGGCTCAGTAGGGGAGCTTTTGAGCCAAGATGAGCCAGGAGAAGGAATTTCACAAGATAATGTCATCAGTTAAGGCAGGAACTGGCCATTTTCATTTCTTTTGTGGTGGAATGTCATCAGTTAAGGCAGGAACTGGCCATCTGGATGTGTACGTGCAGGTCACAGGGGATATGATGGCTTAGCTTGGGCTCAGAGGCCTGATATGGAGCATGCCCAGAGGAGGTAAGGTCAATTTGCGTGTCTGCTGCTGTTTCTTGATACATTCAGGTCTAGCATTCACCATCTCCATGAGCCTAGAATTTTAGTTGGAGCCAAGTATCTGGGAGTTCAATAAGACTCAAAGGAGTACATGGTAAGTAGGGGACTCTGAAAGCCAGGAGAGCCCTCATTTCCATTTGAACCAGAATTTGCTTTGAATGCAGAGAGAAGGCAATGCGATTTTAAACCACACACATGCAAAACAGCCAATAAATCCTATCATAGCTTTTCTTACTCGTGTTACTTTCATGTATTAACCACATGGCTAGAAATGGCAGTAGAGATGGAAAAGGAAAGATAGGGCAACCTAGAGTTCTTTTACTTTTAGCTTTTCTTTTTCAGCAATAAACTGAATGTAGAAAGTATTAGCATAATGTGCATGTTTAAAGAAGTGAAAGAAAAATATTTAACTTAGTTCTGTGTAGCATTTTCAAGAATGAAATGCCGATGCATGTACAAGCTAATGAATACAAATTACATAATTTAGTGATTCTGCATACAGGTTAAATGCTCTCATATCTGTATTTAAAACTGCCACTGGGTACAATACAAAATGAATGGCAAAATTCAAGCTAATGTTTAAACAGTTTAATTTTTTTCTACTTAGAATGACATTAAATTGCAGATAAAAGAATACCAAGACAAGTTGAGAGAGAGAGAGAAAGTGGAAAAAAGGAAAAGCTTTACATTTTCATACCTCAAATGACAATTTTCCCCCCACTTTTTAAATGACTGACCTTACATTTTCATTTTGCACTGAGCTTTGCAAATTAGATAAATGGCCCAGTTTATGAAACAGTAATTTTAATCCTAGATATACACTCAACAAAAATAAATGCTTATTTTCACCAAAAGACATGCACAAAAATGTTAATAACCCCAAGATTGATTCATAATAACCCCAAACAAGAAATAACCCAAAAGTTCATCGAGAGGATAAACTGTAGTATATTCATATAATGGAATACTAAACAGCAATGTAAATAAATGATTACTGCTATATAGAGCAAGATGAATGAATTTCACAGAAAGACTGCTGAGTAAAAGAACTCAGACACAAAAAAGAATATATGCTATTGTGATTTCATTTGTAAGAAGTCCAAAATACAGGCTACATAAATGTATCCCGATAGAAGTCAGAATAGTGGTTAAATTTAGGTAGATGGAGGAATGAAGGAGATTTCTGAGAAGGTGGGGATGGATTTTCTGTGTCTTGATCTGGGTGGTGGTTAAATATATACATTTTAGAAATTAAGCATACTCTTAAGAGATGTGTACATTATTGCATATCAGTTATCATAGCCTTTCTTACTCCTGTTTCTTTCCTGTGTTAATCAGCCGCATGTGCTAGAAATGGCAATAGAGATGGACAAGGAAAGACAGGGCAACCCCAGAGTACTTTTTTCTTTTAGTCCTTTGGTGCTTCTTGATGAGCAGAAATAAGAATGTAAGCTAGACTTCAATAAAGAGGAAATACAAGGAAAAAAGGCATATCTTTCCCTTTTCTATTATCAAACACCTTAATGAATGTAAAACTTTCTAAGTGTGTGTGTGTGCCTGTGTATGTGTGCATGTGTGTAAAATGCCCTTACCACCAATGGGATGCTTGTAGTTGCATTGCTCCTGTTGATGTTCTTAGAGTGGGGCCCTGAGTGGCTATTCTCACTCCGGACTAATGGTCTCTTTGCCTTTTCATGAAAATAAATTGTTTATAAATAGTGGCATTTTGTTATTTTACTACACTATTTTGAGTCTATGTTTCTAATCCAAAGATTGACCACAATTAACTTTATTTTTTTTTGAGACAGGGTCTCACTTTGTCGCTTAGGCTGGAGTGCAGTGGCACGATCTTGGCTCACTGCAACCTCTGCCTCCCAGATTCAGGCGACCGATCCTCCTACCTCAGCTTCCCAAGTAGCTGGGACTGCAGATACATGTCATCATGCCTGGCTAATTTTTGGGGGGAATTTTTTGTAGAGACAGAGGTCTCATTGTGTTGCCCGGGCTGGTCTCAAACTCCTGAGCTCAAGCAATCTACCCACCTCAGCCTCCCAAAGTGTTGGGATTACAGGCATGAGCCACTGAGCCCAGCTAGATTGACCGTAATTAGCTTTTGTGCCTTCTGTCTAAAATATGAAAGTTGAGCTTAGGCTCAGAGCTTCTTTTCTTCTTTAACTAAAAATAGAATTAAAATTGCTTTCAGGTATAATTATTTTCCTTTTAACACTGATGATCTCAATTTAAAATTTTCTCTAGAACCTTGGTTCTGCATGAAAGTTATCTTAATCATTTTCCTTTCTATTTGTGTGGAAGTCCTTCCCTGATATGATTATAATCTGATCTTTCACTTAATTCCAGTTTCTGCTCAAATGTTTTCAGAGAGACTTTGTATGACCACCCTCCAAAATAACACCAATCCCTCTGTCAAATTCTATGCTTTAGTTAGTTTCATTTTCCTTCTTAGCATTTACCTTGACCTGACATTATGGTATGTCTGTGTATGCATGTGTGCATATGCATAAACATTTGCATATGTTATTGTCTTCCCCAATAAGAATGTAACTTCCAAGAGAGTTTTAGCGGCTGGTAAGATGACCAGATAGGAACAGCTCCGTTCTGCAGCTCCCAGTGAGATCAATGCAGAAGGCAGGTGATTTCTGCATTTCCAACTGAGGTACATGGCTCATCTCATTGGGACTGGTTAAGACAGTGGGTGCAGCTCACAGAGGGTGAGCCGAAAGAGGGTGGAGCATTGCCTCAACTGGGAAGCACAAGGGGTCAGGGAACTACCTCCCCTAGCCAAGGGAAGCCATGAGAAACTGTGCTATGAGGGATGGTGCTATCTAGCCCAGATACTACACTTTTCCCGTGGTCTTTGCAACCTGCAGACCAGGAGATTCTCTCGGGTGCTTATACCACTAGGGCCCTGGGTTTCAAGCACAAAACTGGGCAGCCATTTGGGCAGACACCAAGCTAGCTGCAGGAGTTTTTTCTCATACCCCAGTGGCACCTGGAACGCCAGTGAGACAGAACCGTTCACTGCCCTGGAAAGGGGGCTTAAGCCAGAGAGCCAAGTGGTCTGGCTCAGTGAATCCCACCCCCATGGAGCCCAGCAAGCTAAGATCTACTGGCTTGAAATTCTTGCTGCCACCACAGCAGTCTCAAGGCAACCCGGGATGCTCCAGCTTGGTGCGGGGAGGAGTGTCTGCCATTACTGAGGATTGAGTATGTGGTTTTCCCCTCACAGTGTAAACAAAGCTGCCAGGAAGTTTGAACTGGGCAGAGCCCACCACAGCTCGGCAAAGCCTCTGTAGCCAGACTGCCTCTTTAGATTCCTTCTCTCTGGGCAGGGCATCTCTGAAAGAAAGGCAGCAGCCCCAGTCAAGGGCTTATAGATAAAACTCCCATCTCCTGGTACAGAGCACCTGAGGGAAAGGGTGGCTGTGGGTGCAGCTTCAGCAGACTTAAATGTTCCTGCCTGGCAGCTCTGAAGAGAGCAGTGGATCTCCCAGCATGGTGCTTGAGCTCTGCTAAGGGACAGACTGCCTCAAGTAGGTCCCTGACCCCTGTGCCTCCTGACTGGGAGACACCTCCCAGCAGGGGTCAACAGACACCTCATACAGGAGAGCTCTGGTTGGCATCTGGTGGGTGCCCCTCTGGGACAAAGCTTCCAGAGGAAGAAACAGAGAGCAATATTTGCTGTTCTGCAGCCTCCACTGGTGATACCCAGGCAAAGAGGGTCTGGAGTGGACCTCCAACAAACTCCAGAAGACCTGCAGCAGAGGGGCCTGACTGTTAGGAGGAAAACTAACAAACAGAAAGGAATAGCATCAGCATCAACAAAAGGAGGTCCACATGAAAACCCCATCTGAAGGTCACCAACATCAAAGACCAAAGGTAGATAAATCCACGAAGATGAGGAAAAAGCCAGTGCAAAAAGGCTGAAAATTCCAAAAACCAACGCCTCTTCTCCTCCAAAGGATCACAACTCCTTGTCAGCAAGGGAACAAAACTAGATGGAGAATGAGTTTGAAGAATTGACAGAAGTAGGATTCAGAAGGTGGGTAATAACAAACTCCTCCGAGCTAAAGGAGTGTGTTCTAACACAATGCAACGAAGCTAAGAACCTTGAATAAAGGTTAGAGGAATTGCAAACTAGAATAACCAGTTTAGAGAAGAACATAAATGACCTGATGGAGCTGAAAAACACAGCATGAGGACTTCGTGAAGCATACACAAGTATCAATAGCCAAATTGATCAAGTGGAAGAAAGGATATCAGAGATTGAAGATCAACTTAATGAAATAAAGCATGAAGACAAGATTAGAGAAAAAAGAATGAACAGGAAGGAATAAAGCCTCCAAGAAATATGGGACTATGTGAAAACACCAAACCTACGTTTGATTGGTGTACCTGAAAGTGACGAGGAGAATGAAACCAAGTTGGAAAACGCTCTTCAGGATATTATCCGGGAGAACTTCCTCAACCTAGCAAGACAGGCCAACATTCAAATTCAAGACATACAGAGAACATCACAAAGATACTCCTCAAGAAGAGCAACCCCAAGACACATAATCTTCAGATTCATCAAGGTTGAAATGAAGGAAAAAGTGTTAAGGGCAGCCAGAGAGAAAGGTCAGGTTACCACAAAGGGAAGCCCATCAGACTAACAGCAGATCTCTCTGCAGAAACCCTACAAGTCAGAAGACAGTGGGGGCCAATATTCAATATTCTTAACAGAATTTTCAATCCAAAATTCCATATCCAGCCAAACTGAACTTCATAAGCAAAGGAGAAATAAAATCCTTTACAGACAAGCAAATGCTGAGAGATTTTTGTCTCCACTAGGTCTGGCTTCTGAGAGTTCCTGAAGGAATCACTAAATATGGGAAGGAAAAACCAGTACCAGCCACTGCAAAAACATACCAAATTGTAAAGACCATCGACACTACAAAGAAACTGCATCAACTAATGGGCAAAATAACCAGCTAGCATCATAATGACAGGATCAAATTCACACATAAGAATATTAACCTTAAATGTAAATGGGCTAAATGCCCAAATTAAAAGACACAGACTGGCAAATTGGATGAAGAGTCAAGACCCATCAGTGTGCTGTATTCAGGAAACTCATCAAATGTGCAAAGACACACATAGGCTCAAAATAAAGGGATGGAGGAATATTTACTAAGCAAATGGAAAGAAAGAAAAAGCAGGGGTTGCAATCCTAGTGTCTGATAAAACAGACTTTAAACCAACAAATATCAAAAAAGACACAGAAGGGCATTACACAATTGTAAAGGGATCAATGCAACAAGAAGAGCTAACTATTCTAAATATATATGCATCCACACAGTAGCACCCAGATTCATAAAGCAAGTTCTTTGAGACCTACAAAGAGACTTAGACTCCCACACAATAATAGTGGGAGACTTTAACACCCCACTGTCAATATTAGACACATCAATGAGACTGAAAATTAACAGGGATATTCAGGACTTGAACTCAGCTCTGGACCAAGTGGATCTCATAGACATCTACAGAACTCTCTACCCCAAATCAACAGAATATATGTTCTTCTCAGCACCATGTCGCACTTATTCTAAAATCAACCACATAAGTGGAAGTAAAACACTCCTCAGCAAATGCAAAAGAACAGACTCTCTCAGTCCACAGTGCAATCAAATTAGAACTCAGGATTAAGAAACTCACTCAAAACAGCACAACTACATGGGAACTGAACAACCTGCTCCTGAATGACTACTAGGTAAATAACAAAATTAAGGCAGAAATAAATAAGTTATTTGAAACCAATGGGAACAAAGACACAACCTACCAGAATCTCTGGGCCACAGCTAAAGCAGTGTTTAGAGGGAAATTTATAGCACTAAATGCCCACAGGAGAAAGCAGGAAAGATCTAAAATTGACACCGTAACATCACAATGAAAAGAACTAGAGAAGCAAGAGCAAACAAATTCAAAAGCTGGCAGAAGACAAGAAATAATTAAGATCAGAGCAGAACTGAAGGAGATAGAGACATGAAAAACCCTTCAAAAAATCACTGAATCCAGGAACTGGTTTTTTGAAAAGATTAAGAAAATAGATAGACCGCTAGCCAGACTAATAAAGAAGAAAAGAGAGAAGAATCAAATAGACACAATAAAAAATGATAACGGGGATATCACTGCTGATCCCACAGAAATACAAACTTCCATCAGAGAATACTATAAACACCTCTACACAAATAAACTAGAAAATCTAGAAGAAATGGATAAATTCCTGGACACATACAGCCTCCCAAGACTAAACCAGGAAGAAGTAAAATCCCTGAATAGATCAATAACAAGTTCTGAAAGTGAGGCAGCAATTAATAGCCTACCAACCAAAAAAAGCCCAGGACCAGATGGATTCGCAGCCGAATTCTACGAGAGGTACAAAGAGGAGCTGGTACCATTCTTTCTGAAACTATTCCAAAGAATAAAAAGAGAGAGAATCTTCCCTAACTCATTTTGTAAGGCCAGCATCATCCTGATACCAAAACCTGGCAGAGACACAACAAAAAAAGAAAATTTTAGGCCAATATCCCTGATGAACATTGATGCGAAAATCCTTAATAAAATACTGGCAAACCGAATCCAGCAGCACATCAAAAAGCTTCTCCACCAAGATCAAGTCGGTTTCATCCCTGGGATGCAAGTCTGATTCAACATACACAAATCAATAAACGTAATCCATCACATAAACAGAACCAATGACAAAAACCACATGATTATCTAAATAGATGCAGAAAAGGCCTTCGATAAAATTCAACACCCCTTCATACTAAACATTCTCAATAAACTAGGTATTGATGGAACATATCTAAAAATAATAAGTGCTATTTATGACAAACCTGCAGCCAATATCATACTGAATGGGCAAACCTGGAAGCATTCCCTTTGAAAACTGGCACAAGACAAGGATGCTGTCTCTCACCACTCCTATTCAACATAGTATTGCAAGTTCTGGCCAGGGCAATCAGGCAAGAGAAATAAATAACGGGTATTCAAACAGGAAGAGAGGAAGTCAGATTGTCTCTGTTTGCAGATGACATGATTGTATATTTAGAAAACCCCATCATCTCAGTCCAAAATCTCCTTAAGGTGATAAGCCACTTCAGCAAAGTCTCAGGATACAAAATCAATGTGCAAAAATCACAAGCATTCCTATACACCAATAATAGACAGAGAGCCAAATCATGAGTGAACTCCCATTCACAATTGCTACAAAGAGAATAAAATATCTAGGAATCAACTTACAAGGGATATGAAGGACCTCTTCAAGGAGAACTACAAACCACTGCTCAAGGAAATAAGAGAGGACATAAACAAATGGAAAAACAATCCATGCTCATGGCTAGGAAGAATCAATATTGTGAAAATGGCCTTACCATGCAAAGTAATTTATAGATTCAATGCTATCCCAATCAAGCTACCATTAACTTTCTTCACAGAATTAGAAAAAACTACTTTAAGTTTCGTATGGAACCAAAAAAGAGCCCCTATAGCCAAGACAATCTTAAGCAAAAATAACAAAGCTGGAGGCATCACGCTACCTGACTTTAAACTATACTACAAGGCTACAGTAACCAAAACAGCATGATACTGGTACCAAAACAGATATATAAACCAATGGAACATAACAGAGGCCTCAGAAATAATGTCACACATCTACAATCATCTGATCTTTGACAAACCTGACAAAAACAAGCAATGGGGAAAGGATTCCCTATTTAATAAATGGTGTTGGGAAAACTGGCTAGCAGAAAACTGAAACTGGACTCCTTCCTTACACTTTATACAAAAATTAACTCAAGATGGATTAAAGACTTAAACATAAGACCTAAAGCCATAAAACCCCTAGAAGAAAACCTAGCTAATACCATTCAGGACATAGGCATGGGCAAAGACTTCATGACTAAAACACCAAAAGCAATGGCAACAAAAGCCAAAATTGACAAATGGGATCTAATTAAACTAAAGAACCTCTGCACCGCAAAAGAAACTATCATCAGAGTGAACAGGCAACCTACAGAGTGGGAGAAAATTTTTGCAATCTATTCATCTGACAAAGGGCTAATATCCAGAATCTACAAGGAACTTAAATTTACAAGAAAAAAACAACCCCATCAAAAAGTGGGCTAAGGATATGAACAGGCACTTCTCAAAAGAAGACATTTATGTGGCCAACAAACATGAAAAAAACCTCATCATTGCTGGTCATTAGAGAAATGCAAATCAAAACCACAATGAGATACCATCTTGCATCAGTTAGAATGGTGATTAGTAAAAAGTCAGGAAACAACAGATGCTGGAGAGGATGTGGAGAAATAGGAACACTTTTACCCTGTTGGTGGGAGTGCAAATTAGTTCAACCATTGTGGAAGACAGTGTGGTGATTCCTCAAGGATCTAGAACCAGAAATACCATTTGACCCAGCAATCCCATTACTGGGTATATACCCAAAGGATTATAAATCATTCTACTATAAAGACACATGCACACGTATGTTTATTGCAATACTGTTCACAATAGCAAAGACTTGGAACCAACCCAAATGCCCATCAATGATAGACTGGATAAAGAAAATGTGGCACATATACACCATGGAATACTATGCAGCCATAAAAAAGGATGAGTTCTTGTCCTTTGCAGGGACATGGATGAAGCTGGAAATCATCATTCTCAGCAAACTAACGCAGGAACAGAAAACCAAATGCTGCATGTTCTCACTCATAATTGGGAGTTGAACAATGAGTACACATGGACACAGGGAGGGGAACGTCACACACCGGGGCCTGCTGGGGGTTGGGGGCCTAGAGGAGGGATAACATTAGGAGAAATACCTAATGTAGATGAAGGGTTGATGGGTGCAGCAAACCACCATGGCATGTGTATACCTATGTAACAAACCTGCACGTTCTGCACATGTATCCCAGAACTTAAAGTATGATAATTAAAAAAAAGAATTTCTGTTTTATTAACTGCTTGGCACCTAGTAGGTACACAGTAAACATTTGTTGACTGAATAACAAACTTTGTTTTGAAAAACTAGAAAAAATATAATTTTGGAATTTTACATTTTATCAACTGTTGAACATGAACATTTATTAAATTTTATGATGCAATTTAAAACGCAGTAACTATAGCAAGAGATAGGTGCTTATCCTGAAAGTAAACAGTGTGGCAGAGAATATGGAAGGATAAATATTATTGGTAGAACCTGGTCTGCAATTAGAATTTTCCTGGAGTTTCACAGGGTTCTCCAGCTTGAAAGGACAAAAAGCAGAAGTTGGGATCTGGGGCAGAGTGGGCTCCACCCTCAGCCATCTCTGTGCCCAGCACATTGGAGATGCAGCCAGCTAGCCACTGGATGTCACTGTTCTCTCACGCTCCTCAGCCTAGGTGTCCTGCCAGGTCTCCTTAAGCATGAATATGCAATGTCCTGGTTTACAGCTGTGAGAGAGGGCACAGGCTCACCTGTACAGGCCTTCTCAATATGGAATCACATACTGTTCCTACATAAAATTGATTTTCGGTTCTGAGCAGCACAGAAAGGTTTGAAGAGATGAGTGGTCTCAAGTGCGGCTCTCAGCTTAATCTCAGCCCTAAAACGGAGCTCAGGACTAGGAACACAGCTGCCAGGACATTTCCCTGTCACTCAAGAGCTGATAGGCTTTTCTTCAGGTCCAGACCTACAGGCAAGGACTGGAAAGCATTTGGGTTTCACAGCTGGTTTAGATGATATTCAACAATAACACCAAAATTCTTCCATTTAAGAACAAAACAAAAAAATAGGAATTGAAAAACAAGGGTCAGTGACCAGTTTGTGCCAAAACATGTCAGCTGCTCTTACTTTGAATGAAATTATTTGCAGCACAAGGTTACAGCTCGCCTGGGAAGTTTATCTTCAGCCAGTCTCATTAAGATCTCCCACCTGCAGGCAACACCTGTTTGTCTCCATTACTTATCCACCATATAAATATAATAAATAGGCGAGTTGCTATGGATTGCTTCATTGTGGTCTGCTGTCTCCCCTTGAAGACTTTGCTCACACTTATTGATTTCAAGGCATGAATAATCCTCAGAAACTTGCTCCACTCCGATTAGGAGTATTTCCTTTAAAATTCACTTATTCAGGCCAGACCCTGTGGCTCATACCTGTAATCCCAGCACTTTGGGAGGAAAAGGTGGGAGGGTTACTTGATCCCAGAAGTTTGAGACCAGCTTGGGGCAACATGGCGATAACTCATCTCTACAAAAAATACAAAAATTAGCTGGGTGTGGTGGCACATGCCTGTGAGCCCAGCTACTCAGGAGTCTGAGGTGGAAGGATTGATTGAGTCCGGGGGTTTGAGGCTGCAAGGAGTAGTGATTGTACCACTGCACTCCAGCCTGGGCCACAGGGTGAGACCGTCTCAATATATATATTACTAAAAATATATATAAATAAAATAAAATGTATTTATTCGATGACTCACCAGACATTTATTGAGTGCCATCTTCTAAGCCCCAAGCACTGTTTTAGGGGCTGGGGATACAGCAGTGATACAAGAAACAAAGTCTCTATTACTGCCGAGCCCACATTCTAGTGTTTAACAGAGATTAAACTAAAGGAAAATTGCCCAGATCATTTCTGTAGGTGTCAGGCGGTGGATCTTGCCTTCCATCACCAAGAAGGTGGTTTAGTAGCTCAATGAGTAGATGAGGCTCTAGTGAGAGCAGTCACATCCCAGTATAGGAATGGTAACAGCCTTGAGCAGCTCTTTTCTTCATTTTAATTTTTGTTTCCTCCAGTCAGTTCATAAATAGCCAAAGAGATTCTTAAAAGTTAAATCTTATCTTGTAGCTTCCTTGCTTCAAATCCTTCAATGGTTTATCACTCCTCCTAAAGTGACAAGACAAATCCTGCCATGGCTGTGAGTTGGCCCCTGCCTATTTCCCCAGCCTCTGCTGACAGCCATGCTTCCACTCTCTAGAGATTCATTGGCCATTTTGCCCTTCCTCTAATTGCCAGGCACTTTTCTGCATTAGAACTTCTGTATATGCTGTTTCCTTTGACTGGAAAGCTCTTTTCTGATCATCCCTCCCTCCCTTCACATGCAAACTCACCCTTTAGTGTCAGCTTGAACTGCAACCACTTCTTCAGGGAAGCCAGTCCCCCTAGGTCAATCAGGTTTCCCTAGTTCCATAGCCCTTCTAACATTGATGCCCATCATACCTCTCAAAGACCTGAGCCAGCACATCGTTTCCCAGTGCTATCTCATTCCAGTCACTGAACAGTTACAATTGACCTCTACAATGTGTCAGAGTATCAGTTCTCTACCTGCCATGCTTTGGGTGGGGGGTCCTTATCACAACTGGCCAAATGGGTAATCAATTTCCCAGATTTCATAATGGAGTCTGCCTCCTGGGACCACTTCTGTAACCAACTGTTTATTTATTTATTTTTCAATCAGTTTTGGGGGAACAGGTGGTGTTTGGTTACATGACTAAGTTCTTTAGTGGTGATTTTTGAGATTTTGGTGCACCCATCACCTGAGCAGTGTACACTGTACCCAATATATAGTCTTTTATCCCTTACCCACCTCCTACACTTTCCCCCGAGTCCTCAAAGTCCATTGTATCATTCTTATGCCTTTGCATCCTCATAGCTTAGCTCCCACTTATGAATGAGGACACATGATGTTTGGCTTTCCATTCCTGAGTTACTTCACTTAGAATAATGGTCTGCAATTTAATCCAGGTTGCTGCGAATGCCATTATTTCATTCATTTTTATGGTCGAGTAGTATTCCATGGTATATATATATACCATAATTTCTTTATCCACTCATTGATTGATGGGCGTTTGGGCTGATTCCATATTTTTGCAATTGCAAATTGTGCTGCTATAAACATGTGTGCAAGTATCTTTTTCATACAATGACTTCTTTTCCTCTGGGTAGATATCCAGTAGTGGGATTGCTGGATCAAATGGTAGATCTACTTTTAGTTCCTTATGGATCTCCACACTATTTTCCAGAGTGTTTGTGCTAGTTTACATTCCCACTAGCAGTGTAAAAGTCTTCCGTTTTCACCACATCCATGCCAACATCTATTAATTTTTGATTTTTTGATTATGGCTATTCTTGCAGGAGTGAGGTTTGTATCACATTGTGGTTTTGATTTGTATTTCCCCAATTATTAGTGATGTTGAGCATTTTTTCATGTTTGTTGGCCATTTACGTATCTTCTTTTGAGAATTGTCTATTCATGTCCTTAGTCCACTTTTTGATGGGATTGTTTATTTTTTTCTTGCTGACTTTTTTGGGTTCCTTGTAGATTCTGGGTATTAGTCCTTTGTCAGATGTATAGATTGGGAAGATTTTCTCCCATTCTGTGGGTTGTCTGTTTACTCTGCTGATTATTTCTTTTGCAGTGAAGCAGCTTTTTAGTTTAAGTCTCATCTATTGATCTTTGTTTTTGTTACATTTGCTTTTGGGTTCCTGAAATCTTTGCCTAAGCCAAGGTCTAGAAAGGTTTTTTTGATGTTATCTTCTAAAATTTTTGTGCTGTGTAACCAACTGTCTTCGGTTGGGTCCCCTGAAAACAGCTCTGACATGGAGATGTATGGGCAGCAGTTTATTGGTGAGTGCTCCAAGGATCAACACTGGGAAGGTGCAAGGGAAGCGATATTCCTAGAGAGGCACAACTGTGATGTAGTTTCAACAGAAGCTTTGGCCAAGCCCAGAGGGGGCCCTGGAGCTGGGATGGCCCTTCAGAGTTGTTCCATTTATAGCAAGGGGCTACTGGGCCTTGGAACCTGCAGCCATTAGTCCCTGGGTGCTGGCTGCTTCTGAAGAGGGCAGCATACTTTGAGTAAAGCAGCTTTCTTCAGCCAAGGGCAGTTCCATAAGAGAGACACAGCTGTGAGCAGCCAACACCTCTGGCTGCTGGGAAACCAATACTTCAGTCTGAGGTTGGGATCTTGGTGGTACAGCTGAACCCCCACTACAGAAATCCCGCCAGACTTCACACAGTGGGTTTTCAAGAAATTATTGATGGGTTCTTTTAGTTCTATAAAACATGAACCTGTTACTATTGCAGGGCTTTTTCCTTAGCTCAGCTAAAGACAGTGGTCCTTATCACACGGCCAGGAAAATTTAGGCTCTCAGACGATTGAAGGGTGAGAATTATGGAATTTATTGGGCAAAAAGGAAAAAAAGGGGGGAACAGGGACTTTCCGCAAGGCCAGAGTTCCTGCTGGGGTGCTTCCCAGCCCGCTGTTTGAACTCCAGTTTCCACACAGGAAGAGGAGGGGCCGGGATCCTCCCTGCTGCAAACAGCGGGAACCTCTGTGGCTCCACCCCAGCGTGCATTCCTCCCAGGGCCCAGGCCAGCTGGAGTTTTTCCAGGGACCCCCTCCCACCTGGCTTTCTCATTACCTTGACCCTTCTTTGCTTCTGTCTCTGCTCTCAGATTCAATCTTTGTTGACTCATCATCTCTACCTTTTGTTCGTCTGAATATCTTCACCTGGCAGAAAAGGAAAATTGAACTAGAAAGCCTACTATCCAGCAGGCAGTATGCTGGGGACTTCACATATGCCCTCTTTCCAAATACTAACGTTTATTCCTTTTGTCTTCCAAAATTTGTTAAAACTCTTTATTTTACCTCTGTTCCATCTTTTTATTTCTGAGATTTTATTTCATAAAATTGTTCTAAACTTCATTTTTAAATGAAGACATCTGGTGATGGCATGTACACTGATTGCAGGAATGAAATGAAAATAGACAAGAACCAAAAAGATATTTCCCCAGTAGCAATTAAGCATATTATGAATTGCTTCATTATTTTATTAAGTTACTAAAATTGATACATACTTCCTATTTAACTGTAATTTTGCAATGGCAAGAACGGTTAATAAAGGTTATATATTTATATATGTGTATGTTATTAGTAGATTTCTGCAAACAATAATTGCAATAAGAATAAATGTTTAAATGAATCATTTCACAGCTCTCCATAAGCCTACTCAATCTTATATCATGCACGCTATAATTCTTAATGAGATATTTATTTCTAGTCTTTTGTAGCCCCCACCAGGTAGTAAAAATGAAATGATGTCACCTGGATTTCCATATCATTTTGTCTGTATGACCTATTATCATCTTTTAAAAACTTGGATTATTATATTTTTATCTTAGAATCTGCTCACTGTTTTGATCTATTTCTGCATATGGTTTTGGGTATTAAATATTCAGTCTAGTGGCATTAGCACAGTACTAGAAGTAAAATAGCTTGGGTTTTAGAATGAGCCTTGGTTTTCTCACATGTGAAACAAAATTGATGTTTGTATCATATGCTGCAGTGAGATGGGTTAAGAAAAACTATGAAGAAGAGCTTTGAAAACAGTAAGATGTTGTAAAAAATGAAAGTATTATTACTAAAATAGAAAAATATAAGAAGAAAGAAAAGGAAAATCCGTTCACTGGCAGTGGCCTGTGTTCCAGGCACTTCACACAGGTTATTTCACAGCCATGCTGTGAGGCAGGTATTGTTTATCCCCATTTTATGGATGAGAATGCTGAGACTGAGAGAGGCTCAATAACCACTTGATGCCATTGATTGGTAATAGTGTCTGAGTCCTAATTCACATCTAGATCTTTGGATTCCGAGTCTTGCCTTCTTTCCACTGCACCAAAACTGACTCTCAATTAATTGTGGATAATCAGTGGAAATCAGTTTACTCTTGGGAATCTTTCCATTTATGCCCCCTTCCATTGCTTTCAAAATCACCTCTGGTGTGTTCCTTGAAATCTGAGAGAGGCAGTGGATTGTAATTTAAGAATTTTTTCTTATAGCAGCACAGTTTACCTTGTTGCCCATATTTGTTCTGGATCAAGGGATTGGAACCCTCAAACACATGTCAGCACTGCTAGTTATATGTATTTTTCTATATCTAATTGCAATCCTTAGTAAGAAGAAATGGGTTTGAGGATGCATCTTTCGGGTCGGTTCCAGAAGGTTGGGAGGTGCAAATGAGCTGAGCTGTTGATTCAGTTGAGATCATTTTGATGAGCACATGCTTGCACGTGGGTCTATAATGTGGTTCATCTCCATTAAATGGAGCTTTATGGGTTTGAAAGCATTAACTCATGTCTTAGAAACATCCCACATAGATTATTATAATTCTTGGTGTGCTGCCTGACCATCTGCTTACCTACAGGAATTACAATCACATGTAATGGCCCTGCTCAAATCTAGGCTCAGAAAAGAAATATGAGAATACCTGAGTCCTTTTCTGTTTTGTTGAAGCAGCACTATTTTTTACACCCTGCTCAGCATAATAATGAAAAATGTGTTAATTTGTGACTTTTCTTGCTTCAAATTGATGAGAATAGGAAAATACTTAGTTATATACTTTTTCCTCTTGTTCTATGAGAATATATTGATCATCTCATGCAGCATCCCTCCCTTCCTTCCTTCTTTCTCCACAGATATTGTATTGACAACTGTTAAGTGCTGGCACTGTGCTAGTCTGAACGACACAGAAGCAAACAAGCAGTCACAGCACTTGCCCTTATAAGCATCACACTCTAGTGGGTGAGACAGACATTAAACATAATTTCACTGAGAACCTTTTGATTACACTTGTTGTGACTGCTATGTTTGAAAATTCCTGGATGCTGTGAAAACAATGGAGGGGAAATGAGGAAGAATAATTTATTAGCATTTTCTTACATGAGATTATTTTTCTTGTTATTTTGTTGTCAGAAAGAAACATTACAGAATTCAACAGGCCACCTCTCATGGCTTTCTTTTCTACTTTCTTCTCCACTTCTTGGCCGTTCTCAACAATTGCCTGTGGGTGTTTTGAGCGAATGTAATTTTATGGGGAAATAGTTATAGTTCCAATGCCTTTACTTAGTCTAAAAACCACTATGCACCTCTGTCCCCCAAAGCTGACATTTTAATAATTAGTATTTATGTTTTTATTCTATTTTTCTTAGACACACTCCTAATATTGTCTTGTTTAGGTGCATGTATTTTTCAAATACTGCCAGCTTTCAACTAAAGACAGAAGTATAATTTCCATCTAAGCTCAAAGAACTTCAGAGAGTTTTATCTTAAAAAACAATGCTGATCTTAGCAGGTAACTAGGGCAGGCCACAGGGAGGAAATGAAGAGGGATTCAGGCATTCTAGTGCGGGGACAAGGCATGGGAAAGCAGAGAATGAGTTGGTGCAAATCCCAGGCCCTAGCATTGTGTGGGTGATTCTGGTACTCTAAGGTTTGGCTTTGAAATGTGGCTATAACCTTTCAAAAAAATTTTAATATTTTATTTAATCTAATATATCAAAAACATTATCATTTCAATATGTAAGCAAAATAAAAAACAATTAATAAGATATTTTGCTTTGTTTAAGATGGGGTCCCGCCCAGGCTGCCCTGGAACTACCAGGCTGGAGCAATCCTCCCAGTTCAGTCTCCCAGATAGCTGGGCCTACAGGCATGGGCCCCCAGGCTAAGCTCCAGCGAGTTTCTTTACTGCAAGACTTTTCAGAAATTTTAAAATCCAAAATGCATTGTGAATCATCAAGAGAGGAATCCTAAGCAGTAATGCTCAAATCTATTTGATGATGAACCTCTTTTTTATAGAACATCTCCTAGGACTAGTATTGCTTGCAATGAAGTTTGGAAAACATTAGGCTTATATTGCTTTCTAAATAAATTTATTCTTTTGAAGATACCAACGGATGTCAGGGAAGATGCTTCATAACATGTAGCATAGCAGAGAAGTAAATGGGTCTGGGATGAAAGTGTTGTTACAGATAATCCACAAAATGGCTAATTCATAGGGAACAAAGTCATTTAAAGAGTTGACAGTTACTATTATTTAATTTCACAATGGCATGGTGAAGATGAACACCAGTGCAGTTTTTATCTATACTGTGAGATTTGGTGATAGCAATTCATTGCTAGTTCTTTTAGGATCCATTATGTGAAGTTAGAATCATTTTGGCTTAATTCTTTTAATCCACCAGAGTTGATTTTTAAAAAATTCTTTTTTCACTCATTTGGTTTAAATATCACAAATTTGTAGTATTTCCATCCTTCTTTTACTGGAATGAATGTCCTGGTTAGGATATGGCCTCACTAGAGATGAATAAAAGTGAAATACAACAAAATGCTGCATGATTTCATAACTCTGTAAAAACGTATCGACCAATTTGAATTGCTCTATGAAGATCTCCTTCTCTTTATTTCGATACCGGTTTTCCTAATTACTCTCACTTCTATGTTCAGTGGGACTTTCTGACGTCTCTTTGGATTCTAACAAATATTGTAATTCATTGCCAACTTCTTTTTCCTAATGTACTGATAGAAGTAAAAAGTGTAGTTGTACTTTTTTCCTCTCTGGCATCTGAAAATAAAGTTTGCATTCTCTTTCTGAAACTAGATTCTTAAATCTACCTTTCTTTATCATCCTTTAACACATTGGCCATATAGTTAGAAAATTTACTTAAAACACAAAGTATAAACACATTTCAGATAGATGGAACTGTCCCCACTTGAAGTTAAAAACAGGGTCCCAGCTCATATTGCAGATTGAAGGTGAGAGATGAATGAGGAAGTAGAATTGAGAGAAATGAGTTTTGATTTTGACATTAGAATTCAAAATTCTACCAAGTATGTTCAAATAGAAATCATGTTTAAAAGCTATAAGAGTAAAAGGGGACTTCACGTCACAATAGTTTTGTAGTGAAATGAAAATGCATTTGTTCTAATTCAGTTCTGCTTCTGAATTCTTATGTGGCCCTTCCTGGATCCCTCTGTGCTGTCCGGACATAGCAAATATTCTCTCTGTGAAATGGATAAAGCCTTCCTCAACCCCACAAAGTTTAATGAATCATTTATTACGCCTCCACCTTTTTGCTAAGCCCTAGAGTAATTAATCTTTGTTTTTAAAGTACTCTAAAATGCCAGGTCATAAGGTGTACCAGATTAATAAATTATTGTAAAGCATTTGTAAATAAGGAGGCCTTGTCTAAACATTACATATTATAAGAATGGGATGGAAGTGAAGCTTAAGATCACCTCTTCCTGGGGTGTCCTCCTATCAACCCAGCTCTTGGAATACTCCTCCTTAAATTGTCAGATTAGGTTTCTCAGTCAGTTCAAAAGTGGAATTTCTTCCTTTTCTTCTTAAATTTCATTAGGATGTAATTCCAATCCTAATATGTTGATTTTTCAGCTATAAAGAAATTCAGACATCTATTCAATAATTATGGAGAGGTAGATTAGTTACCCACATAGTATTCTTTTCATTTCTTTCCTGTCCACTGAGTGAGGAAAAACATCTCCATACATGGAGAGGGTGTCCTCTTAGTGTTGGGTTGGGCAGGTGGCTGATTGAGCATATGGTTTGGGACTATGGCTTGGGGGAACTATGATTCATAGAAGGTGAGCACTCAGGTAATTGAAAATAATCATTCATTCACTCGGTATAGATTGAGCACCTAATCTATGTCAGACAATATCTTCGCAGGGTCAGAGACCTGAACAATGTGAAATAGAGCTAAGGTTGAAATTGTTATCCATTGCCAGAAGGCCTGGATATTTCCCAAGAGTGGCTTAGAACAGATAGAGGGGTTTATAATAATGATCTGAGTTTGTTTCAGTCCTCCCCGGCTGTTGGGCTTCCAGATATTTAAAGAGCTGGTACTTTCTGCTGTGAGTAAAGGTTTTGATTAAACTGGGACTGTAGCTGCAGTAGTTCATGAGCAATTCAGGATAATGCTATCAATGATACCCCATGGTTCTTGAAATACTATACTTTAGAAAGAACTTTCATAGGAATTAATTACTTTAACCCTTATAATCCTGTAAGGTAGAAAGCTTTGACCTGCCAATATCACATAAACAGTAAAATCAGGAGTGTCTGACCACATGACCAGTCTCATTTCTCTCCCTGATCTGTGTTCCCAAGGCTTAGATCAGGCATCAGCAAACTACAGCCTGTGGGACAAACCCAACTGTTTTTAAACAGCCCCTGGCCTAAGAATAAATCTTGTCTTTTAAAAGGATGATAAAAACAAAGAATATGTGGCAGAGACAGCACGTGGCCTGCAAAGTCTAAAATATTTATGTGTGGCGCGTTATAAGAGTTTGCCTTATATACAGGTCTTCCTGCTGTGTAGGGACTATTAGCATAATCCAGTCTAGAAAAACATTTGGAAAAATTAACAGTAACTCAAAAAAGTGTTCAAAATTCTTGCAAAAATATTTTAAAAGGCAAAGGCAAAACCATTTGGGCTTACTGAAGAGTGTGAAGAATACCAACTGAAATAGACTGTCTGTGGCTCTGCACCAGTGATGTGTCAGTACCAACTTGTAAGGGCAGAATGTACTCATCGCTTCCCATCTCCGGGTGCAGTGATGTCAAGTGGATAGCTTAGAATCGACCAAAATAGAAATATTTATATTTCAGAAATTGGCAAAATCTACAAATTGGGGACTTTTCTCCTCAGAAATCTGGTTTTGAGACATTTACCATTATACTACTAAATGTATGTCATTTGATATCTGAAGTCATTTATAACCCAGACTCATGTATTTATCCTAGTAATAAGGAGATTTGTGTTTTGAAATTTAATAGAAGCCATTTTTTTACCTGATAATTGATGAATTTTCTTAGAAGCTGAAACCGAGGCCATATATACATATATATGATCTATATAAGGAGAATAATAAAAATAGCTAGATTATTGGGTCGTTATGAGAATTAAGTGTGTTAATAGATGTAAATTTTCAAAGGTAAAGCATTTAAAGCAGTGCCAATAGTAGTTTCTATTATTTCCATATCCAGACTCTAGTTCTGTGGAACACAGCACATTGAGACTAATGCCATCTAGGCTGAGTCTGGAGCTGACCCTGGGCTTGGAGTTGGGGGAACGGTTTGTCTGTCTTTGCTTGGCCATTTCCCACCACGTATTCTCAGGCAAGTCAACCTCAGTATGCCTGACTTTTTTCATCAGTAGGCAAAGCTTAATGTCACCCACCTTGCCAGTTAGTGGGAGGATAGACAAGATAATACCTGGGAAGGTGCTTTGCTAATGGCAGCATACCACATAAGCCTAAGGTATTATTATCTCACAACAATATGATCTTGAAATGTGTGCAGTAAGACTCAGGCTGACATTCTGTTGAAAAGAAGAAATAAATGAGTCACATCTTCCTTTGCCTCTCCCCCTTTTCTGTCAAAAGCAGTGAATCATTGACCAAAAATGAAAACAAGGCTGTCAGAAAGGCTCATATATGAAAGTTTTATTCTACTTAAATAAACTCTGAAGGCCCTATGTGTTATAGCAAAACTAAACTATTGACTGGAAACCGAGATACTGAATTCTACTACTATAGAAACTAACATGAGGCTGGGCATAGTGGCTCATGCCCGTAATCCCAGCACTTTGAGAGGTCACGGCAGTTGGATTGCTTGAGCTCAAGAGTTTGAGACCAGCCTAGGCAACATGGCGAAACCCCATCTCAACAAAACAAAACAAAAATTAGCTGGGCATGGTGGTGCATGCCTGTAGTCCCAGCTACTGGGGAGGCTGAGATGGGAGGGTTGCTTGAGCCTGGGAAGTGGACGTTGAAGTGAGCCAATCCAAGATCATGCCACTGCACTCCAGACTGGGAAACAAAGCAAGACTTTATCTCAAAAAAAAAAAAAAAAAAAAAAATAGAAAATAGAAAGAAAGAAAGAAATGAACACAAATGTGCTCAATATAGCTTATCTATTTTTCTATTATATAAAATACAATTTTTATTAAAAAAGTTTTTATTTTACCTTCTTTTTAAAAATATAAGTTGTGCTATGTATTTGCAAAATTGGTTTTATATTGATACATTTTATCACTATTGCACAAATTTGTGAAGAAATTTGTTGTAAAATACTATCTAAAAATGAAAAGCTAAATAAAATGATAAATGTTTAATAAAATAACTGTTGAGAATGAGCTGAGAGAGAGCAACACTTACCTTCTTATTAATATTTGCTACTAGCTTTCATGCATATGAATCCCCTTGGCATGTGGTTCGAATGCAGATTCCATTGCTGTGTGAGGTGGGGCCTGACACTGTGCATTTCTCCCAAGCACCCAGGTAATACTCACACTGCTGTTCTGCAGACCACACTTTGAGTAGCAGGTGGAGGCTATGCAACAGTTAGCAGGGAAAAAAAGGATTTTGAGTAGCAGATGGAGGGTATGCAACAGTTAGTAGGAGAAAAAGGATTTTTTGAGCCTCCACTGACTGACTGAAAAGTGTATTCTGGCTGCCAGTTGCTGAGGTCTTCAGGAGATAATGCGCATCCCCCCCCCTTTTTTTTGCATAAGTTCTAAACTAGTTGAAAAATGAAAGAAAAAGGTAAATATTGAAGCTAAAGTCTCACCTTTATTACTAATGGGAGTCTAAGGTGGAGTATGCAGCTTAGCATGCGAGTCAAACGGGCTTACTCTCTGACTGGCAGCCGGGCCCATTTACTCACTCTGCCCAAGCAGCACTGGCCTGCGGCAGACAGGCCCCTGGTCCAGAACAGCAGAGGAGAGCTCCTGCACTCTCCGGCTGGCTCACCCCCAAGAGGAAGAAAGGCCAAGCAGAGCTAAGAATGCCTCATTAGTCTTTCTAAATTGACCAGTCAGGTAATGAAAGGGCTAGAGGGCGGCCAAGAGTTCTGATACCTTGCAGAAGTAAACATCTCAAGGACCCAAGAAGCAGTTCCCATTAATGTCAGTGATGGAATTGTCTTTTGAAAAAGTTATTTACTCATTTTTTGTTTTTGGTTTCCTATAAATACCTTTCTTCTTTTATTCTGGAGTATTCCCTAAAAGTTTGAATCATGATTTAGTAGTTTGTTTCTATATACACCACTTGGTGCTGTGGATTGGGGAAGGGTCAAAAGCCAGGCCTAGGGTGGGCACCTCGTGAGTTTAAGGAGAGGGGAGCAGATGAAATGCAGGAGGCCTCATGCCCAGGCAGAAGGGAGCAGCGTGATCCACTCCCAACTGCTGCCTGTGTACCAGGTGACTCTAGGCCAGGCCAGGTCTCCATCTTTAACCCTTAGTAGGGAGGTGTCTTGGAGGGAGACAAGCTCTTCTGGACTCCTCAGCAACCTAGTGGTTTAGACAGGGGAGTGGTCTGCACCTGTTTTTGTCAGCTTTTCACCTGAGCTGTACTTTTGTGCTGTTCACCTGGAACCTCTTTGCTATGGAATGAATGTTTGTGCCACCCCCGAAGTCACATGTTGAAACCTAATCACCTGTGTGATGACATTAGGAGACAGGGCCTTTGGAGGGGGTGATGAAATATGAGGGTGAAGCCCTTGTGAATGAGATTAGTGCCCTTATAAGAGGGACCCCAGAAAGCTCCCTCCCCCTTCCGCTATGTGAAGACATAGCAAGAAGTTGCCATCTGTGAACCAGGAAGAGGATGTTCACCACATACTGAATCTGCCAATGCCTTGATCTTGAACTTCCCAGCCTCCAGAACTTGGAGAAATAAATTGCTGTTGTTTATAAGCTACCCAGTTTGTAGTACTTTGTTATGGCTGCCCAAACAGACTAAGACACCCCTGGACTCTAGGCCAGGCAGGAATTGTCATGGGGCGATGTGGGGAAAGCAAGAAAGAACCTCAAATGTCTCTCCTGGTCTCACTGCCTCCACCAAGGAGGCATCTTAATCTCAATATTATATAGTATGGAGAACATCAAGGTAATAAGTAGAGCTTAAATCTGCATAGAAGTCAAGAATTAGGGATGGGGGAGGGCAAAAACTAAGAAGAAATGTTCAGAGAGTCACCAAAATTAAACGTCTCATAGATGAGATATAGAGTTATATATACTGAAGAAGGTATAGCAAATAAGCAAGCCGAAAGATGCGCCACGAATACCATTAATCATTAGGGTGACGCAGATTAAAACCACAATGAGATATGCCCCTATTACAGTGGCACAAATCTAAAAAAAATGGACAATATCAAATATCGGTGAAGAGGAGATGGAGCAACCAGAACACTGTCACACTCTTGGTTGGAACGTACAACAGTACAATCACAACAGAAAATCATTTGACCATTCCTTAAAAAGTGACAATACACTTACCATAGGTCCCAGCCTTTCACTCCTATGTATTTACCCAAGAAAAATAAAAGCATCCGTCCATACAAAGAGTCTGTCACAATGTATGGACGAGACTATTTGTAATATCTCTGAAGTGGAAACAATCCAAGTACCTATCAATAGGTGAATGGATAAACACATTGTGATATACTCGTATGGTGGCATTCTATTCAGACATAAAAAGGAATGAACTATTGATATAACACAACACATGGATGAATCTCAAGATAATTATGCCAAGTTAAAATAGAATATACTGTGTGATTCTCTTGATATGAGATTCTATAAATCCAAGCTATCCATAGCGAAAGAGAGCAGACAAGTGAAAGATCGCCTGTGGACAGAGAGGTGGGTAGGATGGCGAGGCGGGACAGAGTACACAGGGGTGTGATGAGACTTCTGTGGATGATGGAACATTCAGTATCTTAGTTGTGGTGATGGTTTCATGGATGTGTACTGATGTCATAACTTATCAAATTGTGCACTGTAAATATGTACAATTTATTTTATGGCAATGGATGTAATTTGGATGCTTTTCTCCTCCAAATGTTTTTCCTCTCATGTTGAAATGTGACCCCCGATGTTGGAAGTGGGGCCTGGTGGGAGGTATTTGGATCATGGGGG
The DNA here is from genome assembly GCF_009828535.3 of Hylobates moloch. NCBI lineage: Eukaryota > Metazoa > Chordata > Mammalia > Primates > Hylobatidae > Hylobates > Hylobates moloch. The sequence goes on from NW_026652277.1 coordinate 154,870,915, forward strand.
TGGATCCCTCATGAATGGCTTGGGGTCACCCTCATGGTGATGAGTCTGTTCTCGCTCTATGAGTTCACATGAGATCTGGTTGTTTAAAAACAGCCTGGCACCTCCTCCCCATTTCTCCTGCTCCCCCTCTTGCCATGTGACACGCATGCTCCCCCTTTGCCTTCTGCGATGATTGGAACCTCCCTGAGGCCTCACCAGGAGCAGATGCTGGTGCCATGCTTGTATTACCTGCAGAACTGTGAACCAAATAAACCTTTTTTTTCTTTGCAAATTACCCAGCCTCAGGTATTCCTTTAGAGCAATGCAAATAAACTAACACAGCAATTAAATGCCAATAAAACAATTAATCTTAAAAAACCTCACTAGCCTTTTTGGAGCACCCTGTTTATTGCTGTGGGTGTGTGACAGCTGGAAGACAGGGCTCATGGAAAGGTCAAAGGAGGCATGGGCACCCATTCCCCTTGCCCCTGTTGTTGCTGCAGATGGTATGTTGCTCAATATCATATCAGTATGACTGCCCAGAATCCTGGGTGATAAGAAGTACAACTGGAGACTGGGACACACACAGTGACTGCTTCTGCAGTGTGGGGATTCTGTATAAAATCCCTTCCCCCTGGCTCTAGGTACTGGCCACCCTCCCAAGGGATGTGAGGTACTTCTGCAATCACTTACCTCCTTCCTTCTCCTGTTTCTCTCTAGCCTGTGCAGTGCAGGGAAGAGCACTGGCTCTCATGCCATACTGCTGGGGTCTGCTTTTGTGCTTCCCCACCTGGTGGCTCTGAGACCTTAGCCAAGCACTGTACCTTCCTGGGGCTGCTTCCTGGTTTCACTGGGGCTGTAACAAAGCACCACAAGTTGGGTGGCTTAGAACAGCAGAAATATGTCGTCTCACAGTTCTGCGGGCTGCAAGTCAGACCATGGTGTTAATAGGGTTGATTCCTTCTGAGGGCCACCAAGGAGACTCTGTTCCAGGCCTTACTCCCAGCTGCTGGTGGTTTGGCAGCAATCTTTGGCTTGCGGCAGCATAATTCCAGTCTTTTTTGTGTGTATGACAGAGTCTCTCTTTGTCGCCCAGGCTGGAGTGCAGTGGTGCAATCTCGGCTCACTGCAACTTCGGCCCCCTGGGTACAAGCCATTCTCCTGCCTCAGCCTCCCGAGTAGCTGGGATTATAGGCACCCACCACCACGCCCAGATAATTTTTGTGTTTTTAGTAGAGACAGCATTTCCCCATGTTAGTCAGGCTGGTCTCGAACTCCTGACCTCAAGTGATCCACCTGGCTTGGCTTCCCAAAGTGCTGGGATTACAGGCGTGAGCCACCGTGTCCGGCCATTACATGGTATAATCACTATGTGTGTGTGTGTCTGTGTTTTCACATAGCATTCTTTTTGAAGGACACCAGTCATATTGGATTAAGGGCCCACTCTACTCCAATAAGACCCCATCTTAACTAATTACATCTGCACATCATATTTTTGAATAAGGCCGCATTTGGGGTACTGGGAGTAAGAACTTCAACATACGAGTTTTGTGGAGACACAATTCAACCCATGAAAACAACAGATTTAACATCTCAGTCTTCTCATCTATAAACCAGGGATATTAGTAACATCCACATTGCAGAGTTGGTGTAAAAAAGATTCACTCACTTCCTAGACAGCCGCTGTAACCAGCTAAGCCTCGAAGCCTCATGCTCAGTCATTTAGAACATGTTAAGCATATCGAGACATCTCTGGCTCACAGGTAGCAGCTGGTAAATGTGAGCCATCATTATTGTTCACAACTACATGTGCAGATATTGACCCTGGGAGGATTTTTTGTTCTAGATTTACAAACGAACATCCCTCCCATCTGGCCTTTGACCAAGGTTTTTACTACACATATAAAAATAATAATATAAAGGAGTATGAGCCAAGTACTAAAGTCCTGAGGAGGTGATATTTCTGTGTGCCAAGCAGTCATGGAAGCCTTCATGGGAGACATTAGCAGACTGTTTTAGTCCGTGCTTGCACTACTATCAAGAAATACCTGAAACTGGGCAACTTATAAAGAAAAGAGGTTTAATTGGCTCATGATTCTGCAAGTCTGTGCAGAAAGCATGGTGGCTTCTGCTTCTGGGGAGGCCTCAGGAAGCTTCCAATCATGGTAAAAGGCAAAGGGAGAGCAGGAGTCTTACGTGGCTGGAGCGGGAGCAAGAGAGAGGAAGTGGGGAGGTGCTGCACGCTTTTAAACCACCAGATCTCTTGAGAACTTACTCACTATCACAAGAACAGCACCAAGAGCATGCTGTGAAACCATTGACAAGAAATCGCTCCAATTGTCCAATCATCTCTGACCAGGCCCCACTTCCAACACTGGGGATTACAATTTGACATGGGATTTGGGTGGAGACATGTATCCAAACCATATTACAGACCTTGAAGATGGGGAAGGGGATTGAATGCTTTGATCAAAATCCCATTTTGTGCCTCTGATTTTGGGAAAAAATACTGATCTTTCTTGAACTTCAATTTCTCTATAAAATGGCAATAATATAGTTGTTGCAATGATTAAATGAGACAAGGTAAAGTGTTTGTCAGATGCCCCAAACACAATAGGTGTTCAGTGAATATTTTTTTAAAATATAGAAGTTGTGTTGTGGGCAAAGACTTGGGCAAATTATTAGGAACAAGACTGTGGCTTTTGGGCAGAGCACAGTTGGACTTACTGGCTCAGTAATTCCACATATGAGTACAACAACAACTAGTTTCTAAATGATGACACAAATCAGGATCAAACACCCAGGGGACCTCTCCTGCAATTGCCGTTCTCTTTGAAAAAGCTGTTTTTTTTTTTTTTTTTAAAAAAAAAAAAAAAAAAAAAAAGCAGCTGCTTTTAAATTGAAGACAGTATCTTGAAATATGGCCACAGGAGGTCAGTAGCGTGCTGTGGTTCTACGCAGAAGCAAAAAACTGAATCCCCTCTAAGCATCTTTAAGCCATAAATTCCTTGTTGTAAACTAAGAATGTGTTATTCCTTCCATATTTTCAGATAAATTGACAGGTAAGCTTAAAGAAATTATGCTTTCAGCTTGTAATATGGAATTGATAGGCACTAACTTATTCTTAAAGACTCATATTATGACACGGCTGTGTTTGAAGAAATGGTTTTGTTTTGTTTTTTAATGAAACCTATGTTTTGGTCAAGAGTGTTACCACATTCAGATCACAACTTTTCTAAGGAAATACACTCAAAGACACCTAACATTTGAGTGAGATTAATCATAATGTAAGACTTCTTTGATGTTTGCAATGGGGCTTCAAGATCTTAGATCTCATCATGACGGGCAATTGCTTGTCTTTTTTGAGCCTTGATTTCTCATCTTTAAGAAAGGAATGATACGGCTATTGTCATAATTAAGTGAGGAAATGTAGTTAAAGCACCGATCACCAAGCCCTAAACATTTTGTGCTTCTGGATGCCCAGTATCCTTCCTGTTTGGGGAGAATCTGAAGATGGGTGAGGGACAGGGCTTGTCTCACCATAGTGGAAGTCAAAGGGGGACGATCTTTCTTCGACTCTTTGACCCCTGGCTGCTGGAGCATGGTCATGTGACCAAAGCGTGGCCGGGCATCTCAAAGGCTCGGCCACTTGCATATTATTTGTGATGTCAGGTGTAGGCTAGTGGCGTAATAGCAAGTACCCGGGATCAGCAGGACCCTGCAGGATGTTGGTGGGGCTTTGCCTACCTTCGTTTCTGCCTAAGTATGCTGAGTTTTCCCAACAACGCTGGGAGCTTATTTATATCCTTCTAACAAATTCAGGTTAGCCAGAAAATCTACTGTTGTTTGCAACCCAAAACACTGACGAGTGTAAGCTTCAAGTTTAAGTTTACGGTGAATGTGCAAAATTACTCATTAAAGGATTCTGGCTGGTGTATAACAGAGTTTTCTCCTGAGTTTTTTTCCACAGTACAATCGATGATTGTAAAAGAAAAGCTGAATAATTGAAAAAAGGCCTAGTGTTTTGACATGACAATAGAAATAATATTTACTAGACACAAAGAGCAGGGTTTCAAACATCCTGTAATTGTCAGCCACGCAGCGGGGCTGTCTGAGGACGGCTATGCATGTAAATCATCACTGGTTGCCTGGATGAGATAACTAGGTTCCTGGTGGCTTCCCCTTCTTCTGGCTTCAGAGGTTGCACCCAAGCTCGGTTTCCCCTGGGCCCAGTGACTTCCTCTCTCATATCCTCCCACACCAGACCTTCAATGAGACTAAATGGAAATATCTCTGAAATCCGCTGATGAGAGAGCAGTAGAACTAACACTGTATATACGTGTGTGTGTACATACTTCAGTATGAAAACAGGAATTCCTATGCATAAATTGCATAACAATACCATATGGCCCCTCACCAATGCATCAGAAGGTAAATAGCTTCTCTTCAGATGATGTTAGAAGAATTATTTGTTCAGTTATTCAAGTTAAATGTCATTTACTTTTGAAATGTTTCATTGTGATTGAAAGCCTGTAGCTGAAAACAAACCCCACACCACCACCACAAGACAAAAACCAAAAAATAAAAGCAAACCACTGCTCTTTGCTTCTCAAACTCTCTCACTGCCTGATATCACACTCACCAGGAAATTTTCTTGGTGACAGAACCTTCATTTCCTCACTGTCTCCCTCACCCCCTATCCTACCTCCTATCAGCCCTGGCCTTGGGAATGAAGTGGTCAGAGAAAATGATCTTCTCATAAATGTTTGATGAAAATGGGCTTGCCACCCTGTAACATGGGAAGACATTTGTGTCATCTATATTCTAGGTTGATCATAAAACCATCTTATAAAATTGGTTAATTATGCTGGGGTTCAACTGTTTATTATGTCAGACAAGTAGGGTTTTGGGGCAGGTCTGAGATGAAGAGATTGGTAGTAAGGGAAGACTTAATTTATAGCTTTTATTACCAGTAAAATCTGAAGCCTTGCAAAACCTCAATGGTGCCCAATTATATAAAACCAAGGTAATTTTTCTTGTATCATCAATATTTAAAAGCCACTTGGCTGACCGTGTTGGGGCACGTATGTTTTGAAGCATGTGAGGAAACATCTGTGAGCACATTTACAGTATTCCATCAAATAATATGCTTCTAATTCAAGAGGAGTAATTTCAAATTAGTAATGTTTACAGACATGTCTGCATCCATTGTACCTAAAAGAAAGTTAAAATGAGATAAAAATCTGGGGAAAAAAGGTGGCAGCTCATTTCCCACAATCTCCCTTGCTTTTTTAAACTCTTACTTTGAACTTACTGCATTTTTTTTTTTTTTTTTTTTTGAGACAGAGTCTTGCTCTGTCGCCCAGGCTGGAGTGCAGTGGCGCAATCTCGGCTCAGTGCAAGCTCCGCCTCCTGAGTTCACGCCATTCTCCTGCCTCAGCCTCCCAAGTAGCTGGGACTACAGGCGCCCGCCACCACACCCGGCTAATTTTTTGTATTTTTAGTAGGGACAGGGTTTCACCGTGGTCTCGATCTCCTGACCTCGTGATTCGCCCGCCTTGGCCTCCCAAAGTGCTGGGATTACAAGCGTGACCCACTGCGCCCGGCCTAGAATTTGTTTTGATGCACGGTGTGAGAGGAGAATGAGAACTTTCTTTTGGCCTAACCACAATGACAGGCCCATATATCTACCTGTTAAAATAAATGGAAAAAGACACCCCAGGCAAACACTCAATGCCAAGAAATCAATTAGTGGATTTTCTTCTTGGAAATAGTATCTTGTTACAAAGGAAAAAAATGCTTAGGAAACTTTTATATAACTTCAGGTTTAGCCCAAGATTTTTTAAACACAGGAAAATCTCTTTCCTTTTTTTCTTATTCAAGGCATACGGTACGTTACTTTTACCTTATTTCAGAGTATCCATGTCTGGTTTTGTTGGTGTATAAACACTTTGAGGCTTGTCTTTCTCTCTCTCTCTCTCTGACTCTCTCTTGTCACACGTACATATCTTCCTCATTTGGCCACCCCCTCACTTCCTAAACCTTGCAGAAAAAAAAAAAAAAAAAGTTTACCTTCAGGTGAATGAGTGACTTAGAGTTGTGATACAAAGGACTTGCTGAGTTAATTCCCTGCCATGTTGCAAGTTAAGACCTCAGGAGGGATCCTGATTGAGACTGAAGCTATATACATAAATAAATCCCCAGCCAAAGCTTGATTTGAATAGATATATGGGAGCTAGGGACAGAATTGACCAGATGCCGGACCATATGATAAACACAGAGGATCGCGGTGTGGTATAAAACCCGGGCAGTTCCATGGTACAGCTGGCCGTGCATAATCTTCTGCTAATTTATAAGGCGGGAGCATCTGCTCTTTCGCTGCCACTCTCCAATTTTCTAACAACCTTATCCTTGGGTCTCTGGTTTAATAGAGCAGCCCCATGATGTGGCAGGAAAGAAAGGAGGGTTATCACCAGGGAAAAATGACACTGCCCAGAATCCTGACTTTCAGAGAAAAAAGAGAGAAAGGCCTTGATTCTTATCCTGACTGAGTTCTTTTTTGGGTAGTGTCATTCTGAATCATTCTTTTAAATAGGGCATCTTGGGTTGCCATCACGGGATAGTGTCTTTCTCTATAAGAAGAAAGCTTCTTTCTGCTCCTTAATCTATTAAAGGAGGCCAGGCACCATGGCTCATGCCTGTAATTCCAGCACTTTGGGAGGCTGAGGTGAGTGGATCACTTGAGTTCAGGAGTTCAAGACCAGCCTGGCCAACATGGTGAAACCCCGTCTCTAATAAAGATAGAAAAATTAGCCAAGCATGGTGGCTCACACCTGTAATCCTAGCTACTCAGGAGGCTGAGGCAGGACAATCACTTCAACCCAGGAGGTGGAGGCTGCAGTAATCTGAGATTGTGCCACTGCCCTCCAGCCTGAGCAACAGAATGAGACTCTGTCTTAAAAAAAAAAAAAAAAAAAAAAAAGTCTATAAGAGGAGAATTTAGGCCAAACTAAAGCCTCAGATTGCTTTCAGTTAGAGATAATATTGTTCCTATTTAATTCAAATCAACTAGTATTTTCTGGGGACTACACAGGCAAAATTGAGAAGCAGGAGTTATTATGCCTTCCTGGCCCTGGAACTTCCCAAACACCCACTGAGAAAGCCTGTCTCCATACTCACGGTTCTTTCTCTTCTTACTCTTTCTCTTTTGACTTCCTGCCAGGCAGGTTGGGGTTATGGTGGTGGCATGCCTTTCATTACCTACTATATTAGGCCCGGCTTTCTGCTACGTCTCTGTTTAGCCCTATTGATGTGTTAGTTGATAGAGGCTTAAAATATTTTTATTTTAAGAGAGACATCTGACACTGATGTTAAAAGGCTCAAAGGAATGAATATCTTAATGATGGAATTTCATTTTCTGGGACTCATAGGTAAAATAGTTTAAAGAAATGGATGACGTTACCTTCAAATAACACTCTCTGGAAGAAACGCATCGGTCTAGGGATTAGAAGAGGTTTTAGTCCTTATTTGCAACTATTATAGCCTCTGACATTGGTCACGCCACTTAAGCCCTCTGAGCCTGGAGTCTCAATACCTTTTTCCTTTTGAATGGCAGAGAAAAACAAAACACTACCCTTGGACATTACTCCCTCAGGGCTTTTGGGACAGCTGCCTTTTTTTTTTTTTTTTTTTTTTTTGCCCGAGCCCTAGAAAGGGATCTGAGGAATTTTCAGTTAGAAAGTGGGAGTATACTCCAACATGTGGATGACCTTCTTGTGTGTAGTCCAACCCAGGAGGCATCTGACCAAAAAAGCTTAAAACCATTTTGCATTCCTTGGCACTCGAGTCAGAAGAGTACATGGATCTGCCACTAACGGGTGGACTGGGATCACGACCTCATTCATTGCCCTGAGATCCTGTACCATACAGTATTCCCCCAAAGGCTTTAAAATGGGCAAAATGAGGGTATTACAGGGAGAATTACAGGATTTTAGAAGTCCATGGGCAAGCAACCCCTTAACTACAGACACTATGCGCTTTCTTGCTTCCAGCTTAATTGGGTACTGTTTTCTGTTGGGAAAATGACTGGGGTCTTTGAGCTGTATTTTGATGGGCACTGCCATTCTAGCTCTTCCAGCCCTCCCAGTACACCATGCTAGTGGATTGACCTGTTTGTGTACAAATGCCACTGTCAAGGATGACGTAAAACTAATAGACAAGCTTACGTTGCTGTCATATTGGAACTCATCATATAAATGAATTTACCCCAAAGTGTTTATGGCCAAAACACTCAATGAATGTTAAATTTATGTCCTTCTGAAGTTGCCCTTTGACCCAGCATCACCTTGGCCATTTGTATTCCCTTGAGCCTCCTTCCCTCCCCATCTAATGGACAGTGGAGTAGCAAAGGCTCATGTCAAGTGGTTGAGATGATTTTTGCAGTGCTATGCGTGCCATGGGCAAGGGTCAAGGCAAAACTTTGACCCTGTTGATCCCTTCTCACCCCCTCCTTCAGCTTCACTCATTTCTCCTGGGCCTGTGTGCCATCTTTGAATGCCCTCAATTTCTCACCATGTCCTGCTCAAAGACCATATTCACTGATGGTGCACTGGCTTTTGGTATTATAAAGATTCCCAAATTCCTCCGATCATAAGAATCACCTGGGCTGCTCACCTTGTAATTCTGAGTCAGAAAGTTTGGGGTGGGGTCTGCTGATCTGTGCGTCTGCTCACTGCAACTCCTCCGGTTCACCCATTCTCTCTCACCTCTCAGTAGTGACTGGACAAGGCCCACCACGCCCGGTAGAGACGGGGTTTCACCGTGGTCTCGATCTCCTGACCTCGTGATCCGCCCGCCTCGGCCTCCCAAAGTGCTGGGATTACAAGCATGAGCCACCGCGCCCGGCCGATCTGTGCATTTAACCAAGATTCCAGGTGAGTCTCATGATCACATGAGTCTGAGACACATGGATTTAATGACTATGAAATTTGAAAGATGCCCCGAGATCATTTAAACCAGTGGTTCTCAAAGTGCAGCTCCCAACCAGAGCATCAGTGTCACCTGGGATTTGTTAGAAATGCAAATTACCGACTTTATGAAACAGGAACTCTGGAGGTGGGGCCCAGTTCCCTGTGTTTTCACAAGCCTTCCAGACAATTCTTGCATAGGCTAAAACTCCAGACTTGCTGATGTAGACCAGCCCTCTCCTGGTGTCCTCTATTTTACAGATAAGGAATGTTGGCACTCTATCACTTTGGGACCTTAGATGTTGAGGTTGGGGAGGGGGACAAGTGCTACAATCCATAGGTGATTGTGAACAGGGTGAGAAGAGAGATGGTAGAGGGCTCCTGAGAATGGGGCATCAGTGGCGTGATCCTCAACTTCCAATCCCTATTCCCTGAGCCTGAGGTCTTATCTGTAGACAAGGACTCATGTTTGCTGAGGGTGCTGCTAAAAGACACCAGGTGTCTGAAGGGCCAAAGCTTTGTGGTAAACCAGAGCTTAGATGTTTATAGTAACTCTCCACTAAGAAATCCCCTGAGAACCCGGCCACTAAGAAGCCCCAGTTCCTCTAGAGAAAGACATGTCTCACTCTCAGAGAAGTTTCAGCTCTGCTTTTGGTGGTTAGTGCCTGCTCATTCTCAGGATGGTTCATGGAAGACTCTTCTACTTAGTGCTGTGGAAGAACCATCTGAAATTGTAAGCTGTGGGTAGATAGTACTGTGGTGTAATCACGCATCTTCCTGTCACACTGGTGGGAAGGATCAAGGGTTCAGCATAGTTCAGCCATCCCTGTGATTCTCAAAACCAGTGTTCCCAAACTTCAGTCATTTGGCTATAATTTTCTTAATGTTTCTAAATTCAAGTACAATATATATTGTCATTTTATCTAATATTTTTCATTTGCTTAACTTAAAAAAACAAGAATATTTTCAAATTTTCAAAATGATTGTGAGTAGTACAGAGAGTTCTCATATATATACCCCACACCTGGTTTCCCCTATTGTTAAAATCTTATATTAATATGGTACATTTGTCACAAATAATGAACTAAATTAATTGATACATTATTGTTAACTAATGTCCATGCTTTATTTAGTTTTTACTTAATGTCCTTTTTTTTTTCTGTACCTGGATCCCATTTAGGGTACCACATTAAATTTAGTCATTACATTGTATTTGGGTCCTATTCCAGACCTAATAAAAAGTGAACTGATGCAAAAGAATGACACTCTGGTTAAAGCTATTGCTGTGAGTATTAAAGCCCTTTGTCTCTGATCCAAGAGTCTCAAGTCTTCTGCCAGCATCTAAGAAACGATGACAAGTCAATTAGTTAGTTTCCAAGTAGGGTAAAGGCTTAGACATCTTACAGTTCTTGAACTTTTTTGTTGTACAATTGAAGTATTCAAAAAGGGTAAAAAATATATCAAGTTTTTTAATATTTAAACTAATTCAATTAAAGTATAAAAGGCTACTTAAAAGTGATGGTTAAAAGTTACCAGATTCATAAACAAAGTAATAAGGTTTATGAGTTGAACTTAAAAATTCAAGGAATAGTGAGGAATTTGAATTTGTAATTTTAATAAATAAAGTATTAATTTAAGAAAATCACAGTATCCCCTTAGTAATTTTTCCTGTCTATAAAAGCCCCTATCGAGGATGCCACAAAACTCATCTAGATAAGCTTGGGTTGTCATATTGGAACTCATCATATAAATAAATTTACCCAAAATTGTTTATGACCATGAATGACAAAGCTTTACTGTGCTCAAGCACATTTGCATTTTAGCATAAGATGAACAGCTTTGTTCAAAGAATGAATATCTAATGGTGAAATTTTGCCACCACTGCAGGGCTAGTGCCCCTTGTGTCACATTATGAGGTCAGCTTCTTTCACAGATTCAAAGGATAAAACAAGGGCCTTCTACTTTGTCTCTGCTGAATTCTCGAGACCTAGAACAGGCACATAATTGATGCTTATTAAAGATGTACAAATTAATGATCAGATTTTAGCCAGGGCCAGATTTCGGTTTTAGAAACATCACTCTGGCTGTAATATGAAAATTAGATGGAAGAGGTAACACTAGACAGGAGACCAAGCAGAAAGTTGGTAGCAAACCCTGACAGTAGACACACAGCCATGGCTTCCAGGGTTTTGGACTAAAATCCTACCCTCTTCAGCAAATAACTAGCCTCATTCTGGAAAACATCTGTTGGCTTATTAGTGGTCTCTGAGGTAGGCTAAAAGCCTGACCCTGGGGTCCCCTGTGACCATGTGGCCCACACTTCTCATCATGAATGGGTCTTCTCTGGACCATTAAACCATGAAGCAGGAGGAGCATAGCAAGACTGGATCCAACCTTATAGCACAAATAAAACTGCAGAATGTCAAGGATCAATGGACAAGGTGACCTGTTCTGTGGACATGTGACCTACTCAGTCTCTTTCCCAGACACCCTGGCATTTTCTCAATGTGCTCATGAGCAAATGTCTGTGCAGCAGGGACGGGGGTCCCACATGGCTCAGAAGCATAGGCCTCCTCTCACTGAGGCTGACCTGGCCACTGCAGGCCTGAGTGTCCTGTCAGTCAATGGCAGGAAGCAGCCCGTGAACATCTTGGAGGGGGCAGTGATTTGTCCTCAATGGGGTAGACACATCCAGATTTGGGTTTGCCTTCTGAGCCCATCATACTCACGTGACTTATTGAATGTCTTTTCACCAGGGTGTTTTATCGAAACACTGCTTCTGACTAAGAACTCAGTTGGCTTTGGGTCTGCTTACTTTCATTCAGTACCTGGGCCACTGACCACTCTCAATGTTCTTTTCTGCACGTGGATATTCAGGCTGACCTATTTCCTGGCTTGTAGGTTTGACATACTTTTCTTTCCTGTTTGAATGGTAGGTACCTTGAAGCTACCTGAAAAAAAAAATTGGCTTGGGTAGGAAGGCAACACCCTGGATTTGTTCTTTGCCTGAGGCTTCCTCTCTGTGTGGCTGAGGAGTCTTAACAGGCCTTTGAGAAAGGGTGTGAGTAATGGTTTTGTTACCTGCAGCTCTGGTTCAATTAAGTGCTATTTTAAGCCTCTTTACATATCAGTTGGCTTTTCAACCCTTAACAAGTCTCATCTTTTTGGATGATCTCTACTTGCTTCCAGCTCTGCTTTCAAACTTGCCAATTCTTGTCTTAGTTGATCACTTTTTTAAAAACCTGTTTATAGACAGCAAAGAGCAGCCAACACAGATTGACATTTGGATTCTTTCCAATAGCTTCATTTGAAGTAACAGGAGAAGTGATCTGCTTCTCCAGTTATCGTAGGTAATAGTTTTGCGAAATGTTTTGTGACAATAGAACAAGGGTGGTCAACATTTTAGCCTGAAATACCCACGTCCCCATCACCTGTGATTCTCTCATTATACCAATGCCACATCTTAGGTTTCAGTTATGGCAGCACTATGCACGTTTCTGTATTATTTAGGGCAAGTACCAAGCTGCTGTAAAGAGAAGCCAAAATGCCCTGGTTTAAATATGATAGATATTTATTTCTCTCACATATTACAGTGCAATACAGTGCAGGTTCTGTTCCAGGAAATCATTCAGGGACGCATTTGAGTGAAGTCAAGCAATTGTCTTCAAATCATAGCTTCCACAGCTGCTAAAGACATAGAAAAAGGAAAGGTGATTTGAAAGTAAACATCTTTCAGAAGAGGAACTGGAAGATGAACATACCAATTTCATTCATTTCCATGTGGTGAGAACTCAGATAACTGGCTACAGTTAGCTGCAAAAAGTTTGAAAACAGTCATCTCAAGTGGCGCAGCCCCACCGAAGAAAAAATGAGAATAGTTTTGGGGGGATAACCAACATTATAGTCAGCATACTGGTCTACCTTATTCTTTATAGTGCTTATATAGCATATGACTTAACAGATATGCTGTAATTTTTCAACCATGTCCCTCTTGGAGGATTTTTAGATTGCTTCCAATGTATTGCTATTATAATCCCTCTTTATACGTAAATATTTGTGCTCAGTAATTTTATAATTTGTGTCCAAACTGCCCTCTGAAGTAGTATTATCCTATCCTCATACTAAGGGTACTGAGTGTGCTGGCTTCCCCATGGCTTTGCAAAATTGTGTCTTATCTGACTTTTTAGTTTTTGCCAATTTATTGGGTAAAAGATGGTGTCTTGTTTTAGCTTGCATTTAAAAAATTATGTTTAGTATTTTTTCCTTTCTTTATAAAATCATTTTCTTTCTCCCTTCCCTTCCCTTCCCTTCCCTTCCCTTCCCTCCTTCCTTTCTTTTTCTTTCTTTTCCTTCCTTCCTTCTTTTTTTTTTTTTTTTTGAGAGAAGTCTCATTCTTGTCCCCCAGGTTTGAGTGCAATGGCTTTATCTCAGCTCACTGCAACCTCCACTTCCCGGGTTCAAGCGATTCTCCTGCCTCTGCCTCCAAAGTAGCTGGGATTAAGGTGCCTGCCACCATGCCCGGATAATTTTTGTATTTTTTAGTAGAGATGGGGTTTCACCATGTTGGCCAGGCTGGTCTTGAACTCCTGACCTCAGATGATCCACTCACCTTGGCCTCCCAAAGTGCTGGGATTACAGACGTGAGCCACTGCGCCCCATCCGTCCATCCCTCCCTCCCTCCCTCCCTTCCTTCCTTCCTTCCTTCTCTCTCTCTTTCTCTCTCTCTCGTCTCCCTCTCGTTTTGGAACTGCCTATTCTAACCCTTTATCACTTTCCTGTTGAGTTTTTGGTAAGTTTTAAAAATAAATTTTATTGAGAATTTTATAGATGCATAACACTTTTCCAAGTATAGTATTCCTGGGTGTCAGTCAACATCAGAGGTGGGCAAACTACAGCTTGGAGGCCAAATCTGCCCTGTAAATGGCACTTTATTGGAACACAGTCATGCTCATTTGTTAACATGTGGTCTATGGCTGCTTTTGCCCTACAATGGCTGAACTGAGTGGTTTTGACAAATATTATATGGCCTTGAGCCTAAAATATTTACTCTCTAATCTTTACACAGAAAAAGTTTGCTGATTCTTGCCCCAGACTCCCTGAAAGAATTTCCAGTGTTGTGGGCTGCACACGTATATTTTGAAAAGAGCTCCTCGAGTTTCCAAAGTTTGAGAAGCATGTTTGGAAAAAAAGTATCCAAAGTTTGAGAAACATGATTTAGTTAGTAGTAGAAAACAGGCATACTTTCTCATCAGACTCCTTTTCACCTCTTCTGCATTTCTTCCCCTTTTCTTTCCACATCTGACCACCCCAAAACCAAAGTTTTAAGAGAAACATCTAGGGAGTTTCCAAGTTAGTATGGCTAGTAATAATCTGTGTTATTATTCAGGCATTGCAAAATTCCTTAGCTGTAGTAAAACTTTATAAACGTAAAAATTTGGGGCAAAAGCAAAAAATGGACATTTCTTGCATGTTAAAAAAGAAAACATAATTCTTCTCTTTAGAAAATAATATTGCTATGCACAGTTGTACATGTGTGTGCCTAGACATGCATACATTAGCATAATGATGTGTGTGTATGTTTATGCATAACACACATGGAAACATATACATTGGAAGCACCACTTTGGATCAAACTCATGATTCAGACAGTCCAGTATATTGTTTCTAGTACATGTCCCCAGCCACCCTGAAACCTGCTGAGACCAGCTCGGTCAGGGAGACCCTAACCCAGCAGCGCTAGAGGAATTAAAGACACACACACAGAAATATGGAGGTGTGGAGTGGGAAATCAGAGGTCTCATAGCCTCCAGAGCTGAGAGGCTCAAACAGAGATTTACCCACTTATTTATTAACAGCAAGCCAGTGATAAGCATTGTTTCTATAGATTATAGATTAACTAAAAGTATTCCTTATGGGAAACAAAGGGATGGGCCGAAATAAAGGGATGGGTTTGGCTAGTTATCTGCAGCAGGAGCATGTCCTTAAGGCACAGATTGCTCATGCTATTGTTTGTGGATTAAGAACGACTTTAAGTGGTTTTCTGCCCTGGGTGGGTCAGGTGTTCCTTGCCGTCATTCCGGTAAACCCACAACCTTCCAGCATGGGCATCATGGCCATCATGAACATGTCACAGTGCTGCAGAGATTTTGCTTATGGTCGTTTTTTGGGCCAGTTTATGGCCAGATTTTGGGGGGCCTGTTCCCAATAAAACCTTTCACAAACAAGGAAATTACCACTTAAACATCTGAAGCTTTCATCTCGACGTCAATCTCAAAGTTACAGGATGAGTCTGAATGATCCTACTTTCCTTTAGTACTCCATTTGACTCTGTTATTTGTGACTTTATTAGATCCTCTTTAAAAGATATTTATATATTGTCCCTACTCTCATTCCACCCCAACAAAGTGCAATAGGGTTCTGCTCCTAAGGACAGAAAACACTCCAGGTGATGGCATGCAATGATTACATAAGACACTAAAGCAGCATTTATTGTCTGTGTTATTTTTTCATTGCAGGAAATGTTTCAATACCACCTGAATTTCAGGCAAATGCTCATATAAAGTTTTTTTCCCTAAATGTAAATAGATTTAATTTCCTTAATGAGGAGGAAATTCTGTATATGCTGCATTGATGGCCTAGAATCTTCTTATGTGTGAACTAGAATTTCAAACAGCTTCATAACTTAAAAGGTAGAATTGAAGCGTACCAAAAACAGTGTAAGCGTTGCATATGTTCCTTCGGCTTGGAGTTTAGAATTGGTATTTCCTTTCAGATGGTGCTTTTAGTGCCAAAGATTCAAGGGACTATGTTTCATTTAATAGGTGCATTATGTTAGAAACAGTACTCTGGATCATAGAATTAATAGATTTTTCTAGAAATGGAAGTATTATTATTATTCAGAAAAAGAGATTAGGTGCTTCATAAGATTTCTAGGCTCTTAGCAAATGAATTGTGGAATTTAACGGGCTGGCCATGGCCTCTCTGTTCTGAGTATCTTATGTTAAGTTCACTGTGTGGGAATTCTTTGTTCATGCCCAGTTCGAGCCATGTGCAGAGCTATAGATGATCCTGTATTAAGATGTCCTTTAAACACAATGCACACACTTTATTAAGATATTTTGACTTAATAAAGTGAATATTAGTTAATGTGATGGTTAATTTTAGACATCAACCTGAAAGGGCTGAGGGATTCTCAGATAACTGGCAAAACATTATTTCTAGGTGTGTCGTGAGGGTGTTTCGGGAATAGATTAACATCTGAATCAGTGGACTAGGTAAAGAAGTTCCACCCTCAACAACGTGGGCAGGCGTCATTCAATTCGTTGAGGGCCAGAATAGAACAAAAAGGTGGAAGAAGGAGGGATTTCCTCTTTCTTGAGCTGGGACACCCATTTCTTCCTGCCCTTGGACATCAGAGCTTTTGGTTCTCAGACCTTCAGACTCTGGGACCCAGACTAGCAGGCTTTGACTGAGTTACACCATTGGCTTTTCTGGCCTTTAGAGTCACACATCATCAGCTTTCCTGATTCTCCAGCTAGCAGATGGCATATCGTGGGACTTCTCAGCCTCTGTGACTATATGAGCCAATTCCCATAATGAATCTCCTTTTATATCATCTATCTATCTATCTATCTATCTATCTATCTATCTATCTATCTATCATCTATCTATCTATCTATCTATCTATCTATCTATCTATCTATCTATCATCTATCTAATTGGATTTGTTTCTCTGAAGAACTAGGACTAATACAGTTAACTTTTTTTTTTTTTTTTTTGGTTTGAGACGGAGTCTCGCTCTGTTGCTCAGAGTGGCATGATCTTGGCTCACTGCAAGCTCTGCCTTCCAGCTTCACGCCATTCTCCTGCCTCAGCCTCCTGAGTAGCTGGCACTACAGGCACCTGCCACCACACCTCGCTAACTTTTTTTGTATTTTTATCAGAGACGTGGTTTCACTGTGTTAGCCAGGATGGTCTCAATCTCTTGACCTCGTGATCTGCCCGCGTCAGCCTCCCAAAGTGCTGGGATTACAGGCATGAGCCACCGCGCCCGGCCCATAGTTAACACTTTTTAAATCTTCAAGGTTTTAAGATTGATATTCCTTATCCTATTCAGATTTAGTTTACCTGTTCATTTCATCCTTAGGTTTCAATAACTTTTATTTCATCACTGATAACACCTTTTTTTCCTAGTGTCTCTCTTCACTCATGTAGATCATGTAGATCAAAGGCTGGTAAACTATTGAAAGTATAGCAGCAAAAGAAAAAATAAATACATTAGTCTACATCAAAATTAAAAACTTCAGTGCATCAAAAAACACAATCAACAAAGTGAAAGTCAATCCACAGAATGGGAGAAAATGTTTGCAAATCCTATATACGATAAATGGTTAATATTCCAAATACATAGAGAACTACAACTCAAAAACAAGAAAACCAAAAAAATTGATTAAAAAATGGGCAAAGGACCTGTATAGACATTTCTCCAAAGAAGACATAAAAATGATCAATAAGCACATGAAAACATGCTCAACATCATTAATATTTAGAGGATTGCAAATCAAAACCATATAACACCTTATACCCATTAGGATGGCTACTATTAAAAAAAAACCCAAAATAACAAGTATTGGTGAGAATGTGGGAAATTGGAATGAAGCACTGTTAATGGGAGTGTAAAACGGTGCAGTCTCTATGGAAAACACTATGGCAGTTCCTAAAAAAAATAAAAATCGAATTACCATATGATTCAGCAATGCCATTTCTGGGTATACACCCAAAAGAATTTAAAGCAGGGACTTGAAGAGAGATTTGTTCACCCATGTTCATAGCAGCATTATTTGTAATAGCCAAAAAATGGAAGCGACCCAAGTGTCCATCAACAGGTGAATAATTTGTAAAGCATGTTAGTGATTTCTTTCTTTGCTCCTATAAGGCTATCTACCCATCCTGCACAATTCCTTGAGGAATTACCTGTCTAATCTACTTATCTATTGCTGCATAGCAAATTATCCCTAAAGGTAGCAATTTAAGACAACAAAGATTTGCTTTCTCATATAATTGAGAGTTACGAATTTGGAACAGATTAGTTGGGTGGTTCTGGTTCATGAAGTTGCATTCAAGCTGAGCTGGGGATACAGCCTTCTTAAGGCTTAACTGAGGCTGGAGGATATAAACAGAAACCCAAGTTCATTCAGGTGGTTGCTGGCAGGAGGCTTCACTTCATCACATTATGGATTTCTCCATAAGGTTGCTCATGACATGGTAGCTGGTTTTCCTTAGAGGAGTGATCTGAGAGATAAAGATAGGAGACAGAGATAGAGATAGAAGTATAGATCTGTAGATATGCAGTAGTACCCTCTTATCTGAGTTTCGCTTTCTGTAATTTCAGTTACCACTGCCAACTGCAGGCCAAAACTCTTAAATGAAAAATTTCAGAAATAAACCCTTCGTAAGTTTTCAGTTGCATGCCATTTTGAGTGGCATAATGAAATCTTGCACTGTCCCTGCTTCATCCTGCCGGGAACATGAATCATTCTTTTGTCCAGTGGATTCACGCTGTATGTGCTGCCCGGCCATGAGTCACTTAGTAGCTGGGTCAATTATCAGATGGCAAAAACATAGTGTATATAGGATTCTATACTATCTGCAGTTTCAGGCATCCACCGAGGGTTTTCCACTGGGGAACAGATCCTCCATGGATAGACGGGGTGGGGAATACTGTATATAGTGTCTTTTATAACTCAGTCTCAAAAGTGACATACTCTCACTTCTGCTATAATGGTCAGGTCTGATATAATACGGGAGGGGACTACACAGGGTGTGAAGAGCAGGAGGCAGGGATTTTGGGGGCAATCTTGGAATCTGGCTACCACACCTACTGACGCTTTGTGACCCCTCAAGTTTCAGCCCTCAGTAGCCTACCCTACAGCAAATTCCTCCCGGATTCCTCCAGTTCCAGTAGCCCTCTTGTATTGAGTTCCTTCAAGACAGCTCATACCCAGCTACCAATTCGTCTCATGAGAAAATCGCTGTCTCTGCCATATTGATTGAGTAGTAGAAACACAGACTTGTTCTCCTGCCTCAACTCTACCCTTGTGCTGCCATACGAGCTGCTTTAGAAGAGTCTAGAAAATTCCCATTGTTTGTTTCCTTTAACTATTTTGCTACTATTTCCAGATAAGCATCATTATACTTGATTAAATAGACATATAATCTTACTCTTTTAAGAACATCACATTGGTGTTTTCTGTTGGTGTTTTCTTGCCTTTGTTTAAACTATTGATTGACTGCCGTTTGTTCAGTCTTTTCAGTTAAATAATTTTATGTGTGCAAGTGATGTGTCATGATCAGTAATTACTTCTTCATTTAGTAAAGAACGTGAAGTTGCAAGGATTCGGTCTGAACTGATTAAGCTGTGCATTTGATGATAATATTTTTCTTGCTTATTTTCATTGTTTTCACCAGTAATTAAATTTTTATGAAAGATTTTAAAGTCTAGTTTCTCCTATTGTTTTCAGATTTTGAGTTTAAGCTAACCATTTCTTTGAAGATGTTCTTGTATATCTTTTTCTTTTTACCTCCCCCATCTCCTTTTTTTAAATTTAAATTTTAATTTCTGGGGTACATGTGCAGGATGTGCAGGTTTGTTTCATAGGTAAATGTGTGCCATGGTGGTTTGCTGTACCTATCAACCCATCCCCTAGGTATTAAGCCCAACATGCATTAGCTATTTTTCCTAATGCTCTCCCTCCCTCCCACTCCCCCACCTCCCCCAACAGGCCCCAGTGTGTGTTGTTCCCCTCCCTGTGTCCATGTGCTCTCATTGTTCAACTCCCATCCCCCGCCCCTTTGATACATGTTTGATCAAGTCTGTCATTATGCAGATGAAAAAATTATATAAGATTTGTTTTATATTATGAAATCCAGATTATCAACTCCTACCGTATTCTTGACTTGTAGTTATTCTCAATGATTTAGTATTAAAAAATATAATTGTGTTCAGACTGTTTGGAATTTAAATATATTTATATGTATCTATAATTAAAATAAATATTAAAGTGAAATATAAAAATTATAATTTCATTTTTAAAAAGTTATTTTTCACTAACATATTTGGGATATCTTGTTAAAATAAAAGGTAAAATAAAATTAACTAATAAATTATATGTACAATTGATGAGATTTTAGAATCAAGATGGTCTAAGCTGAAACAATGTTTTGTAATTTTAATTAAATCTTACTACATATATTAATGAAAATAACACAACTTATAATTATAGTGTTCCATCTTGCTTTAGTTGTCTAGATAAGTAATTGAGATATTACATCTACACCTGTTAGATATAGTTTTAGGAAAAAAATGAATTGTTCAATGTGGAAAAGTATTTCTTAGCTACTACTATGTGCAACTGCTGCACATCTCACACTAGTTTGTGAAAGCCTCTAAAACATGTTTTGGAGCATGAACAGAAGCAAGTAAATGGATGCTTCTGTAACATGGTGCTTCATGATGCAAACATTTATTAGTTTAATGCTGTGAGGAAGGAACGATTTGGCAAATAGATTTTTCTTTTCTCTTTTAAGCACTTCTACCTCGCAAGTCCTCATTGATGTCTGAAGCTGTCTCTCTGGCATACTCCATAGCAGAATCCATCACTCTACACCCTACTTTATTTCTAGACATAGGGTAAGAGATATGAACTACAGTTATTCCTGTGGTATAACTGGTATTGGTCAAGAGAGCAGGTGTTTCGAGTTATGGGTTACACATTCCAGCACATTGGATGTGGTGTACAATATATGTTCAATGTATTTTTACTGAGTCAAATCATCTGTAGTAATTAGGTCACCTTAACTGAGACTGGATCTAGTGCTACTGAGGCCATGAGACTCAGAGCAGAAGGAGGTTGACAGATTATTTAATCCTAGGAGATTTAATGTTTGAAGAAAATATGTTCTTAATGGTTGTTTAATGTTCAATTAATACATAATTTTAATTTATTAATCAATTGCCTTTTTTTTTTTGAGACAGGGTCTCGCTCTTGTCACCCAGGCTGGAGTGCAGTGGTGCAATCTCAGCTCACTGCAACCTCCACCTCCTGGGTTCAAGTGATTCTCCTGCCTCAGCCTCCCGAGTAGCTGGGACTACAGGTGTGTGCCACCACGCCTGGCTATTTTTTTTGTATTTTTAGTAGAGATGGGGTTTCACCATGTTGGCCAGGCTGGTCTTGAATTCCTGACCTCAGGTGATCCACCCACCTTGGCCTCCCATAATGCTGGAATTACAGGTGTGAGCCACTGCACCCCGCCAATCAATTGCCATTTTTAAAAAGGTGACATTTCCCTAAAGGATTACATGGCACTTACACAAGTAATAAAAAAAAAGTCTTATGAGTTTTACCAATTAGATTTCACCAAATATTTAAACATTTATTAAACATTTAATTAAAGGCCTTTTACATTTTAATTTAAATGAAGATTCATAAGTACTTTAAATCCCATAAGAAACACAAATGTATAAAATATTGCAAAGTTTACAAAACCAATTAAAGATGCTATACCAAAATGATTATGAACAGAAGAGATAAAATATTACTTTTTGTTCTTATCCTGCACATTCCCAGGGTTTTATTTTTTACATTTTCTAGGGGTTTGAATAATCCTGCCAGCCATTGTTTTATTACTAGCTTATGATTTTTGTAACCCTACTGGACCCAAAGAAAAATGAAGGTTATTGCAGGATAGCTGACATTGCAGGTTCTTGGGTAGAAATCACAAGTTTTTGAGTGGCAACATCCAAGAAATTCAAACCCAAGTGTTGATAACAGGCTGAGTCTATTTTATAAAAATGTAGTCATTCATTATGGAACTCGCAGGTCTTTGCCTTTTATGAAGATTCTCAGTTTTTGAGAAGTGTCTTTCTTCAAATGGGGTATCCTTTAAGTTTTTGAGAATAGCTGTACATTTTGGTATATAGATATAGATTGCTGATATCTTAAAATACAAGTACTTATCATTAGTATTTTATTAAAATTAGTAGCCATAATTAGTAGAAATTTTCCTTTCCTAGAAAATAGGAGATTGAGTTTGTCTGGGTAGTTTTCTTCTTTAGAACATTTGGTGAATATGTCCTTTCGGAAGCCTCCTGTGGCCTCTCTTTCTAACTGAACTTCCTATGAGAACCCACAGGGGCTGGGCCTTCCTCTCTCTGCCTGTTGTATAAAATCAGCAGAGCTGATCAGATCTTCCTGTTCTTGGCACAGTTCCTACTTTTCTGGGATTATTTGGTCCGCTCACATGCTTTTGTTCACCCTTTCCTGTTTACATAGGCAGAAACAAATACATATACAGTTTGAAATATATATAGATGCTTAATTGAAGAACATCTCCATAATATCACCTTTTCATATATTCATGATTTCTTCAATATTTTAATATTTGTATTTATATATATTTTATAAATATTTTTATATTTTATATGTTATATATTTAAAAGTCATTAAAAAATTCTTTTCATTTTTATTATTACAACCAATTTTTTTCTGCATGTTATGCTGACGTTTCTCTTTTGGACTTTGTTTTGAACTCATTCTCAAATTGGCATAACTTGGCTGACGGGAAGTAAGCTGCCTTCTACTTCAACCTTTTAGCTCTGCCCCTGATTTTCTTATGACAAAAACAGTGTCATAAGAAACATCTGGGTTTCTTCTTCCATACAGACTCATTGAAGAGTCCTGTAGCTTTGAATTGGAGGTTAGTGTTAGAGACCTAAATCTGAGGGTTGGGATGCATCTGAGAATTGTGAAGGGTGAGAACTGTCCCTGCTACTATGGATTGAACGAAAGGTAAAGATATTTTTAAGGTTATGGCTCCATATTAATCTTCCAAATTTATCCCTGTGCCATATCTCATTTTCATTATAGTAAATGATTTTTTGACCTACCAAGATATCCTTCAACAGGCCGGGCATGGGGTGGCTCATGCCTGTAATCCCATCACTTTGGGAGGCTCAGGCAGGTGGATCACCTGAGGTCAGGAGTTTGAGACCAGCCTGGCCAACATGGTGGAACTCCGTCTCTACTAAAAATACAAAAATTAGCCGGGCATGTTGGTGGGCGCCTGTAATCTCAGCTACTCTGGAGGCTGAGGCAGGAGAATTGCTTGAACCCAGGAGGCGGAGGTTGCAGTGAGCTGAGATCGTGCCACTGCACTCCAGCCTGGGCGACAGAGCAAGACACTATCTCGAAAAAAAAGAAAAAAAAATTAGCCAGGGACTACGTGCCTGTAGTCCCAGCTACTCAGGAGGCTGAGGCAGGAAAATTGTTTGAACCTCGGAGGCGGAGGTTGTAGTGAGCTGAGATTGCCCCACTGCCCTCCAGGCTGGACGACAGAACCAAAAAACAAATATCTTTCAACAGTGACAAAGCAGAGGTTAGTGAAGAGAGAGTGTGCTTGTAGGGGATCAGTGAGATCCTCTAGCTGGGTCATCCAGAGGAAAAGATTTGTGTATGTATGTATGCGTGTTTGTATGTGATATGTGTGTGTCATGTGGTATGTGATCTGTGTGTAGTGTGTGTGTATGTGTTATGTGGTATGTGAGTGTATGGTGTAGTGCATTGTGTGTGGTGGGTATATGTGTATGGTGTGTATGTGCTGTGGTATGTGGTGTGTGTGTGGTGTATTGTGTGTGTTTGTGTGTGTGGTGTAGTGCATTGTGCATGGTGGGTGTATACGTATGGTGTGTGTAGTGTGGGGTGTGATATATGTGCATGATGTGTGTGTGTTATGTGTGTAGTGTGGTGTATATGCGTGGATGTGGTGCATATGTGGTGTGTGTGTGTAGTGTGTATGTAGTGTGTTTTCTGTGTGTGGTGTGTGGATGTGGTGTGTGTGTAGTGCATTATATGTGGTGGGTATATATGTATGGTATATGTGATGTGTGTGTAGCATGGTGTCTGTGTGTGTGTAGCATGGTGTCTGTGTGTGTGTGTGTATGTGTGTAGTGCACTGTGTGTCATGGGTGTATATGTATGGTGTGTGTAGTGGGGGTGTGGTGTGTAGTGCATTATATGTGGTGGGTATATATGTATGGTATATGTGATGTGTGTGTAGCATGGTGTCTGTGTGTGTGTAGCATGGTGTCTGTGTGTGTGTGTGTATGTGTGTAGTGCACTGTGTGTCATGGGTGTATATGTATGGTGTGTGTAGCGGGGGTGTGGTGTATGCATATGGTGTATGTGTGTGGTGTGTGCATAGTGTGTTGATGTATATGCTCTATGTGTGTGGATGTGGTGTGTGTGGTATGCATGTAGTGTGATGTGTGTGGTGTATGTGTGTGGATGTGTGTGTGTGGTGTGAGTGTAGTGTGTATGTAGTGTGCTTTCTGTGTGTGTTGTGTGTGGATGTGGTGTGTGTGGTGTGTGTGAACTATGTATGTAGGGTGTTTTCTGTGTGTGGTGTGTATGTAGTGTGATGTATATGTGGTGTATGGTATGTATGTGGTATGTGTTTGGGGGTTGTGTATGTGTTGTGTGTATGTTGTGTGTGCGTGTGTTGGGATAAGAAGAGGGAGATTGGCTGAGACTTAAGCTGTGTATGGTATGCCCAAACATTCTTGAAATTTTTGATGTGAAGTTTTATTTTTTCCTATCTTTTGATGTTGATTGAATTAGGGTAGT
The DNA here is from genome assembly GCF_009828535.3 of Hylobates moloch. Lineage (NCBI taxonomy): Eukaryota > Metazoa > Chordata > Mammalia > Primates > Hylobatidae > Hylobates > Hylobates moloch. Next base: position 154,895,540 of record NW_026652277.1, read on the forward strand.
GGTTAGTATTGCTTTTGAGTGTGTTGATTTTAGAAGCATTTTAGGTTGAATCAAAGGGGCAAACAGTATATCAGCATCACTCTTTTTTTGCCAGCTTTTTTTTTTTTGAAGCAAAAACAAAATTCTAATTCCTTAAGAATGAGCAAAAGATACACCCACATGACCACTGCTTCATAAGTCAGAGAGAAAGTCTAGGGGGGAGCTATGGTGACACTCATTTAAGTGACAATGAAGTTACTTACATACATTCAGAAATTTATACAAACAAGGCTTTGTACATGGAGGCAGGCGGGTTAGCAGCATGAACTAGAAAAGTAATCTCTTTTTCTGGCTGAACTCAAATACAAAAATTTTCAATTCATCTAGTAAATGCAAGGGACTGTAAACCAAATGTTGCTTCCAAACCCTGAAGAGATCCACCAAGTAACCTCTTTTAATGGTAGGGGGTAAAAAGGCTAGCAATGTGTCGCTTAATTCAGAGGGTATCTCACAGTGTGCTGAACCTCCCAGGACTTGACTGATTGGGTAGGTTCCTGAATTTTATGAATTTTATTTCCTTCCCTCTGGCACACACGTATCCTACTGAATCATATGGGTGAGGGTTACTTCTGGCTCTCCAGCTCGGTCAGCCCAGTCTCCTCTGAGCAGTAGACAGTGCCGTGTCCTGTGGATGGTAGAGCACTCCAGCTCCCTGCTGAAGGTGTGTTTCTGGTGTTCTATATTGACTAAAATAGAGAAAAATAGATTTGCCTGATGAAAAGCTGCATACTGGTTTTCAGAGGCTGTGTTGACTTTCTCCAATCAATGACTGTTTTTTCAACAGCAGCTATAACAGGAGTTACTACCCGATTAAACTTACAATTACTCTTTGTCATTTTCCAAAACCCACCTACTTTTTTTCAGACCAAAAAAGCTAGTGAATGGGTATGCAGGCACATGGTAATAAAAGTCAAACAAACTTACATTTGTTTGTATTAGAGCTTTTAAATCTTCTAGAGACAATACCTCCCTTCATTCCCCTAAAGCTTTGCCTTCAAGGGACATTTTATTCCAGGGTACCATAGAGGAAATTTGATTAAAGGCAAGCATTAGCTTCTATTGTTCCATCTCTTAGCTATGTTTTCACTGCCCTCAGCTCTAACAAGGCTAAAAAATACACACAAAGTTTCTCCTTCTCTCAAGGCCTGTTATTTGGAACCAATGATGGTACTAATTTATGTAATAGGCTGGTCTCTTAGGTGTAAGCAACAGAAACCAAATCTGGGTAATTTAAACAGAAAAAGGACGGTATTAAAAGGATGTTGATTAGAGAAAAGCAATTTGAAACCATAAGCAGGAACTAAACCAGCTTTAACTTTCTGCTGATTCCTTCATTAATAATGAGTTCAATAAATCTTTAACATGTGTTATATTCATGAGGCTGGGAGATCTGTTTTAACTGAATATTGTACTTTGACAATTTTTGGAGATTCCACATAGATGTCCCAGGAAATTCCCCTTCTGAAATTAATTGGGCTTATTGAATTTTGCACAGATTGATGCCAGGTATTTCTTGTGCTCCTGGAGACAATCTCAAGCAGCAGTAAACACTTAACTACTGCTGGCTCTGTTTCTCTGTTTTTTTCCCTTCTTCGAGTCTGTTTTTGTTTTTGTTTCTGTTTCTGTTCTGAGCTACATCTATTTGTCCAATTATGCCTTGTCTAATTTAAGTTTGGTCCACATTTATTTTTTCACGGAAGTTCAGGGACTAGTATTAATACATATCTGGCCTGTCTCTACTGAGATCGCCACCCTGTGTACATGTGAGTCTGGCTTGTGCACAGCTGATGTGTTACTGTCCTTTTGTGGCAGCAGTGGATGGAGATCTGGTTCTATGCACTGACTTTTTTTGTCATCTCTGTTCATATGACAAAGATCTATGCTTCTTTGGCAGATATTTATCTGTCTGTCTGTCTGTCTGTCTATCTATACACACATTGTGAGCTTTTCTGTCTGCTAAATTGCTAGTGTATGAAAGACAGTTCTCAATGTCCTATCTTCCAGAGTTTTCCATGAAAGAAAAATTAATTACTTTGTTTAAAAGTTATAATTATTCTATGTGATTGAGACTGTCTTAAGTAAAGTGGGGGCAGAGAAGTATGAATGTAGAATCTAGGTAATAATGCGATGAGTTATTATTTAGCAAGGAAGAGAAAGAGTAGACTTTCTTACAGGAGAGCATCTTGTTAAAGAAGTAGTAAAGAAAAAACCTGATATGATATTTAAGGTTTATAGAAGGTTTGCAGAAAGAGAATTTTATTTGCTTAGATTAATACCTAAAGGTAAATGAATCTGAAAAGAAGGAACACAATGTGCTAAAAGTTTTGACAAAGTTGGCTCAATTTTGACAGGTTTATTTGTAAGATTTTTTTAAAAAAGAAAACCCATGAATACTGTGTTAATACAAGACATAAATTTTTTCCTCTGTTAAAATGAGATATGTTGGACTTGGAATCCTCAGTCTGTGCCTATTAAGAGGTAGTAAATTGTCCTTTACCTTTGTGTTATTTCAAACGGCAGAGATTACGTATCTCATCAAAATAACTTTCAATGCTTTATGCTGACTTCGGTTTGTTTTTTGTTCGTTTGTTTTTTAAAGACAGGTTCTCGCTCTGTCACCAAGGCTGGAGTGCAGTGACATGGTCATAGCTCACTGTAACTGTGAATCCCTGGCCTCAATCAGTCCTCCTGCCTTCGCCTCCCAAAGTGTCTAGATTACAGGCATGAGTCATTTGTACCTGGCCTGTTCTTGATTATTAAGCAAACAAGTAAGCAAGCAAACAAAGAATAAAAGTTACTTCTGAGTAAGCTAAGTTTTCCTACAATGGTGTTACCTTCTGTTGGGTTTATTTTTAAATGCTACATGAGCCTCTTATTAATAAGGGGCCAAACTACCTACTATGGTCATATGCTGATCACTAGCACCTGTGTTATGCTGTGAACTAGAAACCATCCACTTGTTTTGTTTCAGTTTTGCCTTCCCAAGATTAGATCTTAGATTCATAAAATTTTTTCTTAAAAACGTTTTGCACCTAAACAAACTGTGTGGTTCCTCTGAGGTTCTTCCCAGATTAAAAATTGATTTGTTTGTTTATTTAACCTTATCAAAAGAGGGGGGCTAAAAATAATTAGCTTTGGGGTGGTCTATTTTTCTTAACTTGTTGAACGCTATCATAAGAGCTTCATGGAAAGGATTAAATAAATGAGGCTCAGATATTCTTAGGTTAGTTCTGTGCTGGTAAAGTCCTACTGGTAAGTGTGTTTCAGAGCTTCTTACAACTTGGCAGGATGGATTGGAAAGCCCTGGATATTTGTTAAAAATTCTAACTGTTTATAGACTATTCTTATCTTCAGGGGAAACATTGATCAAATCCTCAGAAAGTAATTATGTATTATACCCTAGTAGAAAATTTTACTTTCCTTCATTCTGATTTTGTTAGTTATTATAATAACTGCAGCCAGTCTGTCTTCTTATAAACCAGTGGTCTCAGCTCTTCTCTTATACTTGCCTGAAGCCTATGCTATAAGCTATGACTCTAAAAATGGATCTTTATCAAAAAAGGACAGTTTCAGAAATTTAGTGGAAAGGATTCTACCAGAAACTTCTACACCTATTGTTACTTCCAAGACTGGACTCACGCAGACATGGCTTCTGAGTGGGCATTACTTAGACAACTGTCAGACTGTTCCATGGGACTAAGATTTCCAGAACTCTTTCCAGTCCAGAAAGACAGGAACTCTTGAAACTAGACTGCTCCCCAATATCCAGTGAGGCAAGACTTAATTAAGACAAATGATGGGCCAGGCATGGTGGCTCAGGCCTGTAATCCCAGCACTTTGGGAGGCCAAGGCAGGTGGATCACGAGGTCAGGAGTTCGAGACCAGCCTGGCCAAGATGATGAAATCCCGTCTCTACTAAAAATACAAAAATTAGCCGGGTGTGGTGGCAGGCGCCTGTAATCCAAACTACTCAGGAGGCTGAGGCAGGAGAATCACTTGAACCCAGGAGGTGTAGGTTGCAGTGAGCTGAGATTGTGCCACTGCACTCTAGCCTGGGTGATAGAGTAAGACTCTGTCTCAAGAAAAAAAAAAGAAAAAAGGAAAAATGATGAACTGATGAGAATACAAAACTGTGATTTTTTATTGGAATAATGTTAGCATTAGTTTTGATATTATATCTTTTTATTCTTTTTTAGTTCCCTGCAAGTGTTGCACATCAGTGTTGTATTTTTGATAGGTATATGATGGATACTGCTACTTAATCTATTCTTAACTCTTTTATCTCCAATCTTATTTTAGTAGGACATTTTAAAAAGAGTATCTTATGGTCATTGATCCTTCAGTAATCAGCAACAATTATTTTTACCAAATCTCTTTGCTTTTAGTGGCAATGTAGTTACCTACATAGATTCAATAAAGCCTTTTTAACAGACAATTAATTTTACAAGTTAATTGACAAGTAGCAAATTTTTTTTAGAGTGCCAATAAATTTATTTAAATATGTATGACTAGTCAACCATTAAAAAACAAGAGTTGTACTTCACATGTGAAACCAATGCTAAAAAGCCTCCTAGGAAGCTGTTCTGGTGTCTATTTCATGGTTTATAGAGACCCAGCCTTACAGGATGTAAGGTTGCTTTGCAGCAGGCCCATGGTTTCAGAAGACTTTTGAGACCCTGAAAACAAAGGAATTTACCCACATTTATAGGTACTGCAGGTAATCTAATGGAGATGAATTTCTTTTTTTTTTTTTTTTTTTTGACATTCGAGAAATCGCTTTTTGGCACACAGGGCACAATGATCCCAACACACACACCCACACTGGCACACACACACAGAGAGAGAGAGAGAAACAGAGAGTGAGAGACAGAGAGATAAGAGAGAATGGGAGACACACACACACAGACATACAGCAGTGGCACAGAAACACACAGCCCCAGGCAACCCCTGAGGCTTCGGGGTTCTGCTCTCCCCGAGATAGACACTGGGATGAGACAGAAGCTTATGGACACACAGGCAGACCTGTCCTCGAGATCATGGCCTGCACGAGTTTTGGGGAGACTCACCCGATCCCCGTCTGGGCAGGCCTGAGGCTTGGAGCCGAACTGGTTCCCCTGGACTCTGCCTGTGGTTTTGTCACCCTGGTCGGCCCTTGGAGACTCCTGGCATCCGGAGACCTTCCTGTCGCCCCCGTGGAGAGGTCAGGCCGGAGCCTCAAAGCCCTGACACCCAAGCCCACTGCCACGGAGGGCTCCTGCTTTGCCAAGCCTCAGGGACTGGTTACTCAGGCAACCGTGGGAATCACTGTGACGCGAGAATTGGCTGGCGCTTTGCGCATGCGCATTGGATAGGCCGACTCACGCTCCACTGCTGGAAGTCAGGCTGAAGCCCCTTTAAGCAATGGCGGCAGCGCAGAGGCAGGGGCCTTTGGCTGCAACCCTGGGGGTGGCCGGATCCCCGGTCGGGTAGGCGGCGATGTGGGAGAGGGAGATGAATTTCTTGGGCTTGATTTTCTAACATTATAATAGAAGAGTAACTAAAAACATCTTGGAGTAATGGAGACTGTTGAAAAGACAGTTCCTACAAAGTCTTTAGATAGAAGTTAATCTTCTGGCCTTAAGTAGGTACAGCTCTAAATTTCCTGGTTATACACCACAAGTTGGTTTCTAAATGTTAAATAATGCTTCTTGCTGCATCTATGTAAGTGTATACAAGGCTAAACCACAATGAGATCCTTGATAATAGCAATGAAAGAATGATTGATGAAAAATGTCCATAACTTGTAAAGAGAAAAGGATGACTGCATGTCCTTTCATGTCAAATAGGTTCATCTTTGACTCAGTAGTTGCTATTTATTAAGAAATCTTATTAGTCAATTTGGGCTGCCATAGCACAAAAACATAAACTGGGTGGCTTAAACAATAAATATTTGTTTTTCACAATTCTGAAGGCTGAAAAGTCCAAGATCAAGGTGCTGGCAGATCCAGTGTTTGGTGATAGCTCACTTCCAGGTTCACAGATGGCTGTCTTCTCATTGTAGTCTTACATGGCTGAGAGGAAGATAATCGCTTTCATGTCTCTTCTTATAAGGGCACTAATCTTATTCATGGGGGCTCCACCCTCATGATTTATTCACCTCTGAAAGGCCCCACCTCCTAATACCATCACAGTGGGTATTAGGATTCCAACATATGACTTTTGTAGAGATAGAATCACTCAGTTCGTACATCCAGATAGATGTTAATTTTTAGTATACTGAATGGCATGTAAATTATTCTCTAGAACAATGTAACTGATTTTTTTTCTGTAGACATGTAAATTATTTTCAGTAAAAAAGATAACCCTATGGTTTCATTACCTGTAGGACATTAAGCAAGTTTGTATCTAAATTAACATTCTTTCTTTTAATGACTATAAGTATTTCTGTCTTTCCTTTAGTCCTTTGAACAAGCTTTATATGTCTTCTGATTCCTCAATCATGAGTTACTTTAATACATGCTCAAAGACACATGCACACACACACACAAACACACCATAATGAACCATGACTTAGTACCCACCAGAATGGCTAAAATTAAAATGTTAACAATGCCAAATATTTACAAGAACATAGAACAACTAAAATTATTGTATATTGCTGGTTGGAATATAAATCAATCATTTTGGAAAAATGTTTGTGAGTAGCCACTAAATTTAAACATACTTAAACCCAATGACCTACTCCTGGGTACATCCAACAGAAATCTGGACTTTTGTCTACCAAAACATAATAAGCTTTGTAGAAACGTTAATTGTAATAACCCAAAATAGGAGGCAACCAAACGTCCATCAACAAGTTATATAAATTGTGTTGTAAATACACAGTAGAAATCTAGACATCAATTAAAAAAATGATCTATTGATACATGCATCAATAGAGGCATGAATGGATGAATTTTACAGATACAATGTTGAGTGAAGGAAGCTGGGCATAGAAGACTACATACTGTGTATTTCCATTTATATGAAGTTCAACAACAGGAAAAACTTGTCTCTGGGAGACAAGTCAGGATTGCCATTCCTGAGCAAATACTGAGTGAGAGAGCTCTATGAACGAGCCTTCTGCATGTTGGAAATACTCTATATCTTGATCTGGGTAGTGGTTACACAGGGAAGTAGATATGTAAAATGTTATGGACCTACATTATTTTTATTATTTTTATTTTTTTTTGAGATGGAGTTTCTCTCTGTTGCCCAGGCTAGAGTGCGGTGGCGCGATCTCAGCTCCCTGCAACCTCTGCCTCCCGGGTTCAAGTAATTCTCTGCCTCAGCCTCCCGAGTAGCTGGGATTACAGGTGCTCACCAGCATGCGCGGCTAATTTTTTGTATTTTTAGCAGAGACGGGGTTTCACCATTTTGGCCAGGCTGATCTTGAACTCCTGACCTCATGATTCACCCGCCTCAGCCTCCCAAAGTGCTGGCATTACAGGCGTGAGCCACTGCACCAGGCCTTATTGACCTACATTCTTAAGACTTGTGCTCTTTTCTGCATGCGAGTTAAGACTTAATTTTAAAAAATAAATTTTGGTTAAATTACAGGATTTCTGGAGGATGAGTGGCACAGAAGACCAGATCTGGAGGCTGCATAGTCAGGAACAACATTCCTGTTGTGTTACAGAGTTGCCCATTTATGACCCTTTTGCTGCCACTGGGCACAGCACTGCAACTTATGTCCCATAGAGCTCTGACACTAAACATCAGAATCTACCACTTAAACTGCAGCCACAGCTGTCTCTGAGCCATTCCCACTCCCTGACCCCTGCCAGAATGGATTCTGCAGAGAACAGCTCACTTGTGACCTAGCTTGCAATTTAAAGCCTGGGCCAGGAGTATCTGATTGGCAAACACTTGCCCTTAGTTGCAAGAAAGGTTGGGAGGGAGAGACAGCATCTCCTACTATTTCATAAACCAGGAGGATGATTCAGTCATTAGATGAAGGTTGTGATATGAAGCATCCTTCAAGAATAACAAATGTCTGTAGAGGGGAGGTAATTCAACTAGTAACCAATACTTAAAGCACGCCCATGGTGTACTGGCCACTGTAGTGGTGAAGAAAATTCTTGGAGTTGCTTTCCTATCAGATTAGTTGTTTTTCCTCACTTAGTTGGGGGAAGGCAAAGGAATACGTGCCAATTCCGAGTATAGTTGCTGAGAGAATAGGGTCAGATCTTAGTCATTGACTAATTCTTTTCCTTGCAGAATGATGTGGGCTTACTTTTCCTTTTACTGAAGAGCAGGAGTCACAGTCACGTCTACTTTTTCCTTAAAAGAATAAGATGTATTACTTTTTTAAATTTTTATTTTTTATTTCGGTAGGTTTTTGGGGAACAGGTAGTGTTTGTTTGATTACATGCATACGTTCTTTACTGGTGATTTCTGAGATTTTGGTGCATCCATCACCCAAGCAGTGTACACTGTACCGAATGTGTAGTCTTTTATTCTTCACCCCCCTCCAATCCTTTCTCCCGAGTGCCCAAAGTCCATTGTTATTCTTACACCTTTGTGTCCTCATAGCTTAGCTCCCACTTACGAGTGAGAACACATGATGTTTGGTTTTCCATTCCTGAGTTACTTCACTTATAATAGTGGTCTTCAGTTTCATCCTGGTTGCTGCAAATGCCCTTTTGTTCCTTTTTATGGCTAAGTAGTATGCCATGGTATATATATATCCCACATTTTTAAAATCCACTCATTGATTGATGAGCATGTGGGCTGGTTCCATATTTTTGCAATTGTGAATTGTGTTGCTATAAACATGCATGTGCAAGTACCTTTTTCATATAATGATTTCTTTTCCTCTGGGTAGATACCCAGGAATGGGATTGCTGGATCAAATGGTAGAGCTACTTTTAGTTCCTTATGGATCTACACACTGTTTTACAGAGTGATTGTACTAGTTTACATTCTCACCAGCAGTGTAAAAGTGTTCCCTTTTCACCACAACATGCCAACATCTATTTTTTTTTTATTATGGCCATTCTTGCAGGAGTAGGGTGGTATTGAACTGTGGTTTTGATTTGCATTTTCCTGATATTTAGTGACGTTGAGCATTTTTTCATATGTTTGTTGTCCATTTGTATATCTTTTGAGAATTGTCTATTCACGTCTTTATCCCATTTTTGATGGGATTGTTTGTTTTTTGCTTGCTGATTTGTTTGACTTCCTTGTAGATTTTGGATATTAGTCTTATGTTGGATGCATAGTTTGCAAATATTTTCTCCCACTCTGTGGGTTGTCTTCTTACTCTGCTGATTATTTCTTTTGCTGTGCAGAAGCTTTTTAGTTTAATTAAGTTTCATCCATTTTTCTTTGTTTTTGTTACATTTCCTTTGGGGTTCTTGGTCATGAACTCTTTGGCGAAGACGATGTCTAGAAAAGTTTTTCCAATGTTATCTTCTAGAATTTTTATGGTTTCAGGTCTTAGATTTAAGTCTTTGATTCATCTTGAGTTGATTTTTTATAAGGTGAGAGATGAGGATCCAGTTTCATTCTTCTACATGTGGCTTCCCAATTATCCTAGCACCATTTGTTGAATACTGTGTCTTTCCTCACTTTATGTTTTGTTTGCTTTGTCAAAGATCAGTTGGCTGTAAGTATTTGGCTGTATTTCTGGGCTCTTGATTCTGTTCTGTTAGTCTATGTGCCTGTTTTTATACCAGTACCACGCTGTTTTGGTAACTATAGCCTTGTATTATAGTTTGAAGTTGGGTAATGTGATGCCTCCAGATTTGTTCTTTTGTTTAGTCTTGCTTTTGGCTATGTGGGCTCCTTTTTGGTTCTGTATGAATTTTAGGATAGTTTTTTCTAGTTCTGTGAAGAATGATGATGGTATTTTGATGGTAATTTCATTGAATTTATAGATTGCTTTTGGCAGTATGGTCATTTTTACAATATTGATTCTACCCATCCAAGAGCATGGGATGTGTTTCCATTTGTTTGTGTTATCTATGAGTTCTTTCAGCAGTGTTTTATAGTTTTCCTTGTAGGGATCTTTCACCTCTTTGATTAGGTATATTCCTAAGTATTTTATATATATGTATATGGTAGCTGTTGTAAAAGGAGTTGAGTTCTTGATCTGATTCTCAGCTTGGTTGCTGTTGGTGTATATCAGTGCTACTGATTTGTGTACATTGATTTTGTATCCAGAAATTTCACTGAATTCATTTATCAGATTTAGGAGCTTTTGGATGAGTCTTTAGGATTTTCTAGGTATACAATCACATCATCGGTGATTGACTTTCTCTTTACTGATTTCGATGCCCTTTATTTCTTTCTCTTGTCTGACTGCTCTGGCTGGGACTTACAAGACTATGTTGAATAGTAGTGGTGAAAGTGGGCATCCTCGTCTTGTTCCAGTTCTCAGGGGGAATGCTTTCAACTTTTCCCCATTCAGTATAATGTTGGCTGTGGGTTTGTCATAGACAGCTTTTATTTCTTTAAGGTATGTCCCTTCTATGCCGATTTTGCTGAGGGTTTTAATCATAAAGGAATACTGGATTTTGTCAAATGCTTTTTATGCGCCTATTGAGATGATCACATGATTTTTGTTTTTAATTCTATTTATGTGGTGTATCACAATTATTGACTTGCAAATATTAAACCATCCCCTACATCCCTTGTATGAAACCCACTTATTTTGAGAAAAAACAAAAACAGATTAATTTTAAATGATGTGAAATTTTGTTCTTTGCACAAATATGGAGGGAAATGATTAATCAAGTATTGGCTTTACTAGGCAGGAAAGAAAGCCTGTTCTTAATGGGCATTTAGATTAAGGAATCATCTAAAGAAACAGTCTCCCTTATTATTCTACATTGAGAGGCAGGGCCATTTTTTATTTTATTGTATCTTATTTTATTTATTTTATTTTAACAAAACCTGTTCTCAAAACAGTAGAGATGGCATGCTAGGAGACTACAATGGCAGATGCTAACTATGTATGTATACGGCGTGTGTGTGTGTGTGTGTGTGTGTGTGTGTGTGTGTATGAAAGAGAGAGAAAGAAAGGGAGAGAGAGCAAGAGCAGCAATCATTTGAAATAAATACCAAAGATGTAGTTGTGGTGTATTTAATAGAGTTTTGGTCACTAGCATTGCACTGACCATGTATTAGGATGTCGGTAAATATTTCTGGCCTGAACTTGGAGCATTCTAAAATTGCCTTTTGTCCTTGAAATTTATATTAATAGGACAAAAAGGAGATACTGGTTTTTTGGTTAGAGTATTCGTACAGCCATATGACTTCTGAAGAATATCAGATGGGACCTTGATTTGCTGCTGTAAAAATGTACTTTTTACATACTAGGTTTACACACTAGGTTTCATACTAGGGATGCACGAATTGTTTAACGTTTGCAAGTCAATAAATGTGATACAACACATAAATAGAATTTAGTACCAAGGAAGCCGTGAATTGAACCACGTGATATCAGCAAAATGAGAATTTGCTGACAACAGTAGATGTTGGCTGACATTGTCTCTGATAAAACCCTGACCAGAATAACCAAGCATAGTTCTGTAGGGCTTTTCTGTGCTCAATTTGCACTAATTGTATAATCTGCAGAAAGATGAAATTTCCGGCAATGTTATTCTCAATATTTAGAAGTTACAGTTCAAAAGTTTTTTTTTTAAAGTTGAAACTGTAACTTTGGCTTCAAAACTTACACTGGCTTCATTCTCTGCTGGGTTTTCTCCATCTGCTGGGAAAGTTGGTTAAAAAGTTTAAGCTGTAACTTAATGCAGACGATACAATTAGTGCAAATTGAGCACAGAAAATTTACTTTTGTTAATACAATACATAATTCATGTCACACGCACTTATTTTTTTTTGTTCTATTAGTCAAGGATCTTTTGGTTGAAAGTGATAGAAATTCAAGATAATAGTAAAATAAGGGGAAAAAGTAATTTATATATTCATTTAAAATCAAAGTAAGGAAGGTGGGCTGGTTTTCAGCACAGCTGGATTTACTTGAATACTATCAGGAATCTGTCTCTTCCCATCTTTACTCTGCTTTCCTTCACATTGGCTTTCTCCTCTACTGGGCTCTCTCTATGCTGAGAAAGTTGCCTGCAGCAGCTCTAAGCCTAACAGATCCTTACAGTGCATGACTCCAGAGGAGGGAGCTGGCTGTTCTTCTCCAATCTCAACGTTTGTATTTTAAATAGCTCTAATTGACCCACCTGAGTCAAGTCCCACCAGATGATTGCCCCGTGTGTGTGATGGGGTGGGAGGTGGGAAGACCTCTTTGACAAGGTGGCAAACAGGGCCGGGGAAGGGAAAGAGTCAGCAGAGCTCTGGGGGCTGTCACGTCGCATTCTTGGGGCTGTGAATGAAATGAGGGATGTGTATGGAAATAGGGTAGATCTACCATTTGCCTCTTCTCACCCAGCTGTCATCTTCTCAGATCCCTAAAAAGAATAAACAGACCCATCTCCAGGACCATCATCCTTGGGCACAGTATCATTTCAGCTGAAGGGTGAAGGGCCTTTCTGCTTAAAACATATATTTCCAGTTACACAGCATTGCCTGGAATCAGTTTCACTCAGAGCAAAGCATTTCATTCCAAATTATTCTTTCACAGATAAAAAGCCCCAAATGCAAAAATCTGGCAGGATGGGCTTATTTGTGAGAATGTCAGTCAAGCATAATTGACTGCTTTTTGTATGTGACTGAGGGTCAGAAAGAAGGAAGGCAAATGGTTCCCAAGAGGGAAGGAATGCCAGTGGACCAGCCTCTGCCCCACATCCAGCCGAGGGTCTATGGGTAAAGAGAGGCTAGCTATTGTCAAAGAAGTACTAGAAGAGATTGAGGTCCCAGCTGAAAAAAATGATACCTATGGAGCATCAGGAGCAAGGTTTTTCTCCTTAGCAACCCTCATTTTGTAGAGATCAATTTTTGTCATTCGGCTTGAGCAACATCTAGCAATTGACTATGTAGTGATTTTTGTCATTGTTTAGACACAAAGGTCTACTTTCCTTTCCAGGGAACATAATCCCAACTAGCAGGATAAAATAAAAGAAAATCCACAAGAACAATAAAGAAAAGTTCTATTCACCAAGTTCACTTATTTCTCTGGGTAAATGGCATAAGTTAAGGAAACCATATAGTTTGGTGCAAGAATTTCAAGATGGTTATGATTTTAAAAGGCTTGGATAGAGTTTATTCTAAATTAGTTTCATCTTATCAAGCTGGTTTTTTCTTTTTCTTTTTTTGCCTTGGAACCATTGGAACTTAATTTACCAAAAAAAATTATGATTTTTTTTTTTGGCTTGGAGGTCAAGATACTATAAAAATGATTGACAATAGCCTTAAAAGTAGCTGAGAGTGATGTTAGCAAGATGGCCAGTTAGAAGCCTCTCCCACTCCTTCCCCCAACAAAGACAGACAAAACCAACAAATAAACAACTACATTCTGATAAAAATAACTAAAGGAGAATGCCAGAGTACATCAAGGGAGTGGCAGAAACCCCGCGGAACACAGAAATCCAGGATGGCCACACAGAAAAAGGAAGGAAATGCCTTGCCTCCACCATCCCATAACCCAGTCGGATCAGCAAGGAACCAGGAGGGACATCTCTTTGCAGGGAAAAGGGAAGCAAGAGGACCCCAGCAGCCTTCATCACCACCTTGAACACCTACAGTCCTCACCACTGAGAGTCTCTGCAGTCCTCATGGGCATATTAAGCTTAGTTGAGAGAGCTGCCTGGAGTCCACACAGCTGCACTTCCCCTAGAGAAGAAGCCAACACTGTGCCCTCCTCCCTGTGGTCCATGCAGCTACTTCACTATGCCATCTTGGAACCAGAGCCACTGTTTGAGTGTGTCCTGCTCCATGGATTTGCTACTCTTCCATCCCTGAGGCTTTGTCACCACTGAATCACCCCTGCCCGATAGCTTGCCATTCCTGGGCCAAGCTGCTGCTGCATGCTACCTTGTGAGGCCAAGCTGCCTTGGAGCCTCTCCTTCTGCCCTCCCAGTTGCTTCTGCGCCCCAGCCTTGTGGCCTGAGCTGGAGTGGTGTACTGCTTCCCAGAGAAACAGTGCCTTGGCTGCCCTGAGCAGTTTGCCTCCTGGACCTGAGCTGAAGCAGCACCCTACCACCTGAGGAATCAGTGCCATAGCCACAGAGAGCAGTGGCTCATCCCAGAGCTGAGCTGATACAGTACCTGCGTCCCAGAGAAACAGCGTTGGCTGAACTGAGATGTCTTTTCCTATAGGCTGAACAACCGTAGTACCTTGATTTCCTAGAACTGGACTAGACCCCTAGAATCTGAGCTACTAAGACACCTCCTACTCAGGGAAATGGAATCATTACTGTGCTGCTCCCTGCCCGCCAGGACCCAAGCAACTCCAAACACTCTACCGTTCTGGCATCTTTGCTGCCACTGGATCTGGCTTCACAGGATCTGGGATTCTGCCTAGTCCCACCATCCCAGGGTCCAGAGTCACCACTGCCTGATGCCTCATCCCCAGGGCCTGAGTTGCCACTGTGCCCTATTGGCTCTGGTTCCAAAATTGTAGCTCTACCCTGCCTCAGAGTCACAGGCCCTGGCTTTGTGGGCAGTCTGCACCTAACCATGCCTCAAGAGAGAGAAACTGTACTTTAAGACCCAGGTGCCCTAATAGGTTCATGAGACCCTGAGCCCAGGGCCCTGGTGCAACAGTCACTTTGAGCGTGTGTGCCCCAGAACCCAGGGCCACTGCAGCTGCTTGTAGGTTGTGTCAGACCTAACACCAAGAAAGATCCACTCAACTAAGAGTCCCCATTGTGAGGAAAACAAGAACAAGAGGCCACCCAAAGTGCTTGTAACTGAAGACCTTAATAGCCTATGCTACCATCACTGCTTACTACAAACTCCTACAGCCTAAGCCACCGAGGTACCCACAGTTATCACTGATGTTGATTGCAGCTAAAGCAGCTGCATGGAGGCTATACCACCGCATCTACTTAAAAACAAAGTTACCATACACTTCTCAGCTGGCACACTAAGACCTATGTTCTGGTGAAAGTCTTTTCCTGTGAAAAACACTTGGTAGAGTTTGGAAGAGGTGATTGCTCCACCAGATGTGCAGACATCAACCCAGGGACATAAGAACCATGAAAAAGCAAGGAATATGACATTACCAAAGGAACATAGTAATTCTCTAGTAACTGACCCTCAGCAAAGGAAATTTATAAATAGCCTAAAAAGGATTTCAAAATAATAATCTTAAGAAAATTTAGTGAGATACAAGAGAATACAGATAGACAATTCAAGACAATCAGAAAAAATCTTGATCAAAGTCTCAATGTCATTCTTCACAGAAATAGACAAAACAAATCCTAAAATTTGTGTAAAACCACAAAAGATCCTAAATAGCCAGAACAATCCTGAGAGGAAAAACTAAGTTGGAGATATCACACTTTTTGATTTAAAATTATGTTACAAAGCTATAGTAATCAAAATAAAATGGTACTGGGAAAAAATGGACATGTAGACCAGTGGAACAGTGTAGGAAGCCCATAAATAAATCCAAACATACATGGTCAACTAATTTTTGACAAGGACATGAAAAAGAAACAATGGAGGAAAGGATAGCCTCTTCAATAAGTGGTGCTGGGAAAACTGGATTTCCATATGCAAAAGAATAAAATTGGACTCTTATCCCATACACAAAACAACTCAAAATGGCTAAAAGGCCTAAACACTAGAACTTAAAGCAAAAAACTCTTAGGAAAAAAACTTAGAGGAAAAACTCCTTTACAGTGGCCTTGGCAATGATTTCTTTTGTGTTTTGGATATCAAGTCAAAAGCTCAGGCTACAACAGCAAAAATAAATAAATGGGTCTACATTAAACTAAAAAGCTCCTGCACAATAAATGAGACAATCAGCAGAATGAAAAGACAACCTACAGATTGTGAAAAAAAAATTTTGCACACTTTATATCAAATAAGGAGTTGATATTGAAGATTTATAAAGAACTCACACAAATCAATAACAAGAAAACATATAACCCACTGAAAAATGGACAAATAACTTGAATAGACATTTATCTAAAATGACATAAGAATGGACAGCAGATATATTGGAAGTATTAGTTGAAAAGGTGTCCAACATTACTAATTATCAGAGAAATGAAATTAAAACACTATGAGATACCACCTCTCACCTGTTAGGATAGCTGTTATCAAAAGATAAAAGATAACAATGTTAATGAGAGGGAAAAAGGAAGCCTTGTGCATGTGGGAATGGAGATTGATGCAGCCATTACGTAAAATAATATGGAGGCTCCTAAAGAAATTAAAAATAGAACTACTACATGCAATTAATCTTCTGGGTATATACCCAAAGGAAATAAAATCATTACCTCATGAAGATATCTGTACTCCTATGTTAACTGCAGCATTATTCACAATAGCCAAGATATGGAAACAACCTAGATGTCCTTCAATGGATAAACTATGGTATATACATACAATGGAATATTATTCAGCCTTTAAAAAGAGGAAAATGAGGAAATCTTGCTATTTTCCACAACAGGGATTGACCTGGAGGACATTATACTAGGAGAAATAAGCCAGAGACAAAAAGAAAAATATTGTATAATTTCACTTATATGTGGTATTCTCCCCAAAAGATCAAATATATAGAGAGAATGAAACAGGGTTACCAGTGCTGGAGTCTGGGAGGGGAGAGTGGGGAGATCTAGGTAAAAGTTTACAAAGTAGCAAATATATAGAATAAACAAGTCAAAAAAAGTGATGTACAACAACATGTGGATTAAAATTAATAATAGTGTTATATACAGGATTTTTTCTAAACTAAGTAGATTATAGCTGTTTGCCACAAGGGGAAACATGGTATATTAGCTCATTTTGCATTGCTATAAAGGAATACCTGAGATTAGGTAATTTATAAAGAAAAAAGATTGATTTGGCTCACCGTTCTACAAACTGTACAAGAGGCTCATGGTTCCACAAACTGTGCAGCTTCTGCTTCTGGTGAAGGCTTCAGGAAGCTTTCAATCATGGTGGAAAGTGAAGGGAAGCAGGTGTGTCGCATGATGAAGGTGGGAGCAAGAGAGCAAGGGGTGAGGTCCCAGGATGTTTAAGAACCAGCTTTCATGTGAACAAATAGAGCAAGAACCCATTCATTACTGCAAAGAGGACACCAAGCCATTCATGAAACATCCACCCCCAGGACCTAAACACCTCCCACCAAGCCTCACCTCCAGCACTGGGGATCACATTTCAACATGAGGTTTGGAGGGGACAAACTATATCAAATGGTAACTGAGAAGATTAATAAATTGTTCCACAACAGTAACCATTTTACTACACACATGCATCTTATAACATCACGTTTTATACCTTAAATATACACAATACAATTTTTTTTTAAAAAAGCTAGCTAGATATGGAACTTACCAATGAGTGAATGTTTGCCAGTAATTGTGTAGACTTCAGAGCTCTTTCTAGTGAGTACAGATGGCCTCCAACTTAATATGGTTCGACTTAAGATTTTTTAACTTACGATGGATTCATCAGGATGTAACCTCATTATAAGTTGAGGAGCATCCATATGTACCTCCATTTATGCTGGACAAATAGATTTTTTTTTTTTTTGAGACAGAGTCTTGCTCTGTCACTAGGCTGGAGTGCAGTGGCATGACCTTGGCTCATTGCAGCCTCCACCTCCCTGATTCAAGCAATTCTCCTGCCTCAGCCTCTCAAGTAGATGGGACTGGAGGTGAGTGCCACCACACCCAGCTAATTTTTGTATTTTTAGTAGAGACAGGGTTTCACCACGTTGGCCCGGATGGTCTCAATCTCTTGACCTTGTGATCCGCCAGCCTCGGCCTCCCAAAGTGCTGGGATTACAGGCGTGAGCCACCGCACCTGGCCAACAAATAGGCTCTTTAAGGCACTGCTCTTCTTTGTCCCTGAGAGCAGACAGCCACCCACCAGCTGACCAGCTGCTTTATCAGGTCTCCCTGTCCCATGCTCTCTTAATACTCACCGTTCAACATACTGACATTAAAGGGGAAGAAGAGTCCCAGGGTTCAATAGGGCAAAACTGACATCTTAAAAAGGAATTTTAATTAAGAGACTATAGGGAAATCTCTATGTACAAAGGCTGAGAGGAAGTTCTAAAGGGTCTGATAGAAAGAGAATAAGCTGTGGAATTAGATAGATATGGTTTCCAGACCTTGGCAAATCACTTAACCCATCAGAGGCTCACCTGTAAAGTAGAAACGATCATGACTTGTAGGCAGTATGAAGAAAGAGAGAACAGGGTACGTGCAAGTGTCACCTTGGGCAGGCCAAGGCCTAAACTTGATGAGAAATATGCCTGAGGAAACGACCGTTGCGATATCCTCTCTCACAGCGAGTTTGCAGGATTGGGGTGAGACTGTTTGTCACCATTTGCTTGCTCCAGTGAGCAGGCAGACCTTTAGCCAAACCCCTCAAAAGACAGGTGAGGGAGAGCCCAGGGGCTGCAAATCCCTGTGAGGATGGCAAAGAGGGCCTCTCACCTGCCAGAGTGTTATTCCAAGCAACTGGCAGTAGCCACAGCCCTGTCTTCACAGGGGAAGGTAGGGACTGAGGGTGCTTAATCCTCACTAGGAGCTGTGTGTTCCCTATTGAACCATTTCTCCAAATTTCCATATTGCATCTTGTGTGTCTATTGGAATCTTTCCTTCAGTCTCATTGGCACAAGAGAAGTTAGCTCTCTTCTGTTGCCCCCTCCCTCAAACGACTTTGATCTAACCCCAGGTGAAATAGGCTCATCTGCCTATAGGGTGTATTAGTCAGGGTTTCCTGAGGGCCAGGACTAATAGGATGGATATATATATGAAAGGGAGTTTATTAAGGAGTATTGACTCACACAATCACAAAATGAAATCCCACAATAGGCCGTGTGCAAGCTGAGGAGCAGGGAAGCCAGTGTGAGTCTCAAAACCTCAAAAGTGACAGTTCAGCCTTCAGTCTGTGGCTGAAGGCCTGAGAGCCCCGGCAAGCCACTGATGTAAGCCCAGGAATCCAAAAGCAGAAGAACTTGGAGTCTGATGTTCGAGGGCAGGAAGCATCCAGCACGGGAGAAAGGTGGAGGCCAGAAGACTCGGCAGGTCTGTTCTTTCCATCTTCTTCTACCTGCTTTACTCCAGCTGTGCTGGCAACTGCTCAGATGGTGCCCACCGAGATTGAGGGTGGGTCTGCCTCTCCCAGTCACTGACTCAAATATTAATCTCTATTGGCAACACCCTGGTAGACACATCCAGGAATAATACTTTGCATCCTTCAATCCAATCAAGTTGACACCCAATATTAACAATCACATAGGGCATCCTGGTTTTTCATGGTTTTATCTACTTGCCGCAGCCTTTTTAGAGAAGACTCTAAAATTCTTTTTGTCAATATGAGTATGTCTTTTTTCCATACCCAATTTTACTCCCTCTCTCCTTTTGAAGAAAATCTGGGACAGGACTTGATGATTTTAGAATAGCTCTCTGCTGTGGCACCAGGACTGCACGAGATCTGGTCTCCACACATCTTGGTGTCTGTATTCTGGTAAAAAATGGCCCACTTTCCCACACTTACCCATGGAGGAAGATGAGGCAACAAGTTGTAAGAAATTACAAGAAAAGCCTCCCTCCTGATCTCCTGACCCACCCCTCTCATGCTCTCAGTGCTTCTACTCTCGCTTCATTAATTTATCCAACAAATACTAATTGTCTACTAGGTACCAAGTTCTGTTATAGATAATGAAGATATGGCTGTGGAAAAAAAACCCAGAAACCTGCCTTTACATTCTAGTGGAAGAGGAGGAAGATAAACAATAAACAAGGTCAACAAGTAAACTATAGCATGTCAGGTTATTTAAATGCTGGAAAGGAAACGGAGTGGTATAGATCATTGCAGAGGGTAGGTTGCAACTTTAAATGGAATAGTGAAGTTAGCCTCACTGATAAGGCAGTCTTCCAGCAAAGATCTGACAGAGGTGAGGAAGTGAATCTATGGAAACCTGGGGGTACAGCCTTCCAGCAAATAACAGGTGCAAAGGCCCAGAAGCCTAGGGAATTTGTATTTGAGGGCAAGCAAGGGGTCTGTGTGCTGGAGAAGAGTGAGCAAGGTGAGAATTAGGGAGTGAGGCCTGGGAGATTATGAGGAAAGGAAACAGATCACACAGCGCCTTGGAGGCCATTATAAAGACTTTGGTTTTTACCCTTATGAGATGGGAATCCATTGGCGGTTTTAGAGCAGGAAAGTGACATGATCTGATTTATGTTCCAAGGCTCATGCTGGCCACCCTGTTAAGACAAAACTGGAGGGAGGCAAGCAGAGCGGGGACACCAGTGAGGTAGCCATAGTGACCATCCAGAGGAGAAATGATGGCGGCCTGGAATAGGTAGTTCTGAGAAGTGTTGTATTTTGGAGGTAGAGCAATAGAATTTATTGGTGCATTGAATATATATGATGTGAAAAAAAGCGGGGAGACAAGGATAACCTCAACGCTTTTGGCCTGAGCAGCTGTAAGACTGGGATTGCATTTGATCACGGGGCAAGCTCAGTTGGGCTCAACACTGTTTGCTCTTTCCTGGCTGGAACTTCGTGTGGGCCTAAGATGTTTAACTGGAATTTCATCTGGCAGACTTAAACATTGTATTCTTCTTTTAAAAGCTCAAATAACAAATATTCCAAAATGCAAAGCAAAAAATTAAAGGATTTATTGAAATCATGTGACAATATATCCCTAACACCATGAAGAAGATGACAATTATGATTTTCACAGAGTATTTTGCACTTGCCTAAGCACAAAAGCAAAACCAGAGCAAGGCAAACAATATACAAACAAAACTTGATGCTATTTAATAACTTTCATGAAACAACCATAAATGAATTTTGTATTATTAAGTCAGGCTTCAGGACTACTGAATTGCATTCACTAAAATGCTATTTGAAATTTTACTTACTCCCCACCCACCCCACTACTCTTAATTCATCGCCCTCCCCACAAAAGGACAAAAGGCAAAAAAGGTAGTAAGCAAAATATAAATAATAAGAATTCAAAAACAGAGATCAAAGTAAATTTTTTTTTCAGTCTCTGCATCTATGCTCAAATCAATGTTTTCTGAGCATACAGGGAAGCAAGGAAACCAATTCTCTAGCTTTTGCTCTGCCTCTTATTCTCCTCCACCCCCCAATACATTTCTGAATATTTTTTAATCCATTTATCACTGAGTACTTGCATATAACTAGAAGCACCGACTATATTGTTATCATACTTTGGAGCAATTTTCATGGGGAATTGTACAAATGTTCTCTGATATGTATCTCCTGACTAGAAAGACAACCTTAAACATATATAAAGACTTAGCCTCAAGTGAAGAAGGCAGCTTTCTGTTGACCACACTGAACCTTAGGTCACCAGATTTCTACTCAGCAGAGGCAGTGGGCAGGAGGGGTCAGTTTGGAGGGCTTTGTCTAGCTCTATAGTCTCTGTAGGCACCCACCAACACCAGTCCTTCTCCTGCTACCCACTGTGTGCTTCCAGCTTCAAGCTGAGTTCTCTGCATGGACCCCAGCAGTTCCCAATAAACCATCATTCATGGGATCCTCCTATATAGAGATGAGGAAGGCGTCACAAGCAAGACACTCTTGGCCAGAAGGGTTGAGTAATGAGGTTTCTTTTCTTCTTTGTCACTAAAAAATTACATTTAATTTTGAAAATAAAAATAAATTCTTCTAAGACAGGATTAAAAACTAAACAAAACAAAAAGAAACATAAAAAAGAAAACCTTAATACATCTTTTAAATGAGGGACAATTGTATAGAGTAGACTTCCTTGTTGTTGATAGTTTTAGTTCAGATATCAATCCAGAAATCATAAGATTTTTTCCCCAAAACCTGTTCTTATTTACATAAAGTAGAATTTAAAACAAAATTGTGATTCATTAAGTAGAAATATTTAATAATAATAAATATATAAAAAGTATATTCATATAAAATAGAAATGTATGAAAAATATTCATCCATATAGAAATTTTAAATTGTCAAAGCAATGTCAATTTAATTGGCTCAATAAGAGAGTGAAAAGCGATTGCTTCAGGACTGCCTCGGTCTGTAATGCTATTTTAAAAAAAATATTTCAACATTTTCTTAAATACTATTCCTTGGTTGTTAAATTTTTATTTTGCTGTCTTAGAAGAATGAAGGTTGTTATTAGGGATGTTACATTCAGAAATAAAGTTCTGAATTTCTTAGAACAGTTTATTCTCTGCCTCGTCTTTACATTTCAATTTTTCGGGGGGAATGTTGTTCAAACATAGTTTACAAATGAAACATAAAGGATGAAAGAATGGATAAACAAGGAAGTCCCCAAGGTGTAACAGTGAATATTGCTTTAAGAAAATACAAAAACAATTTTAAATAAGATCCTTCAAACAGGAGTCATCCCATTCTCAGGGAGCTTTAGAATTTCCACATTGCTGAGTGCCAAATTCCACAAGTCACGGAATTTCCACACATCTCTCTTCACTTCTCTGACTTCTTCTGTCTAACATGGGCTGATATATTTCAGCCACTACACAGTAGCTGGAGTGTGGTATTAGAGCTTCAATTTCAACCATTCTGTGCACCCCTTCATAAACCTTTTGCTCCTACACACAAGAGAGAAAATAATCAGTTGGTAAATGGCTGCCATTAAGTCACAGCTGCATTTTTGTTAAATTAGCGAGTTGTACATGGTCACAGCAGTAGATGGGTTGTGGGGTTTCTTCCCAGACATACCCTTCTTTTCTAGAGTCCTAGGCCATAGCCTGGTAATGGGACAAGGCAAGTGGCTGTGTAGGTGCAACTTGACTTCTCCTTGAGGGCTGTTGGCTGGTTGACCCCGTGGTCAGAGTCTTCTTTTTAAGAATTTTGTTTGTTTTTTGAGACACAGTTTCACTCCGTCGTCCAGCCTGGAGTGCAGTGTCACTATCTCAGCTCACTGCAACCTCTGCCTCTCAGGTTCAAGGGATTCTCGTGTCTCAGCCTCCTGAGTAGCTGGGATTGCAGGCGCGCACCACAACGCCTGGCTAATTTTTGTATTTTCAGTAGAGATGGAGTTTCACCATGTTGGCCAGGCAGATCTTGAACTCCTGACCTCAAATGATTTGCCTGCCTCAGCCTCCCAAAGTGCTGGGATTACAGGCGTGAACCACCCCACCTGGCCTTCTTTTTAAGAATTTGAAGTGTGCAGCGAGAATGATGTGCAGCGAGATGAGCAGAGATAACTGCAGGCATGCAACTGTGGCCACAGAGAGACAGAAAGTCCGAGAGACAGAGGAGGATCCCTCAGAACTCACTTCCGTTTCCCTTCCCAGTCACCAGTAAGCCTGCTGGCACTCCACTCCCTGCCTCTGTCACTGAGATTGCTTTCCTATCTCCTAATAATCCCTCCCCTCCTCTTTTGTTTCTAAACAAGTTGGACTACGGTTTCTGCTCCTTACAACAAAAACCCCTCATCTTAGATGACACCAAAAAAGGAACAAATTCAATTATCCACCAAATCCAGACGGAAGCACTGATGGTGGATTAGAATACCATGGCAAGGCCGGGCATGGTGGCTCATGTTTGTAATGCCAGCAGTTTGGGAGGCCAAGGCAGGCGGATCAGTTGAGCCCAGGAGTTTAGGACCAGCCTGGGCAACATGGCCAGACCCTGTCCCTACCAAAAGTACAAAAAACATAGCTGGGCATGGTGGCACGCACCTATAGTCCCAGCTACTTGGGAGGCTGAGGTGGGAGGGTAATTTGAGCCCAGGATGTCAAGGCTGCTGGGCACTGCTGCACTCCAGCCTGGGTGACAGAGCCAGACCCTGTCTAAAAAAAAAAAAAAAAAATTGCAGCAAAACTGGCACAAAAATAATCATGTGATTCAAAAGCTATTTTAAAATAAAGTATGAGGCTGGGCATGGTGGCTTATGCCTGCAATCCCAGCACTTTGGGAGGCCAAGGCAGGAGGATTGGTTGAGGCCAGGAGTCTGAGACCAGCCTGGGCAACATGGTGAGACTTTGCCTCTACAAAAAAAAAAAAAAAAAAAAAAAAGCTGGATATGATGGTGCATGTTTGTAGTCCCAGCTACTCAGGAGGCTGAAGCAGGAGGACCACTTAAGCCCAGAAGTTAGAGGATACAGTGAGCTATGATCACCTCTGTACTCCAGCCTGGGTGACAGGGTGACACCTGGTCTAAAAATAAATAAAATAAATAAATAAATGAATAAATAAATAAATAAATAAGGTGTGCAAAGCCCATAAAAATGAATATTTGTGGCAGTCACATGGAATTAAATACTGTTAATACCAATCTTTAGATATGCAGGGAAGACTGTGGAGACAAACTGAAGGATGGAAAGGGCACACACACACATTCTGATGGTGATGCCACCACCAACTGTGGATCAATGCTGGCTGAGAGTAAGAAGGAATTAAAGATAAGGAAAAATAAGAGGAGGCAGAGTAGCAGAAGAGGACACCTCATATGACCAAAATATTGGTTAAATAAACAAAAGAAAAAAACTCTAAATATATCTATTCATCTGAACTTACCTTTTCTAGTGAATTGTTAATTATAAAAACTCGGTATACTAGTTCATAGTAATCTTCTATAGATATATTTTTTTCCTTTTGGTATCTATATGGTAAATTTGGAGCATGGAGAATTACCAACAAAGATCCATTGACTTGGGTTATATTCATGACTGGAGGATCTATTTTTGCTGGAGAAAAAAACATAAAAATTTGACAAATCATCAAGGGAATGTATTATATACAGACACATTACTTATAATGACAAATCAGCATGGTGGGAGGATCACCTGAGCCCAGGGAGGCCGAGACTGCAGTGAGCTATGATCATGCCACTTCACTACGACCTGTGTGGCATAGTGAGACCCATGTCAAAAAACAAAAATAAAAAAGAAAATTGCATATGTAATTGAATCTCAAACCTTTATAAACGTAGGGGGTATTAGATTCTTAGCAGAAATAAAGATGGAAACGTACAAATTACTTTCCTCTGTTTATTGGAAGGGCTTTTCTTAGTCCGCCTTTTGTTTGTTTGTTTGGTTGGTTGGTTTTGGGTTTTTTTTGAGACAGGATCTCATTACGTTGCCCAGGCTGGGCTCGAACTCATGTACTCAAGTGATTCTCCTTCAGCTTCCTGAGTAGCTGAGATTACAGGTGCATGCCACCACACCCAGGCTAGTCTGACTTTTTATTGACAGTGTAGCCCTTGGAGGTTCTAAGATTTTTGTGGGGATATTAGTTCTAACACCCTGCCTTGTGCTGGCCTAAAACCTTGTCTTTTGTCTTGGGAGTGGCTGTTACCACTCAGGGTCTAGTTACCACATCCAGCAAATGCCCTCAGGGCAGCTGGGGCAGTCACTGTGTTGGTCTTCTGGTTCCCCTTTGATTTGTGTTTACTTTGTTTTGGCCCCCAAGAATTCCCTTTATTTTCATTTTTGCCCCTCTGTGGAGTTTGGAGAATGTGTTTTATTTTATCCAGAATTTCTAAGTGTTTTAGAAGAAGAGAGTTTCCTACTCCCAGGCTATTTAATTTGGAACCATAAGTTTTTAAAGCACTTTCCAACTATATTGGAATAATGTGATAATTAACTTTAAATACACACGTCCCTTTTGTATTGAGGCACATATTTCAGGCATTGTCCTATCAGTGAGTCAGCTGCGGACATCACAGGGCTCCTGGCTTATGATCTGTGATGCTAGATTTTGCAACTGATTGCAAAATCAGTTTTGCAATCAGTTGCAAATTTCTTGACCCATTCACTGGATTGTGATTGTGTTACAAGACCAAGTCAAGATTATTTGACCTCATAGCACTTTACTCTTTAACAGCTCTCTCCTTGAAATATTACCTTCCCACGCTATTCATGAACACATCAGCCACAGATTTCCTCCTACCTCTTTGGCTATTCCTTCTCAGTCTCCTTTTAAGATTTTTCTTACTCCGGCATCTTTGGGTGAGAGTCCCGCAATATCTGGTCTTACTCAAAACTGCCTCTCACTCACTACTCTCTCCCTAGGCAATCCTATCAATGCCCACTGTACTTATGCATGAAATGACTCACAAATTTTTGTCTCCAATAAAGACTTTACTTTGAGTCTTGGATCTGAAGAGATATGTCCCTTGGATCTCTTAAAAACATCTTAACGTATTCAAAACCAAACTCATAATCTGTATTACCTTGCATCCCACCAAACTGGTCTTTTTCATCAAACCCCATCAAAAACATCTCAGCGATTCATCTGATTACGCATGCAAGAAACTTACAGGTCATCTTTGACATGTTCTCTTCACCATTATATCCAATCTATCACCTGGTCCTGTCAATTTTTCTTACTAAATGTCCCTCCAGGAATAAATTTTCTCTAGTCCTTTTCATAAGCCAAATTGTGTCTCCTGTAGACTATTATTAGTAACCTGCTACTTCACTTTTCTGCATCCAACCTGTTCCCCCAAATATAGTCAAAATGATCTTTTCTATACACAAGCCTGATCACTATACACTGGCTCCTGAGTAAAATTACATTTTTCTGGAGGAAGTCACAACTCCTTAAAAAATTCTTGTACCTGCCTACCTTTCCAGTCCCACCTCATTACGGACTCCTTCCTGCATGCTCTTCTTCAATATACCGGTTGTCTTTCAGTCCCTTGAATTTGCTATGCCAGAGGGCCTTTGCAAATGCTGTTCCCTTGCTTGGAATGCTCTATTCTTTGCCTCAAGTGATCCTCCTACCTTGGCCTCCCAAAGTGCTGGGATTACAGGCATGGAGCCAACACACCTGGCCTTCACATCTATTTTTAATCCAAGCAATTCTAGGGTCAAATAATACTGAAATCTCACTAAGTATCAAATGCTGCTTTTAACTGAAGAAAGTTTATTTTGTTTTATTTTATTTTTAAAATCTTGCTTTGTCTCTAGATAGACACTATAAATCAGAACTTATTAATCTAAGATAACATCCTGCTGCTCAAAAACAGGTGTCAGAGGAGCCAATGCATGCAGCTGGCTCATTAGTCTGTATCACAGATGCCATGAACATGCTGTCCTGAGCACCTAGAAACATGTTTTTTGAAATATGTTCTTCAGAAGTTCTTAGGAGCTGTGGTGGGAGAGCGCAAACCTGGGGGTGAGGAGGCAGATGAGTGGGTGATTCCTCTCACTATTGCATCAACAAGAGTAGTAGCTATAGACTAGGTTTCTTATTCTTCTACTAAGAGGCCCTGAAATAAAATGGCTTTTTAAAGGACTCAGTCTAAAGCTTTTTTCTTTTCTTTTCTGATTTTTTTTTTTTTTTTTTTTTAGGGAGAATGGTCATACAGAAAACACACAAACCCTTCTTAACTCAACACTATCCCAATTTAAATAGAATTGAGTTAAAGCCGTGTCAGTCAATGTCTTTGGCTATTCTTACCTGACTGGCCTAATGGCTTAGACTGAAGGAAGCTTTGTTTGATAAGTAAATTTGAATGTGACCCTATTTCTAGGCTTGAATATAATAATCAAACTGATCTGTGAATTCCCTTCACTGGTGTTCATCAGTTTAGTCATGAAATCTCCTTTTCCTCAACTAGAGAATTGCTTGTTGAGTGTATTGGCCTTGAATTTCAATGTATCCAAGAAACAACGTGAGAGTTACCATGAATTAGTTTGCTCAACTCTATTCCACCCACCTGCTAATTAGAGAGTTGGGGGAAAATGCATCTAGCATTTTGGACATTATCCAATTAATCTGGATCTAATTGGACCTTGCACCAGTTAGAAGAGGTGTGTGGATGGATCCCTAAGTACTAAGATACAGAATGTGAAATTTCTGTGGCCATATGAATGCAAAGCAAAAGGCTCATACTGAAAAGTGGTCTTAAAAAATCTAGGTGGTTAGATAATTGCAAGGAACCCATAATAGTCAAAACAATCTTGAAAAGGATGAATAAAGAGGAGGGCTCACCCTTCCCAATTTCAAAGCTTACTACAAAGCAACAATAATCAAAATAGTGTGGTATGGGCACAATGATAAATGTATAGATCAATAGAATAGAATTGAAAGTCTGGAAATAAACCACACTTCTATAGTCTGTTGATTTTCAGCAAGTGTGCCAAGAACTCTCAATGGGATAGTATTCAACAAATGGTGCTGGGACAACTGGATAGTCATATGCCAAAGAATAATATTGGACCCTTACCTCTCACCATATACAAAAATTAACTCAAAATGAATCAGACTGAACTGTAAGAGATAAAACTATAAAACTCTTAGAAGAAAATATAGGGTAAATCTTCATGATTTTGGATTTGGCAAAGGATTCTTAGATATGATACCAAAAGTACAAACAACAAAAGAAGAAATAGATAAATTGGATTTCATCCAAATTTAAAACTTGGTATCAAGTGATACCAACAAGAAAGTAAAAAGACAACCCACAGAATGGGAGGAGCTAGCTGAGAATCATATATCTGATAAGGCATTGGTATGCAGAATATATAAAGAACTCTTACAACTCAAAAATAAAAAGATATGATTAAATTTTTTAAATGGGCAAAGGATCTCAATGGACAATTCTCCAACGAAGGTACAAAATAGCCAATAAGCATAAAACAGAAGCTCAACATCATTAATTAGCAGGTAAATGCAAATAAAAACCACATGAGGTGCCATTTTATACCATTAGGATGGCTATAGTCAAAAAAGATTGATAAAAATGTGGAAAAATCAAAACTCTCATATATTGCTGATGGGAATGTAAAATAGTGCAGATGCTTTGAAAGTAGTCTGGCATTTCCTCAAATGATTAAACATAGAGTTACTATGAGACCCAGCAATTCCACTCCTATGTATATATTGCAGAGAAATAGAAAGGTATGCCCAGCTCTGTGTGGTGGCGTAGGCCTGATAGTCCTTTCTACTTGGGAGGCTGAGGTGGAAGGATTGCTGGAGCCCAGGGGTTCAAGACTGAAGTGAGCTATGATTGTGCCACTGCACTCCAGCCTAGGTGACGGAGCAGGATCCTGTCTCTCAAAAAAAAAAACAAGAAAAAAAAACAAAAAAACTCCCACACAAAAATTTTTACATGACTGTTTATAGCAGCATTATTCATAATAGCCAAAAAGTGGAGACTACCCAAATGTCTATCAACTGAGGAATAAATAATATGTGGTATATCCATATAGTGTATTATTATTTGGCCACAAAAAGGAATGAAGTACTGATACATACTACAATCTGAATGAACTTTGAAAACATGTTAAGTGAAAGAAGCCAGTCAGAAAAATCATGTATATATGAGTCTATCTAGAACAGGGAACTCTATAGAGACAGAAAGATTAGTAGTTGCCAGGGCTGAGGGCTAAGGGAATGGCGAGACTGGAAGGTGATAGCCAAAGGGTATGGAGTTGCTTTTTGAGGTGATAAAAATGTTCTAAAATTGACTGTGAGTGATGGTTGTACATATTTGTGAATATAGTAAAAACCATTAAACTGTATGCTATATGCTTAAAATATAAGCTGTGTGAATTATATCTCAATAAGGCTGTTTAAAAAAATCTAAGTGGATGCAGTGACCATCTATTTCCCCAGTGTCCTATAGTTGCTCTATGGGCTCTTGAACAAAATAGTTGCATGATGGAGGCTATATATAGACTTAACAATATGGATCTCCTCTTACCAAAGTTGGTCTGACCTGCAGAGTGTCCAACTTTCCAGTAAGGAAAATCAATGTTGAACCCCTAGTATAGTGCCATATTCCAGGGGCTCTCATCTTCCATCTCGTTGCAGGTAGGTTTATTTTTGTTCCCTTCCAAAAGGGAGGGAGCAAGAGACATTGGTTATAGTTTTTCTTTATTGCTGGGTATAGATTCTGGTTACAGATTTTGTTTATAGATTTTTATTTACTGCCTCAATGCTTTTCTTAGCAGACCTCTCACCACCCCAGGGACCACACATACACCCATAGATGTAGTCAATGCCTTATTCATGAGCATAGTACTCCACAATACATTGCTTATGACAAAGAACTTAAGTTAATGTGAAAGGAGTGAAGCAAGGTCTCAAGACCCATAGGACAAATATATATTTGTCACTCAGAAATCCATGACTTTATAGGAAGGTGAAATGGAGAATTGAAAACTCAGTTTGAGAGACGTCTTGTGAATTGGCGTATGAATTGGTAAATGCTCCAACTGGTAAATGCTTCACTAAGCCTAGGGCCAATATATGGTGCTATTTCTTCCATAGACAGAATTCACTGGTCTAGGATACAAGAAGTAGAAGTGAGAGGGGCAACTCCGACTGTTACCCGTAGTGAACAACTCATGACATGTTTTTGTTTCCCATATGCTTGGCCTTGAATTCTTCCGGTTTATAACAAAAATGATTTCCAAAAATTGGAAGTCGAGGCTCTCTCCTGACCATTTGGAGCACCTCGTGCCATTTAACTAACAAAAAGAAAATGAGGTTCTTATATTGTCTAGGGTGATTCATTCTGATTTTCAAGGCATAACACAGTTATAAATACAATGGGGTCAGGTGGAAGAATTCTTGGTAGCCTCTGGTGTGCCTCTTAGAGCTTCTCTATTCAGTGATTAAAAATTAATGTAAGGTTAGGTCGAGCTGAGACAGGAAACACCAAAAGGACTCAAACTCCTCATGGACAAAGAGCTGAAGTGCTGGCTGAAAAGAAAGTGAACGTTGAGTTTATAATGAAGGAAGAAGTCATAAATATTAACTACAGCTTCATGACTAGTTGCAATTATGAGGATTGTGGTAAATATCTTTATTTTCTTTCTTGTTCTATTTATGCACATCTTTATACATTAAACCCCTTCTCTCTCTCTCTCTCTCTGTTTCTTTTCTCTACTATTTTATCCAATGTCTGTTGGTAATGGTTAATTTTATCACCTATATCTTAGATTATATTATTCTACGATTGTGACTAAACTAAAAGAGGAATAAATATCATTCAGGATGGATACTGAGAAAGCACTTTTGGGCTGCCTTTTTGGGGAGGTGACTAAAAGTCTTAAGTTCCTCAACAGAAAATTCCTCTAATGAGTATTTTCATGAACTTAACCCTCATGTCTGGGGAAGGACTAGGGCACTATGAAAAATTCTGCTGTCTAAAAATACTTTTTTGGGGTCTGGGCATGGTGGCTCACACCCATAATCCCAGCACTTTGGGAGGCCAAGGGGGGCGGATCACCTGAGGTCAGGAGTTTGAGACCAGCCTGGCCAACATGGTGAAACCCCATCTCTACTAAAAATACAAAAATTAGCCAGGGGTGGTGGCAAACACTTGTAATCCTAGCTACTCGGGAGGCTGAGGCTGGAGAATCACTTGAACCTGGGAGGCAGAGACACACACACACACACACAAAAGGTAACAAATTGATGGAGTGGAGGCTCTGCAGTCAGATGTAGCAAATTTGAACCCTGACTTGGATAATACAGGTCATGAGATTGGAGCAATGACTAAAGCCTCTACATCTTGATGTTCTGGGCTAGAAAATTAGGATAATAAAAGCTATCTCCTAGAGCTGTTCTGAGAATTAGACCAGATGAGATAATGATGTAGAGACCTCAGCAAAGCACAAGGCCTGGTCACTAGCCGTGCTCCGGGAGGGCTGTCCAAAAGCAGGAAGAACAAGGGCAAAGAAACTCCATGGAACTCACTTTCCCACCAGGGAGTGAACCGCGGCGTCATGCTCCATTCTGAGTAGCTCCCAGCCGAGGCTGCCCTCACCCTCCCGTAATAAGGTTCCTGTATGTCTGAGGTTTCACTGGTAAGGTCACAAAAAAGTTCTTGAGTACCCCAACAGTCTTCTTTATTTTTCCATTGTCTCTGTCCATATCTGTACAGGGAAAAGGCAAAGATCTGAGTTTCTTTTCTCCACTCAAGGAGTCTTCAGTATTTTCAGACTAATAATTCTTAATACCTGATTCTAGTAGCAACACCACCATGATAGCTTATGGCTACTCTTCAGAATCTTTTAAAAAAATTCCTTCTTATTAACTATCTCAGTCCATTTTCTGTTGCTATAACTGAATACCCGAGACTGGGTAATTTATAAAGAAAAGGAATTTATTTCTTACAGTTTTGGAGGCTAGGAAGTCTAATGCCTAGGAGCCACATCTGGTGAGGGCGTTCTTGCTGGTGGGGACTCTCTGCAGAGACTTAAGGTGGCAGAGGATGTCACAGGGATTCAAGAGAGATGGCATATATACATATATATATATACACACACACACATATATGTATATTATGCGTATATATACGTATATACATATATATATACACATATATGTAAAACAGAACGACTTTTGTGATAACTAGCCCACTTCCTCAATAACACGTTAATTCGTTAATCCATCAATGGATGAATCCATTCATGGGGCAGAATCCTCATGACCCAATCATCTCCCCAAAGTCCCACCTCTCAACATTGCTGCACTGGGGATCAAGTTTCCAACACATGAACTTTTGGGGGACACATAGAAACCACAGCATTACCTAAAGCGCTGTCTTGCTGGAAGATAAACATCCCTGACACTCTCTGTATCACTAACATAAGGGTTTTAATTTATTTTTTAATACTTGGCAAAATGTTCTTTCTGGTGTGTGGACTGACTTCCATTTTTGAATACTCACTCTCCACATCCTTAATGCTCTGTGGTTTTGGCTGTTTGTGGTTTTTCTCCACTTCTCATCAGCTTGCTGTTGAGTAATGTGGCTGATTCTGAGAAGTTGCTACCACTTTTCATCTCAGGTGTTGCTTACCCAACATACATGACTAATCTCTTTATTGAAAATTGACAGGAACTTTTAGTGAGGACTATATATGGAGCCCTGTAATTAGGGGTTGGGAGATGGGGAGGGAAACCCATGAAAAAAGGTAGTGAGGCAAGAGGCAGAGAAGTTGACTCAGCCTGAGGCCACAGGATGGTGTAATAGTCAAAGGGAAGATTCACGCTTTGTTTCCTTACCTGCCATAAATCAGACCAGTGCAACAAAGTGATGGGGAACAGAGAATGAATTGGAGTCTGGGGAGAAAGGTTTCCCAAAATATTTATTGAAAGACTTGACATCTAGCTTTCTAGACACATAATAAGGAAGATCGATGGTATCTGTATTCAGTAATCTACATGGTGACAGAAGTTTCATTCTATCACAATTAAAGCAGAACCACAACAAGTATTGAGTATAATTTGATGTTTTAAAATTATTATTTATTTATATAAGTCTTTAACTTAGCTGTAATGACAGACTTCTCTTTTAAAATAATATCTCATTGTTTATCCTATTCTAAATGTGAGGGATATAACAGTATTACAGCCCATGAACTGGATACACCAAAGTGAAAGTTTTCAAAATTATAAATTTGTCTTGTGCTGTTGAAACTCCCTTAGAGACAGGAATGGATTCCGGTATTCTGGGGTCTGAAATTTATATAATCTTGGTCCATTTAGTGTTTCTATAACAGAACACCTGAGGCTAGGTAATTGATAAGGAAAAGAGGTTTACTTAGCCCATGTTCTGCAGCCTGGGAAGTTACAAGAAGTGTGCTGCCAGCATCCACTTGGCTTCTGGTGAGAGCTTTTCATGCTGCATGAGAACATGCTGGAGAAGGTCAATGGGGAAAACAGATCCCGTGAAGAGGCCAAACTCAAGGGGCATCCTGGCTTTACAACAACCACTCTCATAGAAACATTTCCATGACAAATTCAGTCTTGCAAGAGTGAGAACTCACTCAACTGCAGCAATAATGGTACCAAGCCATTCATGAGCACTCCATCCCCATGACCCAAACACCTCCTACGAGGCCCTACTTCCAACACCACCACACTAAGGATCAAATTTCAACATGAATTTTGGTGGAGACAAACTCAAACCATAGCAGCTTGGGAGTCCTCTTTAGGAAAAGATTTATAAATATAAAATCCTTGCATTGGGGTCCTGAAGTTTAATCTTCATTAGATTCATGGTAAAACAGTTTCTAATCTTCTTAGTACTTCGGACCACAAATAGGTCCACTTTTGACCTAGTTATACTGCTCAAGGGGAAGTATAAAAAGAGTACCAATCTTTACTTCCTACATGCTGAAATTATCTCCAGTGACGCACATGTCTACTTTTGTAATGGAGAAACGTTCATTGTAAAGATTTGTAAATTTTACAATCACTACATAAAATATGTAGAGAGAAGTAGCAGCGGTTAAAGATGGAGATGCTTCTGGGGATATTCCTTCTGAAATTAATTAGCAGGAAAATCTGACCTAGGACCTACCCCATGCTGGAGAGACATGGATGAATTTATGGGATAAAAATTGCTATTTTGGCCATAGCTGCATTTGATTTTCTGAATTTCTAGTGAAAAACCATGAAAGCTAAACTGTAATATCTCCCGTCTCACTGTCAGGAGACAGGATTGAACCTCAACCCCCCTCACCCCCCAGAAATATATGAGTGGAAAAACCTGACATTTTCAAGTCAGGAGTGTTTGTTTTCAAGCCTTGAGCCAGGAAAGGAGTAGATTATATCTGAGTTTTGGCAGTGATCCAGCAGGAGTAGCCTGAGGATCACACAAGAGGAACATGCAGCAGCGTGTTCCAGTTTGTGTTCATGCTTACGAGAGTCATTAGTTTTTGAAAGGAATTTTCTAAATAGTAAATCCACTCTGACAGTGACTTTTAAATTAAAACCTTATTTTACACACTCACCTCCATGTTTGACACAACTTCTTTTTCAACTACCGATAGTTTCACTCACTGAGTCCTTGCTATGTGCTAAATAAGTTGCTTCCAACATTCGCTTGACAAATCTGTACTGAGAACCCACCATGTGCCAGGCTCCACTATGGAGGCGAAGGCTGAGCCTGTGAGGTCTTGGTGCAGATCTAGGGCTGAAGTATCTGCCCAATGCACTGCATACCATCATGTATTTTGAGTCCCCAGGCAGCCTTCAGGGGAGACAAGTCACTGCTATCCTGACCTTGGCTTCTTCTCAACCCCTCTGAAACTGAACAAAAGCTCTGATCCTAACACTCCATTGCATTCTAGAACATGTTATCCCAGTGCCATCTCTATCAGCTGAAGGAGGCTCAATTTACTTACATTTTGTACTGCACAAAATAGACACTGCTGTTGCCAGTAAGTGACCTCCCAGGCTTCCATTGCAAAATGTTGTGAAAATTTCGGGACTGAAATTGTACCCTCTGAGGCTTCAGAGACTCATGCGCTGGCTGAGTTCCTAAGATAATAAGAGAAGGAAGAACATTGAACGTTGCTTGGAGCACTGTTGTTCCCAGCAGTAGTTTTCAATGGAATACCTGCATCAGGATTCCCTAACGTAGTTGCTCTAAGTGCAGATAGTAGAGGTGGAGCCCAGAAATCAACATTTTGAATCTTCAATGCAATGATTTTGATGCATGCTAAAGTCTCAGAATGATGAGTTCCAGATCATAAACATGTACATGATATCTTCCCACCCTATTTCCAAGGCTGTGGGGGAAGTAAATTGCAGTAAAAAAAATATTGGTCTTATTTTATTTCCAAATAGTGATGGAATATAATGACTGAGATGAAGGACCCACACTAAGACCACCAACCATCTTCTTAGGAACCACTATATTGGTACTACTCAAGCAAAATTTGCTAGGGACCAATTCTGGTTCCAGGACCTCAGCCCAGCACTCAGTCCCTCCTTTCGCAGGTTCTTGCTCCATCTCTGGGTCCTGCTTCCGGGTAGGTCTGCCTTTGCAGTCCCACTCCTGAATGGCTGTATTTACCTGCCTGCATCCTGGCTCCAAGTATCCAAGCATAATCCCTCAGATGAAATGGCCATGCTAATGAGGAAAACTGCCCAAGACCCTGCTGGGAGGCTAGTGTTTCAGGGACTAATCATGGCATGGGATGGGATAATTTTGCACTGGCATGACGTGTGCTTTCTTCCTCAAATCATGCAACATAGGTGGTACAACCTCACTTGCCTTTAGTCGTATGGAGGCAAGAGAACTTTGGCAAAATTTTATTTAGGGTTCAAGGTTTTTTATAAGGGATAAGAAGTTGGGCAGAAGGAGAAGGAATCAGGAAGCATATCTTTTTTTTTTTTTAGACGGAGTTTCACTCTTGTCACTCTGGCTAGAGTGGAGTGGCATGATCTCAGCTCACTGCAACCTCTACCTCCCGGATTCAAGTGATTCTCCTGCCTCAGCCTCCTGAGTAGCTGGGATTACAGGTGCCCACCACCACGTCTGGCTAATTTCTTGTATTTTTAGTAGAGACAGGATTTCGCCATGTTGGGCAGGCTGGTCTTGAACTCCTGACCTCAAGTGATCTGCCTGCCTCGGCCTCCCAAAGTGCTGGGATTACAGGCGTGAGCCACTGCACCCGGCCAGGGAGCGTATCTTCTGTTTTCTCCCTGACCTCATCTTCTGTCACCCCGACCCCTGTGTTTGCAGTGTTGACTCCTTCACTTGCTCCACCATGACCCCAATGACTCTGCCTTAGGGCCTCTGCACTGGCCCTTCCCTTTTCCTGGTCTACTCTTCCCCTGGATTTCACATGGCTCATTTCTCCACCTCCTTCAAGTCTTTGCTCAAATGTATCAAGTTATTGAGATGATTAAAAAAATACTCCCAAGCCCATTGGTCTCAGCTCTGAACTTTCAAGATTTGTTATTTTCAAATGAACAAGACTATTTCCTCAGGCCTTTCTTCTTACCAACCAAATAGTGTGAATACTGTTATTTGTTTTTTAATTTGTTTTCACTTTTATTGTTTGGACCACCATCAGTGCATCAAATGGTGTTGTGTTCTTGGAAAGAGTCTATAGCCACAGTTGACTTTGATCACAAAAATCACTGCCTGATCAATCATCTTTAGAACATAAAAATTCCAGAAGTTTTCAGGAGATGACAGGCACAATTTCCTGAAGGTCTGCCTAGAATTGATTTGCTAACATGAAGATAGATGGCTTAATGCCCTTTATCTCTCTGTCTATGGATTTCTTCTCTCATTTTTGTAACATCAGTGCTAACACCACCAACAGTAATAACACTGCACCAGGCACTGAGGGATTTTGTCTGCATTCACTCATTCAATTTGCCCAGCTCTTCTATGAGGAAGGTACTGTGCATTATGGTCTTCCTCTTACAGACTGAAAAAATGAAGCCTTGGAGACCTGAAGGAGATTTCTAGGCAGCAAATGGTGAAGCTGATATTGTACCCAGACAATCTGAGTGCAGAGCCTGCCATTTCCCTCCAGCAGAAAACCAAGAGCAAAGCCTTGGGAGAGAGGAGCTAATGAAAGAGGCAGACCAATTAGAAGCTGAGGCTATAATTTATCTTCTTCCTTCTTCCCTCCTCCTCCTCCTTCTGGCTGCCATTCATCAAACATTGAACATATATGAACATTAACTTATATTAGGCACTATGTTCAAAGCTTTACAACTTGCTTAATTCCCACAACCACCAAGTAAGGTAAATATATTTATTATCACATTCTACAGATGAGGAAGCTGAGGCTTTAAAAAGTTGCATCTCTTACTTGAGGTTACAGGGTTGGTAAGATGCAGAGCCAGGAACATTTTGGTAGCATTTGAATTCCTGCCATATTTTGCTAAATGTGCCCTTGCTGTTACCAAGGACCAGAGTCTTCTCAAATCCAAACATTTCTGGAAGATGAAGGCTTGAATTGCTTTTATGTATTAGTCACTGGACAACTGCACCATCTTGGCAAGTTACTTAAATCGCTTACACTGAGAGGTACCCATCTGTTAACTTGGATTCTTACAGGCTTTCTCAGAAGTATGCGGTGGTAATAAGATGCTCTACACTCCTGCAGTTTCCTCCACGAATACAAGAAGCAAATTCTCACCTGCTGTTTGTGGTCCCTATTCTGTGCCAGGCACTTCTCTAAGCATTTGGCATGTATTAATTCATTTAATCTTCACAGTGCCCTAGAATCCCCATTCTACTAATGAGGAAATTGAGGGTGTTAAGTAAATTTCCCAAGTTTTCCTAGATGGTAAATGGCAGATCTGAAATCCAGACTATGACAGTTTGGCTTAGGAGCCTGTGCTGGTAACCACCATGATATAGTGTTCCTTCAAGGTAAAAGACATTCTAAGGTGAGTGAGAGCTAGAGAGAAAGAGA
Organism: Hylobates moloch; assembly: GCF_009828535.3. Lineage (NCBI taxonomy): Eukaryota > Metazoa > Chordata > Mammalia > Primates > Hylobatidae > Hylobates > Hylobates moloch. The sequence continues at coordinate 154,933,810 of NW_026652277.1, forward strand.
GAGGGAGAGAGAGGGAGGGAGGGGGAGAGAGAGAGAGACAGAGAGAAATGGATGTATATTTGTTCTGTATGAAGTCTCTGCACCCTCCAGAGAGCCTTTTCTTTAGTGGGTACTCATTAAGTATATGTGAGGTCATTCAAGCTGCAGATAGACACTAACCCCATGCCTGCTGTGATCACTTAGTGACCTCAAAAGCTGCAGCCTTTATAAAGTCCAAAAAAGTACCAGTGCCATTTTTAACAGATCGTTGATCAGACTCAGATGACAAAGCTATGAGCAATTAAAAAGAAACAAAGCACTTACCTGCTACACCAGTAAGGAAGACACTGATGAGGAAACCTAGAAAGCAATGTTTAGGCATCATGGTTGCAAGTGTGACTGTTCAGGCAACCAGTGTTCCCTTTAACCAGCTCAGGACCAAAGAGGAAACTGTAAAATCCACAAACAGACAATCACTCCTGGGTTTAAGGCAGATGGTTCCTTGAAGTAACTACAATTTTATTTCGATACTACATTATATTATTTTATTTTAGGAGAAATATGAAAGTATAAAAATCACTTCAAAAAGCATTTGCTGTCACTTTTATGTGGAAGCTCGTTTTTATTGGGAAGCTCGTTTTTCTTTTGGGGCTTCATTAGCTGCGGAAAGGCAAAACACTGAGGATGGGCAGACCCAAAGGGCAGGGCAGTGCAGGGATTGTGCAAGTGGCAAGCAGGTGAGTGAATGAAACGACTCATGGGGCCTTAAGGGAATCTGGCCCCAGGAGGCGGAGAGGCTGCCAAGGACTAGGACTTGGCTGCCAGGATGATTTTGAGTAATATGCTTGGCAGTTGCAGCTATCGGGACCCCGGCAGTGGTTCAAAGCAAGAGGGGTCTCTCGTTGATTCACTCTTTTCCTCCCTTTTTGGTAGCTCCCCAATTAATCTCCCTGCTATGCCCCATACCCTCCTCCTGCCTCTGGCTCTTCATGGGGCTCCCTGCCACACTCTTCAGCCTTCCCCACTCCATAGTGGTCCTGAGTTCCATTTAGCTAATGCCTCTTCCTCTTCCACTTTCATACCCAGTCTTCAGCAAGCTGGAAAAAGATTTTGAGCCTGTCAAACCACATGATTCCTTAAAAAGATGAATGGGGAAGACATTCCTTTTGAGCTACATTAGATATTTTCACATTGTCTTTGAAATCTGATAGAACCAGCTCATCTGTTCTCTGTCTATGATCCATTATATCATTCTTCTTACCATTTTTTTTTTTACTACATGTGTTTAGAGGTACTAAAATTATACATGAAAGAACAAAAAAGTCATGTTCCATAGTGAGCAGGTCTGTGCAAACCTACCCTTAAAGTCCAAGGAAGCTGAGAGGCCAAAAAAAAGGCTGACATATCCAGTTTCTCAGAAAGAAACATTTAATAGGGACTTATGAACAGAGCCATGTGTGTGTCCTGGACAGTGGCAAGACAATATGGTGGACCCTCATGCCTTTACCCTGTAGACCTGAAGAAGGAATTAAGGAAATCAACTATAACCTAATAGTAGTAGTAATAGAAATTTTAAAATCCTCTTAAAGTTGCTGCAAAATGTGACCCCCCCCCCTTACACTCAAGTTAAAAGGGAATATTAACAACCTGTCTTCTCTCTGTGGACAGTGGACCTTATCTATACTCCCCAAATCCACATTCCTCCAAGTTTATTACAGGCCCAGTGAGTTCCTGCACGACTGCAGAGTCACAAGACTGATAAGTTTAGGTTGCAAGACATGTCTTTCTCAAAATGTAACAAATGGTGTAATGCTGCCTTTGTTTCTTGCTTCTGTATCTCACTTCCTGCCTCATGTAGTTCCCACCTTAAGATGTTTAAAAGTAGGAAAAGCCCTTTGTTCAGGGCTCAGACTTTCTGGACATATGTCCTACTGATCACCTTAATTTAGTAAACTCTCCTGAACCTTTTTCAGTCTCTCCAATCTTTGATTGTCCCACAACATTTCTGGGGGCCAGTCCGGGATTGGAGATGGCAGATTTTCTGTCTCCTTTGCCTGTGGGCTAGAGACCCAGGATGTGGGAAATCTGGGGTCCTTGGTGCCACCGGGAGAGCTTTAGCCCAGAAGGAGAACAGCCCTTCCACATTCTGGAGCCTTCCTCCAACAGTGCAAATGGAACCAGTGGAAAGGGTTGCAGGACAGTCACAGGAACAGCACGTAGACATATGAACCGCGGTAAGGTTTGGGCCCTAAGGCAAGACCTGTCCCATAAGGATGGAAGGGGAGCCTGGTCACCTCCAAGGGCATGACAACTAGTCTGACCCAAGGGGGTTGGGACAATGGGAGAGGCCCGTTGATTCAGATGAAACTCACACCCTTACTGACACCAGACGTAGGTGGGGCTCATGAGTCAGTCAGAAAGGAAAACCATTTTGGGGACAAGGGAGGTGTGTGAAAGTGTGTGAAAGAGATGGTCTCGGGAGAGACCAAGGCGGGGTTGATGTGGTGAGGCACAGATCTCTTAGCGTGGACTGTGTGCTCCCAGGTGAGTGTGGGAAAAACCAGACCTAGGACACTGCATACGGCCCATAGGACCAGGTCCACAGTCACAGCTAGCTATGACAGGAATTAAGGCATGCTCCTGGCTAAGCAGTGTCCAAACCTCCTGTAATAGGACTCAGTCTGGTGGATCCAAGAGTGAAAGTGAGAGTGAAAGCACGGCGTGAGGGAGGAAATGGGAGGAAAAGCGTCAAAGCCTATTCCACTGGAGTGCGTGCTGAAAAACTTTAAAAAAAGGTTTTAATGGTGATTATGGGGTTCAGCTAACTCCACAGAAACTGAGAACCTTTTTTGAGATAAAATAGCCATCTTTTAATGTAGGGTGGCCAGCCGAGGGGACAATAGACAGGGAGATAATTGGCTGAGTGTTTTGGGTGGTCACCAGGCTTGGAGAACAGCCCGGGCACCTGGATCAGTTTCTGTATATTGACTCCTGGCTAAACGTAATTCAGACCCACCCTAAGTGGCTGCAGTCCTGCTTTGAGATCTACTGTAAGATTCTAACGACCAAGACAAAACCAGGAGCAATAGAAAGAAAGTGCAAGGCATCAGAAAAAGAAAAGTCACAGGAAAAGCAGAAAAAACCTGTCCTACAGGCCCCACCTGAAGAGTTAAAAATTCCACTCCCCTATGCACCAATTAATCCACCCCTGGCAAGGCTTAGACAGGAGGCTGCCCCAGCTGCCTCCAGAGGCTCAGACTCAGAAGAAAGCACCCCTCAGGCAACACCATGCAGAGAGGAGCCAGAGCCCTTGCCTGAAAAGCCAAGGGAGGAACTCCAGGGTGATGAGGTCGGCCGCCTTAGGTCGGTCCGTGCCCAAGCAATGCAGGTGCCACTCTGAGAAACATGGGGACAAATTTATTTGAATGCACAGAATGATGTCCAAGGGGGAGAACAGCTCTTCGGTTATCAGCCCTTCTCTACTACTGATCTCTTAAATTGGAGACAACACACTCCCTCCTATACAGAGAAGCCTCAGGCTCTTATAGATCTAACGCAGTCCATTTTCCTAACTCACAATCCTACCTGGGCTGATTGCAAACAATTTCTTCTGTCATTATTTAATATGGAAGAGCGCCATAGAGTTATACAAGCTGCTCTCCAGTGGCTGGAGAAAAATGCACCTGCAGGCACAGGAGATATCAGGCAGTATACACAACAAGCACTCCTGATAGAGGCTGACCCAGGCTGGGACCCTAACCAGGCTCAAGGGCTACAAAGTTTGCAGCGGTATTGAGAGGCACTCCTAAATGGAATAAAGACTGGAGGGAAAAAGGCCACCAATATCGGAAAGGTCTCAGAGGTCTGCCAGAAGCCAGATAAAAGTCCCAGTGAATTTTATGAGAGGCTTTGCGAGGCTTACCGGCTTTACGTGCCACTTGACCCAGAGGCTGCAGGTAATCAGCGTATGGTTAATGTGGCATTTGTAAGCCAGGCGCAAGAAGACATCGGAAGTTAGAAGTGTTTGAAGGCGTGAATATTACCCAGCTTATCCAGGTGGCTACTAAGGTGTTTGTAAATCAGAATGAGGAGGCCAAGAGAAAGCTAGATGGAGAGCTAAGGAAAAGGTAGACTTGCTGGCGGCAGCCTTAGTTGGAAGAGAAACTGGTTTTGTGAGAGGATGTGGTCATGGTCGCGGTCATGATGGAGGACAAACTAGGCAAAACCAGGAAGCTAAGCCAGGACAAGAGGGCCAACCTAGGCTTAAGAGAGATCAATGTGTGAGATGCAAGCAGATGGGACACTAGAAGAATGAATGCCAAATGTTCTGGTGCCCTTGTTAGGAAGAAATTTGCTCCAGAAATTGCAAGCACAAATCTCCTTTACACCAGAAGTGGACATGACTCTAAATCTAGGTCAAAGAAAAGCCATGATAACGACCCTTACTGTCCCAACAACAGAGGAATGGTAATAAGTCGGGTGCCCCACACGGTTGTCACCCTGATGGAGCAGAGGGGGCATCGCTGGCTTTCTAACCCTAGGATGTTAAGATATAAAGGACTTTTGTGTAAAATCCCCTACATAACCTCGGAGACTGTGAATACTCTAAATCCAGCCACACAGCTGCCAGTAGAATGGGTGGAGCATGGAAAGCCCCCATTGTGTGGCCCAGGGTATCACTGTTGTGTGGAAACTGTGGATGAAGTTTTCTCAAGCTGAAAAGACTTAAAGTACTAGACCCTTAAAAGACCCACATGTTAAATACTTGACTGATGGAAGCAGCTTCACATCTAAAGGTTTATCAGATGGGCTGGATATGCAGTGGTAACACTGAATTCAGTAGCTGAAACCTGCCCTCTGCCGGCCTGAACTTTGGCCCAAAGAACTGAGATAATAGCTGTCACTAGGGCATTGCTTTTGGCCAAAGGAAAGTCAGTAAACATCTATACTGACCCAAGGTATGCCTTTGCCACTTTGCATGCCCATGGAGCCATATATAAGGAAAGAGGATTGTTAACTACTGATGGAAAGGAAATCAAAAATAAAAAGGAAATAGAGCAGCTCTTAGAAGCTGTATGGGCTCCAAAAAAGTAGCAGTCATCCATTGCAAAGGGCATCAAACAGGAGGACGTGACAAGGCTAGAGGAAATAGAAAGGTGGACAGAGAAGCCAAAAGAGCTGCAATGACAGCGGTAACTAAGAAGGAAGAGGAAACCCTTACCATGCCCTTATTGCAGCTTCCCTTTACAGAACCCCCTAACTACTCCTCTAATGAAAAGGCTTGGTTTGAACAGGAAAGAGGAAGTTACCAGAAAGGAAGTTGGTGGAAGTTCTCAAACAGGAGGCTCGCCAGCCATCCCAGAAGCAACAGCACCCGGTTCAGAAAACAGTTTCATCAAGGAACACATATGGGAAAAACTGCATTAGAGACTCTTGTAGGACGGCATTTCTATTGCTGAGCCTAACTGCCATCATGCAAGCCATTTATTAGTAATGTTTAACTTGTGCCCCAAACAATCCACAGCAGGGACCAACATGGCCCCCAGGGATTCAAGGAACTGGAGCTACACCCTGTGAAAACCTGCATGTGGACTTTACTGAGCTGCCTCGAGCTGGAGGCTACCAGAACATGCTAGTGTTTGTCTGCACTTTCTTAGGGTGGGTCGAGGCATTTCCCACCAGGACAAAGAAAGCTCAGGAAGTAACCAGAATCTTAATAAAGGACATCATTCCTAGATTTGGACTGCCTCTAAATTTAGGATCAGACAATGGCCCAGCATTTGTGACAGAAATAGTACAACAGCTAACACAGAGGTTAAAAATCAAATAAAAACTGCATACAGCTTATCACCCACAGAGTTCTGGAAAGCTGAAAGAATAAACCGGACACTCAAACAGCTGTTAAAAAAGTTTTGCCGTGAAACTCATCTAGGGTGGGATCAGGTGCTGCCCATGGTCCTTCTCTTAGTCAGGTGCACTCCTACTAAATTAACTGGGTATTCACCCTATAAGATAGTGTTTGGCCGACACCCTGATCATAACTCAGATAAAAGGGATTTAAAAAATTGGGGAATTAACCTTAAGAAGGCAAATGCAAGCCTTAGGTGAGGCCACACAGGAAATGCAAAGGTGGGTAAGAGAAAGAAAGAACACCTGTTAGCCTCACAGATGCAGTACATCCCTTCTAACCTGGAGACACTGTCTGGCTCAAACGATGGAACCCAGCCACTTTAGGGCCTTTATGGGATGGTCCCCATATTGTGAACTTGTCTACTCCCACTGCTGTTAAAGTTGCAGGTATCACACCTTGGGTTCATCATAGCTGGCTGAAACCAGCAGCAGCCACCGCCCAGGACCAGTGGACCAGTCAACAAAACCCAGACCACCCAACATGGCTGATCCTGTGGTGAAACCAAGCCACTGCTGACAAGGACAACTGCCCTGCTCCTACCACACCGGAGGCTGGTTGGTCCATGCACGGCTGAAGCTTGAGGAAACATTGAGCCCTGTTCTAGTCACACAAACAGAAGCTGACTAGTCTATGCATGGCTGAAGCCTGAGGAAGTCAACGATACATAAGTAAATGTAGATTAAACTTACAAACATAGTTATACTCAGTTGTGGTAATTATTTTGCTGTCATGTTATCTTTGCAAATGCTGCCAAGCTTATTGCCCAGAAAGGTGCCCATGCATAGTATAAGTTTAATAATATTAGTAATACTGAAGCCACTGACACTTTCACCTATGGCTATAAAAGGGGACCAGGATGACTGTCATCACTGTATGATAGAAGCCTGGTCTGGAAAAGGTGTGACTAAAACTCTGTTATACCAGACCTACTATGAGTGTACAGGGACTCGTACAGGAACTTGTGTTTATAACCAGACTAGTTACTCGGTCTGTGATCCTGGAAACGGGCAGCCCCAAATATGTTATGACCCAGAGTTCTTGCCCTATGACTTCTTATTTGAAGTCCAAATTTGTTGAACCCCTAACGCCATCATATACAAACTCCACAGAAACTGGGGTCAGTAAACTTGTAAACAAAACGGAAGTATTCACTCAGTCGCGTAAAGGGCCTGTCTCCGTATATTTTGATGCCTGCCAAGCTGCACATCTCAGTAAACTAAATAATATTTAGACCATCTGTAAAAATTTAGGACAAGAAAGAGTCAGCAGCAGAGCCACCAAGGCCATAATAGGAGAGTCCGAAAAAGAGTGCCCTGATTTTGATAATCAGTGGACCACACATGAATTTAATCAGCACCTATACACAGGAAGGGTTGCTCTGTTTGCCAGCCAAGAGGAGAAGACAGGGTACACAACTGGAACATGCTACCCACTCAATCTGACAATACTAAAGCCAAATATGCCTTTCTGGACTAAAGGGCATAAAGGATTACTAAACTTTGATCAGGCGGGAGCTCTCCTAGGACTTGGTATTCCTCTGGTCATCACAAAGAAAACCCAAAGGACTCAAGTTCAACTTAGCCCAATACAACAGTTCAGGTTTTATAAATCTTTCAATGAATACTTTAATCCTGAAGTATCAAAAATTCAAATTCCTCCTATATCAACTGAAAATCTGTTTGTCCAGCTAGCCCAAAGTATTGCTAACAATTTAGGAATTACTTCATGTTATGTATGTGGAGGTACTAATATGGGACACCAGTGGCCCTGGGAAGCCAGAGAATTGATGCCACAAGACAATTTTACCTTGCCTGAATTTGTTACAAAATTCAATGCAAATCCAAGTGTTTGGCTATTAAGGAACCCCATCATTGGAAAATACTGTATCGCCTGTTGGGGCAAGTCCTTTCAGAACCAGGTAGGGGAAATAACTTGCCTAGGTCAACAATATTTTGAAGAATCTGAGAACAGAACACAATGGAGAAGCTTTATAGACAATTCCTCTGTGTCACTTTAATCCCTTTTTGCAGTTCCCAACACTAAATCAATCATGGTACCAATTAGATGCTCCAGCTGTTTGGAGAGCACCTGCAGGGTTATATTGGATCTGTGGAACAAAGGCTTATCAATTACTAACCGATAAATGGACAGGGGCATGTATACTAGGAACAATAAGGCCATTCTTTTTGCTACTCCCCCTGCAGTAAGGGGAAGATCTAAGCTATCTGGTCTATGATGAAGGTAGAAAAAGAGTCAAAAGAAATGTGTTTACAAAAATAAGTACTGAGGAAAAAATAAATACTAACATTAAAAAGGACATTGAAATAGGGGGCTGGAAAGATAATGAATGGCTACCTGAAAGAATTGTCAAATACTACGGACTGGCCACCTGGGCACAAGATGAGTCATGGGGATACTGTACTCCTATTTATATGTCAAACCACATCATAAGGTTGCAAGCGGTTCTGGAAATGATAGTCAATGAAACAGCCCGAGCCTTAGACTTGCTAGCCATACAGGCGACCCAGATGAGAGATGCCATTTATCAGAACAGGTTAGTACTGAATTATCTTTTAGCTTCAGAAGGGGGTTTGTGGAAAACGTAATTTAACGAATTGCTGCTTACAAATTGATAACAATGGAAAAGCTGTCATGGAAATCACTGCCAGGATGCAGAAGTTAGCTCATGTTCCGGTCCAGACATGGTCTGGTTGGAACCCGAGTTCACTCTTTGGAGGATGGTTTTCATGGTTTGGAGGCTTTAAAACTTTAATAATAGGCTTTGTGGCCATAATAGCTGGATGCCTACTGCTTCCCTGTCCCTTGCCACTTCTAATCGGAAACATCCAATCCACCATAGACTCAATGGTAGACAGACATACCACCACCCGAATAACGGCTCTGCAAAAGTACCAACCGGTATCCCAAGATGAGTATGTACCCCCTCAAGAAGAAATAGCTCGCTGTGGTGCTCTTTATTAATCTACATTTGTGTAGAGCACCAAAAGGGGGAAATGAAGAAGGAATTAAGGAAATCAACTATAACCTAATAGTAGTAGTAAAAGAAATTTTAAAATCCTTTTAAAGTTACTACAAAATGTGACCCCCCGCTTACACTCAGGTTAAAAGGGAATATTAACAGCCTGTCTTCTCTCTGTGGACAGTGGACCTTATCTATACTCCCCAACTCCACATTCCTCAAAGTTTATTACAGTCCCAGTGAGTTCCTGCACGACTGCAGGGTCACAAGACTGATAAGTTTAGGTTGCAAGACATGTCTTTCTCAAAATGTAACAAATGTTGTAATGCTGCCTTTGTTTCTTGCTTCTCTAACTCGCTTCCCGCCTCACGTAGTTCCCACCTTAAGATATTTAAAAGTAGGAAAAGCCCTTTGTTTGGGGCTCAGACTAGCTGAGCCAGTGATCACCTTAATTTAATAAACTTTCCTGAACCTTTTTTGGTCTCTTCAGTCTTTGATTATCCCACAACAGACCCAGGGCTTACATACCACCGGGAAAGGGCCTGCGTGATTCAGAAGGGATGTATATGACAATTGAAGTATGATAACATCAAGGTGGTTTTGACGTACAGGCAGGTTTTGACGTACAGGACTTATGACAAGTAAGTGTCCTCATACAAGGAACAATAGATAAACTAGAAATCTTAGAAGCCTTCCTGGAAAAGGATTAATCAGAAGACAACATGGCAGATTAGCATCTAAAAATGAAGTTGCTTTGGCCTCCACAAGTCATAAAGGTTTTTTGTTGTTGTTGTTAAAAAGAGAGACTCTTTAGATCAAAAGGGGAAATGTATACTGGTTTCTATTTTCTCTTGTATAGTCTCTTTCAAGTTCTTGGTAGAATAGCTCCTTTAGTAAGGAATAATGATGGCTGCTAAGCAGTAGCCATCCGTCCACCTATCCAATAACATTTCACAAATATTTGCTGTCCCACCATAAACTAGGAATTAGTCTCAGCAGCAAGGATGCAGCAGCAGATAAGACAGACATTGCCCCTGCCTTCCTTAAGCTTGCTCCTCAAAGGAAAAGTAGAAAATAAGGACCTACAACAGGGTCACATCTTCTATTCATCTAAACTTCTCTGTCTTTTTCTTCTCCTTCTTAAATGGGAGACGAAAAGTTTCAGAAGCCGGCTTGCGAAGCCACTTTGCCTCCCACCCTCCATCACAGCCATTAACCAAGACTAGAATGTAGGAGGGGAAGCGGGTAAAATGAAAGTGCTAAAAGGAGAGGGTTGGGTGCCACTGATGTGGAGGAGGCAGAGTCTTCAAAGAGAAAGGGAAGGATGGCCTTCCGCATCCAGACAGGAGCAGAGGAGTTTTTCTCAAGTGTAGACTCTCCATCCCAACCCCATGACCCAGCACCTGTGAACATTTCTAGACACTCAGGTGCCTGAGACTGTGAGGCCTTGAGTGGAGCTGGGGCCATGCAGGGAAAACCTTATTCCTAATCAAAGGTCTTAGAAGACAGCCTATCAGAAATTTCCCCAGAAACCAGATCCCAGTGGACCAGGCCACTGTCATTTGTCATTTAACAAATTTCAGTTATTGGAGGGCAGTTGCGATGCATGCTTCCTGAGACCAGCCCTACATGGAAAGGTTTGTGCGGATAACACCAGGTTTCCCAGTGCCTCTGTTCTACGGCAGTCTTCTGAATCCAGGCTTGTATCTCCTCCAACTGAAGTTTTTGGTGCTTATAAGGTAGCTTCTGCTTTGAAAGAAGAAACATGCAGCACATTTTATGTTCCCTTTTCACCTCTTCATGCTCCTTAGCTTGCAACCTTCTCAGCATTGTTATTCACTTCCCTGCTAATGTTGCCCACTTCGCATTGACTTTGGTATTTAAATGGGGGATGATAATCTGGGTTTGAACTATTGATGTTCAAAAGCTTCAATACCAATAGACCTCATTTTGAAGCAACAAAATTGCTCCAAGTTCCAGCTAAGAATAAAAGGAAAATATTTAAATTCAAGGTTTTATGATGAGAGCAGCAGAGAATGAAATTGAGGTTTCCACTGGGTCGCTGACTTTGTCAAACAAATGAGGGGAAATTAGGGGAAGTGGGATAAGCAAAACATATTTCAGAACTGAATTCTCCCCAAAACGTGAGCTTTGGTGCTCTGTTAAATTTCACAAACCAGACCAGTTCTGGCACTGTTCAATTAGCTCTAGTTGTGTAATAGAACCTGCATAAAAGCCAACACTGTCAACAAGGCCTCAAGGTAGATGAAAAGATAAAATTCAATTCTAATTTCCCATCAATCTGGAAGCAGAAGAATTTGTACAGAATTGTTTCAAATGAAGTGCTGTTTTGTTTAGGAATTAAGAAAGTTTTAATCACTAGGGGATCTCCGCTCTGCCTCCTTTCAGGCATGAAATGCTGGCTTCATTCCCTGCCCTCCCCCAACCTCAGCCCCACTCCGCAGCAGGGAGAGTCCACCTTGACGGTGACAACGGGTATTTCCATCATCTTGTTGACTCTGGAGAGAACTTGCTTAAGCCCCTGTCTTGAACAGACTTGATTCTCTTCTTCCTTTCTTCTTGTGGCTTCCAGCAGACCAACCATTTATCCAATTAAGGAGTCATTATTCATTATTTTTAGGTGTGATATGGAATTTTGGTTATTATTTTTATTTTTTTTTAGAGCTACCTATTGTAGTACTACAGAGGAAATGGCGTCATGTCTGGGATTTGCTTCAAAATAATACAAAGGCCTGGGAAAGGGGGTGACCATCCATGAGCCAATAATTATTGAAATTGGGCGTCAGGTTTATTATACTCTACTTTTGTATATACTTAAAATTGTTCGTAACAAAGAAAAAAGATTTTTAAAGTTTATCTACAAGATGTGACCAGACACGGTGGCTCACACCTGTAATCTCAGCACTTTGGGAGACGGAGGTGGGTGGATCATTTGAGGTGAGGAGTTCTAGACCAGCCTGGCCAACATGGTGCAACCCCGTCTGTACTAAAAAAATACAAAAATTAGCCAGGTGTGACTATGTGCGCCTGTAATCCCAGCTACTCAGTGGGACTGAGGCAGGAAAATTGCTTGAGTCAAGGAGGTGGGGTTTGCAGTGAGCTGAGATCGTGCCACTGCGCTCCAGTCTGGGCAGCGATAAAGTGAGAGTCCATCTCAAATAAATAAATAAATAAATAAATAAATAAAGTTTACCTACAAGACGCTGTCTTCCTTTTGGTAATTTTAATGCCATTTTAGTGTCAATAATAAGATCTAATAATTATAGGACACCATGTTACGTTTTCCCCATATATTGTCTTTGTTAATCCTCTTATGAAGTCTAGGAGATTGGTATTATTATTCATTTGATGTTACAGATGAAGAAACTGAGACATAGATAGAGAGGTGGAGAGAACTTGACCAGGGCTCATAGCGAGTAGTGGTAAAGTGAGGGCTGAAATCAGATCTGGTTAGCCTCAGGGCCTGGGGAGTATTCTAAAACTCCTCTTGTGTTATTCTTCACTTGTAATAGACATTCCATAAAGGGATAGAATGATGTCAAAGAACATTTGTCCATTGGCTTCTCGAATTGTTTATTCACTCAAACAAATGTTTATTGAGTATCTGTTATATGCCAGGCACTGTGTTAGACATCAGGGATGCAGAAATGAACAAGAGTGCAGAGCCAGCCCTCAGGGAACCAACAGCATTTTCTTCAACCAGGTCTTGGTAGCAAAGGGCTAAGTGTTTCTTACTGTTTTTCAGAAAAGTGTTTAAAAACTGGTGTTCAGTATGACTTTGGTGCTGTCCATTGAAGGGAAGTCAGAGCAACTGTTGTTTCTGCTAGGCCCTTTCCTTCATCCTATGATTTGGTGGGCAGCTGAGCATCTTTTAAAAGTTTCATCATGAATGATAATCTGAACACCACCCTTCTCCCTCTCTGGAAAACTATAGAGCTGTAGAGCCAACGACAGGGAAACAACTTGTTCTTTCTTATTTGCTGGGACCTTAATAACCCCACCGAGTAATATCCATGTCCTTTAAGCAGTTCGGCATTCTGGAAATAATTGGCATGCAAAAATTCAAAATGATTTGTGAACTTGAATTCAGAAAAGAAAAAGAAACATTGTTGTTCAAACACAGGTGATAAGCACAGTGACTAATCTGAGTTTTTGGACTGTGATCACTAATACATTATTTCAAATCTCCACTCATAGGACATAGGGCTTCATGAAGTTAACCTTTCCTGCTCTTCACTCTTATTTTTCTGGATAAAAGATGCTATTGATTTTGCTTTGATTATTCTTTAAAAAATTTTTTTAAATTTATTTCTGAAAACCAAAACATGAAGGAGTGGTAACATTTAAAAAATATTTATTTATTTTTATTTCATATAGCTGTGCAATAGTGCAAGTGGTTTTTGGTTACATGGATGAATTGCACAGTGGTGAAGTCTGAGATATTATTGCACCTCTTACCCGGGTAATGTACATTGTACCCAATATGTAGCTTTGATTATTCTTCACCTAAGGTCACCTTGAAACCCCTACCAGATATCATCAATCATTATGCCCATGCACCAGTATGTTTCTATGTATTGTTTGATCCTGAAAAGATCTTCATGGCATAACCAGAATCCAACTGGTTTTCACCTCCTCCACTGTACCCATTTGGGTAACCTGCTATCATCATCTCTTGTGTGGACTGTGGCCACAGCCTCCTTACTGGTCTGCCTGCCTCTGTCACTGTTCTCTGCATCAGGTGGAGTGTTCCTATTAAATGTCAGAATAGAACATTTTATTCAGAACCCTGTGATGCCTTCCCATCTCACTCAGATTGAAAGTCAACATTTTTACAGTCCCTTACTAAGCCTTATATAACCAGGCCCCGTTACCTCTAAATTTATTTCCTACTGCTCTCCTCCCAACCCATGTTAACTCCCTCCTGGGTGGTCTTTTTGCTGTTTCTCAAACATATCAGGCGCACCCCACATTAGCAAGGTTCCCTCTGCTCCAATGCTCTTCCTGAGATGTCCAGGCTCACTCCCTCACCTCCTTCATATCTGTGCTCAAATATTACCTTATCAGTGAATTCTATGACACCCAAAATAGCAGCACTTCTCTCCACCAGCTGTCCCTGGCACTTTTATCTGTTTGTTTTCCAAAACATTTATCATCATTTGGCAGGCTATATTTTATTTTATTCTTGCTGTCTATCTCCCCAACTAGAATATAAGCTCCACGAGGTCAGGGATGTTATGTGTTTAGTTCACTGCTTTAACTCCAGCACTTAGGACAAGGCTGGGGACACAGTAAGCACTTATCACATGTCTAGTGAATCAATAAAAAGGAATGTGATTTTAGCAACTGCCATGAATTTACAAGAATTAAGCTAAAGGAAGTGGAAGGTGCTTTTCTGCTTTTTATAGTCTGAAGTAGGAGTCCTGAGGGGAAGGGGCTGAGATTCTCTTTACTGTGAGGTTACTATGGTCAGATACTCACGAGCTCAGACACTCATGGGCAACAATGACTTTTGCAAAATCATGCAATGTTGCAGTCAACTCATCAGCTGGATAAATTAATCTGAGTGACCTAGGAATTATCTGCTTCTTAAGGATACATAGATTTCCCTGAGAAATCATCTGGGTGCTTTTGGAAGTTGGGGGCAGAAAATACAGGATAGTATTATTTGACAATTTTCTAATTCTAATTCTTCTATGGTAATTAGTGTGTTTAGATTTTTTTTTTTATCTCATCTAGATTCAGTTTCTACCAAGTATATTTTCTGTAGAAGACTATCCTTTTTATTCATGCCTTTAAATTTATTGGTACAGAGTTGTGCAAGTTATTCCTTTATGATTTATTTAATTCTCCTGTTTCTGTGACTTCCCTTTTATAATTTCCTGTTTTGAGTAATGATTTTCCCCTTCTTTTCTTAGTAAATTGGCTGGTTATTTATCTTCAAATTTCTTTTCAAGGAACTAAATTTTGTAGTTTGGTATTCTACTTAAAAAAAGTCGTGTCTCATTTTTATCTCCTTTACCTTTAAAAATTCCTTTTGTTTTTCTTTTATTTAATTTGTTAGATTTTTCAAAAAACAAAATCTCCTAAGTCAGATATTTGTTTTGTTTGTTTTATTCTTTATTTTATACCAATACAAATTTTTACACTAGGAATTTCTCTGAAATGTATAAGCTCCCTCATTGGCTCTAAAATGTGATGTTTTCTTTTTTCTTTTCTTTTCTTTTTTTTTTTTTTTTTTAGCAATTCTGCAATTTAGATTTCTTTTTCTCACCCACGGGTTTTTAAGGAAAGAATGAAAAGCAAAAATTCCAAATGGAAGGGCTGTTTAATTTTAATTCTCATTGTTGCTTTTTCATGATATCCAGAGAAGAAAAAAGATGCTTGACTTACGTAACCATGCTCAATTTGGAAATACCCTCTCTTTTTGCTTTGATTTCTGGGAGGTGGATTAGCATTTACTATTAGATTCACTATTTAATTTACTCTTTAAGAACAAAGATAAAGTGTAGCCAGACAACTGCTTAGGAGTGTATCAGTCCAACAAGATGTACATGGAGCTCTAAACAAAATTTAAAAATCTTCATGAGCCTTAGAATAAGAAAAATACCTTTTACGTTTTAAAACAGTGACTTAATTTTTTTTTTTTTTTTTACTGTAGCATGTGAGCAGCCACCATAACTAACATTTTGTATTTCTAGCTTCACCTAAGGCTATTTTGGATGTGGCTGCTGGTTTGTCAAAGTTAAATAAAGTGTGACGCATATTGTTCAAAGGCAAGTGGAAGAGCTAATGTTTCTTTTTGAAATATAGGAAACTGGAGACATTAGGCAACAGTGGAAAAGCATGCACTTTGGAGAAAGGTGAAACCTGAATTCAATTCTCTCAAAACATACTTCGAGCTTCATCCATTTGCATTGGGGTCCCCATCCTGGTCCTTAAAGGCATGTAAGATGCCATTTCTCATTCCCCCCAAGTGCTCCCACACAAACCCAGAGTACTCACAAACTTCATTTGATTTCTGGGGTCTCTGGACTCCTTAACTGAATCCACTTAGACATCCCATATGCCTTAAAATAGGGGCTCCACCTCAGCCATGGGAAGGATTCTAACCTTCTTCCCCATCCATGTTTCCTGCTTAGCCCAAAAAGACCCTGGCAGAGGCTTCTGCCCAAGGGCCATGCTGGGCCTTGGGTTCCCCTCTAGGCCCTTAGCTGGCTCCTTGTCCTCTGAGCTGCACTTGTTCCAGACTGAAGCATCCCTCCCTCTCACCCTTCATCCACAAGACCCCAGCCCTGCCTCCTCAATATTTTATTTGCATTCTGAGTTCCTACTATATTGTATTCCCAAGACATATCTCTTCTAAATTTCTAAATTACAGTAAAACAACTTCTAAATTTCATGTGTGATGTGGTTTGGCTGTATTCCCACCCAAATCTTGTCTTGCATTGTAGCTTCCATAATCCCCATATATTGTGGGAGGGACCTGGCAGGAGGTAACTGAATCATGGGGGTGTTTTTTTCCCATGCTGTTCTCATGTTAGTGAATAAGTCTTACAAGATCTGATGATTTTATAAAGGGCAGTTCCGCTGCACACACTCTCTTGCCTGCCACCATGTAAGATGTGGCTTTGCTTCTCCTCCTTCTGCCATGATTGTGAGGCCTACCCAGTCATGTGGAACTGTGAATCCATTAAACCTCTTTTTATTTATAAATTACCCAGTCTTGGGTATGTCTTTATTAGAAGTGTGAGAAAGGACTAATACACCGTGCCTCAGTTTCCTCACTTGAAAAAACGTATAATACTAGCCTTACCAGATAGCTAGGAGTGTCAATAAGAGAAACTTTGCCAACCATCTGCCTATAGTAGAGGCTCATGTGCATTAGTTCTCCCTCCCATTTCTTTCCTCTTCCTGCTGGAGCATGTCCCCAGGCTACCCATAGCTGCTTTAATGTTTCCCAAACTTGCAAGCAGGAATCAAGGTGTGTGGAGAGAGAGGAGTCTCCATAGGTCCCAGGAGGGAGCCATACCTGATTCTCAGTCCTACAGAGGGGAAGTTAAAATAATGGGAAATGAGCAGTTCTATAGATGCAGTAACATAGGTAGAATTGTTGAGGTAAAGTCAATTCACTGAATTTGGCAAGCTGTTATAGCTGGTTTTTTGTTTTTGATTTTATCTAGCTTTTTGCAATCTGACTATAATCCTGTACATTTATCCATACATTTTATTGACTTTCAATCAGTTCTGGCTTGTAAGAATTTCTGCAGTTCTTCTGTAGAAGTTTTCAAAATTTCTGGAATCACAGAAAACAGACATGTTTCTCTCTAATACATAAAATAAATTATATTAATATTATAGGTTATATATTATAACATAAATAAATATATATAGAAATATATTTTTTATTTTTATAAGTACATATTTATTTGTAAACTGTAAAACCATAATAGAGGAGTAAAACTGACATGAATATAAGTGAAATGGAGGGGGTTGTGTAGACAGTATGTTTAGCTGACAAATATTTATTGAGCACTTGTCCTGTGCCAGGCACTGTCTGAAGTTCTGGGAATACACAGGGATTAGACAAGTTCTTGTTCTCATAGAGCTGATATCCTAGTGCCTGTGGCAGGGAGGCAGATAATAAACTGACACATCACTATTTTGTCAGGTGGTGCTAAGTGCCATGGAGAAACAGTAGGTGCAGAGAGGGAGAATAATGGGAAGATACCATTGCAGGTAGGGGGTGAGGAATAGCCTTGCTGGACAGGGCCATATGAACAGAGGTCTGAGTTGGGTGAGGCAGGCTGCCACACAGACATCAGAGGAGGAAAATCTGAGCAGAGGGCACAGGAAAGCCCCAAGGCTGAGGCCAGATGAAGGAGCAGGAGGCGATGTGGCTGGAGAGGAGGGAGCAAGGGGCAGAGTGTTGGTGGTGAGGTCAGGGGCCCAGCAGCCTGATCCAGGGGACTTGAACATGATAGAAGGACTTTGGGTGCGTTCTGAGGAAGGGGAAGCCACTGGAAGCATTAAGTAGAAAAAATTGGAAGTGAGAGTAATTATATGTGAAAGTTGTTAGAGTCACAATGGAGTGACGATGAGGCAGGAAAGGTAGTCAAGGAAGTAAGTGCAGTTAACAAAATGAGCCCCAGCATTCGCATTGTAATCCAGCTCATTCAAGCACAGCTATCTCCTGCAGGGAATATTTCCCGTAGACAGCATTTGCACTTTGATTTTCCCACTTCTCAAACTGACCCTGTTCTCATGATAATAGTAAAAAACACACCCCTACGTGGAGATTTAAGATGCTAATGAGTTATGTGATGTGCGAACAAGCATGTACAGCTACTGCACGTGTGCACCCAGAAGACCACCAAGGACATGCTTACTAGCAACACCTTTTCTCATCCTCTTATGAATAATCATGTAAGAGTCCCATAAAAGGATTTCTCCAGCAATAATCAGTGCTGTCCATTCAGTGGCTCATGCCTGTAGCCCCAGCACTTTGGGAGGCCGAGGTGGGTGGATCACCTGAGGTCAGGAGTTTGAGACCAGCCTGGTCAACATGGTGAAACCTCGTTTCTACTAAAAATACAAAAAAAGTAGCCAGGTGTAATGGCACATGCCTGTAATCCCAGCTACTTGGGAGGCTGAAGCAGGAGAATTGCTTGAACCTGGGAGGTGGAGGTTGCAGTGAGTCATGATTGTGCCACTGCACTCCAGCCAACAGAGTAAGACTCTGTTTCCCCTCGGCCCCCTGCAAAAAAAATAATAATAATGATAAGAGGCAAGATCAATGGCCACCAAAATTTTATTTTTTCCCATAGTGTTGCTGGGGTGGCATGGCTGCCTGCCCTGGGTTCATCCTGTCCCTAAGTGGGACTCCCTATGGCTCAGGGACTCAGAATCAAGTGACTTATAGCCAGTTAAATGTTCTAGTCCAGATGCTCAATTATATGGGCATGGACAGACATTCGTTAGCCTTTAAATTATTTTTTAAGTAAAAAGTCAACAAACAAAAAGTCAAAGGTGAGGTTACAAAACTGACTTTTCTTTAACTTCTATGCTACTGTAATCTTGGGTTTAGTTATTGACATAGCAATTATTTATACAAAACATAAGAATTGTTCTGAAAAAATTAAAAAATATATACCTGCATGACTCATAACTGGAAATATTATACCAGGAGGCTTTGTCACTTGGTATCTTTATCCTTTTACTTATTATTTTCTTTTAATTCTACAGGAAGCAGTAAATTCTTTATGGTTGGAGTGGATGAAGAGGTGCCATGTAATAGCTCAGAAGGCAAAGTCCCTTGTTTTACCAGCTGTTTAGGCATCCATGTACTCATCCTTGATTTGAAGGGTTTGAGTTAATTCTATCCTTCCAAATCAGTCCTTACAATCTCATGTGCCCACCTCTTCTGCAACAGTCCCTGGGCCTAGAGGGAGGACGCTTGCAATACAGGATTTTTTGCATGTTCCCAGTGGCTCCACCCCATTCTTCCAGTGCACATGCAGGCCCTTAGTCTGAACCCACTCTACATTGATTTATTTCCCTTACTGAGCATGTGTTAAGGGATGGAATTTTTCACCATGGGCATGTTTAGGCAAGGCCCCTGTGCACAATGTCCTGGATGGCATTTGGCTGTCTTCTGCCTCTATCATTCCCTGCTCGAAAGAAGTACATCTAACTGCCATTAGAATAAGGATAAGGAGAAAGACAAAGACCGATCTTAACTGCTTCCTGCTGACAGGGGGCACTGTTTTGGAAAGACAGCAGTTGGGTCTCCCTCAGAGGCCTATCTAAGGGTATCTGGTAAAAGGGACCATCATTCAAGGCTCTAGTTGCATAACTGTTTGGAATTTGAGGGCCTGAAGGTGAGAAGAGACAAACCAGGTTATTAGAAGATGTGTACCAAAATGAAATGGGGGAAGGGTAAGGACAGTTCAAAAATCCTGAGGCTGCTGACATGCCCAGATAACTGGTGGCTATAGTTGTGCCTGCTAATATTTGGGTGCATGGTACTTGGCTTTGGTTAGCTCCCGTAGTTTATTTTCCCAAAAAAGAAACCTCTGGGTTATGGGCACCCTATTTACTCCCATTATCTGGCAGGATTTGTAGGATAATTGTTCAGAGCTAGAATACTGTTCCAGATTTTTACATTACCATGCCTTTTGTTTCTTCTGAGCTGCAGCCAGAGATCACTGGTTGGTTCACAGGAATAAGCAAGGTTAATTTAAAATGTAGGCAAAAAACTTAAAAACAACTAATGAGTCTAGAATTTAATGACAAACGTATGATAAGTTTTGCAACATAATTTCTTTCTCCCCAGTCCTCATTTTTGTTAAAAACAAATCATAATAGGAATGAGTTGTTTGTAAAATAAACTTTAGTCTTACACTTGGTCTACTTATTTGCACAAAGTACAAGAATAATTATTTTTACATAGGCTTTTAAAATTGGCTTTGATGGAACTCTGTTCCACAAGGAATTTCAGATAGGACTTCATAAAAATGAGCCCAGCCATGGGTTTGTACTCTCAAATACCTACGAGTTGGGTGAATTCCTCTCTTCTTGAGGTCCCAAGAATATGGGGTTCCTGGCCCTGTTAGAAAGTGACATTCTTTACTCACTACAGGTTAGAAATCCTGTATGGGGACTGTGTAGACAAAGTATGAGGCTGGTTTACCCAAGGGACTTTTATTGGCTCTGCAAGTTGAGCTTGATTCCTTAAAGGGAAACATACCCTTCCAGTCAAAGTTATAGTTACTGGTTGGTAAAGTTAAAGTTACAGTTACTGGTTGGTAAAGCAACCAATTTCTCCAGTTGCATCCTGTTGCAAAAGAAAGTGGATCCTTACTGCACTGATGCAAATAACCGTATTGCCCTAAGTTAAGAATACTCACAGATAGTTTCCAAATTCTGGAGGAAGCAGGCAGAGAGAAAAAAAACATGCCAAATTTTGTTCACAGGAGTCGACATTACTCAATCATTAAAGATTGTGAATAGCTCAAAAAAAAAAAGATCAGCAATGTTTTAAGCAAAAGTTTAAAAAAGATTACTTCAATTTTCTATTAGTTCAGTCTGTTCAGTTAACTCTTGTTCTGCTTGATATTCGTGAACATTTCAGCTCTTCATGAGTCCTGTACATTTTTTCATTATTCCAATGTCACACTCTCCAAAGTTATCAGAAACCTGCATTTGAGAGCACCTGTTAAGTTTCTATAGATGATTATAAATCCTCTTTTGAAGAAGATCAAAACAAAACAATTGTCTGTGAATAATAAAATGTCCATGATAGTTACAGTCAAAAACAAAATTGACAAAGAAATTTGGTTATCTGTGTGGCTTATAATCACCTAACATAACACCATTCATTGTGATTCATAGCATATACTCAGATATTAGAATTTTAGAAATCCCATACAGTTTTGGAACATATATTAGTATTATTCACTAAAATATAACCCAAAGAATATTAAACATCATTTTGGCAATCCCATGTATGTAAGCTTGTCAGGTAATCCTGTTTACCTCTCTTCTGGATGCTCCAGGGATGCTAGGGGTCAGGAAAGACAACCTTGAAGCTGACATTTGATTTTGGGAAGCCCATTAAATATGTTAGAGTTTTAAAACAACGTTATGAAGTAGAATTCCAGATTACCATAAGTTACTTATTTTGCCAAAATGATGACTCAAAAATTTTAAAACAAGCCAAAAACGTTTACTCATTAAGAGGGAAGACTTAGATTTCCAAAGAATTTGTCTCCTGTCTTCATTTTCATTTCCTTGGCAGTCTATCTGGAAGACAAACTGAAATATTTAATTATCCTTTACTATTACATGAAAATCTTATACAAGGGAGAGAAAGCCAAATTTTACCCTCACATTAGTTTACTATTAATGTCAACCCCAATCTTTTAATGAAAGCTTATAGACAATTCTATCCAATCTTAACCAGTTTGATCATGAGGTAAGATTCCTATAAACATTTTATAACCCTTTACAAATTACTAATTTACTAATCTGCTAAAGAGCAGATTGGGGCCTTAAGAAAACTTTGTTGTGCTTTCATTTCAATGCTCAGTTTGTAGAAAAACCATACAATACAGTTTTGGATTTAATCAGTGTTCACATACAGAATTTCTTTTGCAAGATTAATTTTTAGAAACCTTCCACAACTTGTTTAAACCTTTAGCTTTATCTTATCTAATTTATAACAGTCCTTTAACCTTAGGCAAAAATTTACATTTCCATGCATTCTTATAATCTTTGACTAATAACACATTTTACTGTTCTTACATACCTTGCATGTAAATCTATTTTCAGTGGTCTCAATTACATGTTATAATGGTACCTCTTAGCACTTCATAATTTTAGTTTAAAACCTGGTAAGTCATTTTAATTACACACTAGGTGCTGATAAAGTTTGATTCCTTCCAGCATAATTAAGGGTGTGGTTAATTCCATATGTCCCCAGGCCTTACCAAGTTGTAAAGCAGGCAGATTGAACAGTTTTCAAAGGCCAAACAAGCAGTTTACAACCTTAAAACATTTAGCAACCTAGTACCTGACTTGCATAATTTAGACCACCTATTTACATTTTAAGAACATTTGCATTTTATCAATTATCTTTAAGACTATTTTTATTTCTCAAAGATTAAAGTCACAAGAACTAAAAGGCATTATAGCTTTTATCTTTCCTCCAAAAATATTTGATCTAAGTGCTTATTTTTCTTTAAGCCAATTAATTAAGCTCTTTTTTATAACTACACAGATGGAGAAGAAGATTGAGTAGTTATAAGGTTTTTCATTTGCCCATCTCCTAATTGGATTCTTGGTCTCTGGGTGGGACCCTTTAAGAGCAGGGCTAAGAAAGCATGCAGTTTATTTTCTTTTTATCTTTTTCTTTTCTTTTCTTTTTTTGTTTTGAGAAGGAGTTTCACTCTTGTTGCCCAGGCTGGAGTGCAATGGTGAGATCTTGGCTCACTGCAACCTCCGCCTCCCAGGTTCAAGTGATTCTCTTACCTCAGCCTCCCGAGTAGCTGCATGCAGTTTCTAGGGCCTAATAAACAGGCATAGCTGGAAGACAAAAACGGATTTTGAGAGTGATCTATTTGCCTCTAATTCCTGGGGTTCCATGAGGAAAACAGAGGTTTCTCCCAAAATGGAATCCATGGTGCCTTTTCTGTTTTTACCAAGGAGCCCTATGCCATCAGAAATTATCTTAGGGCCTCTCATGTGTACATTAAGAGTGGCAAGACAAGGTGGAGAAAAGTAATTCAGTCAACTGAGAAAAAAACCTTTTTCCAGCAAAACAAGATCCAAGAAGAGAAAAACATAAAGGCCTTTCAAATATACGTATAACTTGGATATCTACTTTTAATTAAGCTGAGCTCTCTTTAAGAAAGTCCTTTTAAATCCCACATTACCTGACTTTAGCCATGCCAAGCAGCCAATATTTCTGGCTTTGGAAGTTTATCAAAAGAACCTCAAGGTGAAACCAACAAGCCTCAATTAAGACACGCAAAGCACACCAGATTGGCTACACCTTAAGACCAGTCTCATAAAACCTTTTTCACTAGTGAAAACTTTACAGGGAATACAAACAGTGATCCTTATCATTCTTTTCACCAGTTTGCACAGGGAGAGAGAGGCCAAAAGTTTGAGTGGTTAAAAAACTTGTATCCTTTTGCTGGCATGTCAGGCTTCTGGGTTCCCTTCCCCTGAGCTCAATTCTAAGCCAACCAGTTTAAGGTTTGGGAAATTAACTTTTCTCAGTTTGAAGGATGCATCCTATGGGAATGTCCTTTAGTACAGGGACACAATCACCCATCTGTGAAGAGAGGACAAAGGAGGAAAAAGTAAAAAAGATTTTTTTTTAAAGGCTCCCAGGGGTTCAGGTGCATTTGAAAGGGGGACAGATTGAAGATGAATGGCTACTCATCTAGAAAGAGGGGAGCCAGGCATCCCTGGTTCCTTTCTCTTTCTAGGAAATAGCCAGAGTATGTGAGGGAAAGAAGGAACAAGCATCCATTTTCCTTCTGTCCTTACGTCCCCAAGTCCTGACAACCTCGATAGGGTGCCACCCGTGGGTGCCAATACGGCTCTCACCCATGGTAACAGGGGACCTAGCAGATGGGGTTATCCACTGTTACCCACAAACTGCCTTTCCCCCTGCTGTCAGTAGCCTTCAAGTGCCCTAGACCTCATTTAGGCCATCGATACTAGTATGACCTTTATCCATGAAACAAGAGGTTTGGCTTAATCGGCAGGAATTAGTCATGCTCACCTGTACTGTGCTTTTTAATTTTTATTGTCTGCCTCTGGATCCCTCCAATGCAGTTATCTTTCCTAGGGCTTCGACATGAAGCTTAGAATTTAGTTTGGGACAAAAGAACTGCCTCAGTAGGGGGGCGCATGGACTCACCAATCCCCAGATGTCCCTCACCCGTCTGGCTGCTGCCGCTTTATCATAAGCTGAAGGCTAAGGTGCAGCTGTGAAATTAGGTCCTTATCAAACAAGGGAGGGAAAATGGTGTCCTGTGAATTAGGGTCCTGATCTAATAAGATGCCTTCCAAAAGGAAGAAAACTTCTGGCATAGAGAAGACCCCTCTACCTGCAGGGCTGTGTTATTAGGTTGGTGCAAAAGCAATTGTGGTGCCCATCATTCTAAGTAATGGCAAAAACCACAACTACTTTCACACCAGCCTACTAACTCCTGACTTGGTGGGCAAAAGAAAATAACAACAACAACAACAGCTTAAATGCAGGGCTGTGTTAACTGCTGACAAGGTTAACAAGGAGAAAAGAAAAAGATGCCTGAGGAAGAAACCTCTTATTCTTGTGCAAATGTATTTCTCCAACAGGCAGAGAAACTTTTAATTGCTGTTGCACTGAGCTGGACCCCTTGGCTGGGGGTGGGGAAGACTCCATGGATACATGGCAGGGGACACTGGCCAGTTGGCTGCATGGGGCCCAGGCCCCTGAGATCACCCTGGGGCTGGGGCAGCAGCTGTGGCTCAGTCCTGCTCTGGATGGCTGTTGGACACCACATGCACATGTAGCAGACACAGTCATGTGCCCTAGCCAGGAGGGAAGGGGGAGTGGGGAGATGCTATCTTCCTATCCATCCTACACATGTGCCTGTGGCCATTGGGTTGGGAGTGGAACACCCCTAATATTGTAAAAGAAAAGATAGGTGCCATTACGGTCCCCCTAAAAAGAAGGAAAATGCCATAGAAAAGACTGGGTTGGACTGAGGCCAACGTTCCTGACCCCTGAGAGCAATGGGGGGTTGGAGGGTGGGGTGCAATTTCCCCCATCCTTAGAAAACACCTGAGGACAAGAAAGCTCAGAAACAAAAGGGAAAGAAATGTTCTGGGTTCACATTTTACTCACCCAGGCAATGTCAGCATTCTCATTATAACTTTTGGCTTTTGATTTTTTTAATTTTCCAATCTGGACAAATAGTGTTTAAAAGACCTTTGTTTTAAGCCTCTCAATTTCCATTCTATTTATTTCATTTCTTAACAACCATTCAAAGATTTCTATCACCCTTCTGGGGTGACTCCTTTGACTCTCTTTTGCCTTTCTCTTTTTTTTTAAAATTACCCCAACATTTTATTAAGGAACTGTAAGACCCACAAGGGACAGAAAATTTGATAAGACTTGTCAAACAATTGTATGGTTCTGTCGGAGAAATGTCACCTGGGATGCCTATGTAAAAGGGACCTCTTTAACCCCCAAATTTACCATGACCTGGGTAATAGGCATATACAGTGGGAGAATATCCTGGTAATCATAAAGCCAGTACCACATGGCTTGCTTATGAATCATATCAACTGCTTCATCTGGGTTACTCCACTTGGCATTTTATAGGGAGAGTTGGGCAGTCCCTTTCTCAGGGTAAACAGACTTTACAGTGGCATTTACCCAGTCCACTAGGGTTGGATGTTCTCTCTCAGGAATAACCTCCTATGCATTTGGATCACTTATACTCATTAGATTTAATAGTGAGCTGTGGGTTGTGGATCAAACTAAAGAAGCTCTTTCACTCTGTAGCATTTAAAATTAAGGATTCTGTCCTTAAATTAGTTATTTTTAGATCCATTATAGTAAAAGTGTCTCAGGAAGCTGACTATACCAATCTAAAAAATGGAACAATTCATTTACATTATAGCCTCTGGTTTTAATTGTTGTTTTGCCCTTCCCCTACATTTACTATCTTCTTGGTAACCACAGGTCTCAGAGGTAACTTTTGTTGCCCCAGTTTAATTTTAATTTTTGTGAGTAGCTTGGAGGCTAGAGGCTTGAGCTGGGACAGACCCACTTCTGGTCTTGGTCCACTCTTAAGGACCAACCCAGCACTCTTTTACTCTTGTTTCAGCTTTTACAGATGATAACCAAAGGATGAAACATTTTTCTTTTTTCCTTATTAGCTTGCCTTCTCTTATGCATTCAGTGAACTAACTCCCTGGGAGTATGAGTAGGATCCATCTCTAATTCCACTGGTAACTTTTACTAACTGACTATAGCCCAGCTGTAGCTCCTTAAGATGGGTGAGCACATGGCTACTCAAGAGTCAGGGTTTCTCATTTCACACCCTTTTATTTTTTTCTTTATCCATTTAGTTTTATCTATATAATTTTTTCCTTTATTTTAGAGTGACTCATAAATAGTCCCTAGAAAAAAATTACATTTTCCTTAGCAAAAACTACATCCTTGTGTTTTCAGAAACCTCACCAAAAACACCTTTTATTCACCTACTAGTTTAAGTCTTCTTAATTCAAATTCCCAGTGGAAAAAAACCCATAGGTTTACTTAATTTAAATATTACATGACTTATTAACCCAAATCCCCAGTGGGGGAAAAAAGTAACCTAGGTTTACTTAATTTAAACATAACATGACTTTAAGATTTTACATTACTAGAAAGAATTGAGATTAAATTTACCAAATTAATCTTACCAAAGATTACTAGTTGTGTGAGCTAAAAGGCATCTGAGCTAGCTTCCATCAGTCTGATAAGCATTAACATTCTCTAAGCCAATTGATTACAGCTCTTTTGTACCACTTGTTAGTGAAATATCACTTCCACATGACACATGTAAACATATAGATATAATAGACATATAGACAATGGCAGGTCCAAAAGATTTTTCATTTGCCTCTTTTCAAAAATTCTCTCCCCTACTTTAGATTATTAATTTAAAAAAGTTATAAGACCAAACAGAAGTTGAAGGAGAGAGTTACCATCGTAGGCCTTCTCAAAAGAGAGAAAAGGACTGAGATATCAATCTGAATAATTTCAAAAAGAAACATTACAGAATTTAAAAATTAAAAACTTTGTGCATTAAGAGTAACTCAATATTTTAAATAAAATCTTGTTCTAACCAATTCTTTAGTTTTTTATTAGTGTATTTTTTTTTTGAGACAGAGTCTTGCTCTTGTTGCTCAGGCTGGGGGGCAATGGTGCGATCTTAGCTCACTGCAACATCTGCCTCCCAGGTTCAAGTGATTCTCTTGCCTCAGCCTCCCAAGTAGCTGGGATTACAGGCACCTGCCACCATTCCCAGCTAATTTTTTAATTTTTAGTAGAGACAGGGTTTCACCATGTTGGCTAGGCTGGTCTTGAATTCCTGACCTATACGATGTGCTCACCTCGGCCTCCCAAAGTGCTAGGATTACAGGCTTGAGCACCATGCCTAGCCTAGTGTATTTTTAACATAAAAGTTCAATTTAAAAAAAAGGTTATAATTTTCTGTAATTATAGACAACTTAATCACATAACATTTGTATAAATTTCTTTTTTACTAACTTTATTATGACTTACACAGACCATTCACAACATGCTTGGACTTTCTGCTTTGACCTAAGTGTCACTCTTTCTTGAATAACTCGGTCATTTTATCTTAGGACAAAAATTCACCAAACAATATGTTTCTCATATAAAATTACTTTTCTTTTAAGCTTTCTTACCAAAAGTACCTCTTTATATCTATACTTTTCTTTATATTGCTCTATTTCCTGGTTCCTTTCACATTCTTTTTTATACATGACTTTCAAATAAGCTTTGAATCAGACAAAAATTATTTACCTTTTAATAAGAACATATTTTTAAGAAAGAATAAAATATAATTTTTTGAATTGGAAAATACCCAGATATTTAATTATCTATTATTGAATTTAATAAAACTTTATATTCTAAATTATGACAAGTTTGTTTACAGGTATTTATCCCTTTACATTTACCTGATTATTTTATTTTAATATTTTACATAGACTATTTATGAAAAATGTGATAGTCATCATTTAAAGTTATTTCCCTGTCAACGATTTTTATAGCCTATGAAGTTCAGGTGTTTACCTAAGTAAGAACCTCAAGATTAAATATATGGTTATTTTACCAATAATTCCAAGTTTAGCTGTTTTCATTAAACCAACAATATTTGATATCTTGTTTGTCAAAAACTGCACAAGCAAAGATCATTCTGTTTTGGGTTGGTGTATTAGTCTGTTCTCACACTGTTATTAAAAAAACCCTGAAATTGGGTAATCTATAAAGAAAAGAGGCTTAATTGGCTCACAGTTTTACAGGCTATATAGAAAGCATAGCAGCTTTTGCTTGGAAACTTATAATCATGGTGAAAGGTGAAGGTGAAGCAGGCATGTCTTACGTGGCTGGAGAAGGAGGAAGAGAAGGTTGTTGGGGAGGTGCCACACACTTTTAAACAACCAGATTTCACGAGAACTTACTATCGCCACGACAGCCCCAAGGGGGATGGTGTTAAACCATGAGAAACTACCCCATGATCCAATCACCTTCCACCAGGTTCCTCCTCCAACACTGGGGATTACAATTTGACATGAGATTTGGATGGGGATACAGATTCAACCATAATGGTTGGGTTAACAGTTTTATAAACTTTATGCCAAGTTTTGACACAGAGTATTTGGCAGGGATAAGTATGAAATTGCTGATCAATAAATGCAAACAAAAATATATGCTGACAATTCATAAGACATTTCTAATATTACTTTACCAATAATTTTAAGCCAGTTTATTTATAAAAGGTTTTACTTGTCACATTAACTTGAAAAGCATTTGGGCTTATTGTTTAATGTATGAGTACCCTTCAACTTTAAGCCAATTTAACCTTGTGGCCAAAAGCACATAATAAAATACGTGTTTGTACACATAAACACACATACACACTCATACAAAGATCCTGTTGCTTTCACTTCAAAATTTTAGCTATGAGATATTAATATAAACTTAACAGTTTGCAAAAACAATAACAAAAAGAAACGGTTGGGTGTAAACAGTGGATTTTTTATCTCAGTAGAAATGTGTTAATAATAGCAGACAAAGCAGGTGGAAAAGAAAACAGAGATAGAGAACTTAGGAACTTTAGAGTTGCAGGTTGAACTTTAGGTTCTGAATTTTCCTTGATGTAATTTGCCCATCAGTTGAAAATGTGCACAGGAACAGACCTAATGTGTAAGCAGCTGGAGTATTAGAAAACCTTGGATGCCCCTCCATTTACACAACCACTTGCAAGTAGAGGCACCATGAAACCAAATGAGGTGCCTGAGAGGCCTTGTTCTCCTTGTTTTTCCATATCCTTAATTTGTGCCCCACATTTTTTCTTAAAAGGAGGAACTGAGCTGTGGCCTAGGTTTTAGTTTAGTGGGTCAAAATGTGCTGATTCTGGGTGGGGCTCCACAGGATGTCACCAGTGAGTCATTGCCGCCCTCTTATGTATCTCAGTTTCTCCCTCTGGAGGTTTAGACCTGCAAGGGCTCAAAACACGGAGTTCCTATATGAGCTTCCTAGATGAACCCTTTTAAACTAATTTTGCTAGGGGTTCCCTGTAGGGCGGCTGCATTTCATGGGGTTGGTAGTCAACCCCTTAGGCTCCACCCCAGTCATCCAGGGATGCCTTTTGGCTGGAAGGAGCAAAATTTCCTTTCTTTTCAGAGCTTAGGAAACTCAGTCTGACATTTATCTACAAAAACAACAGTTTAGTTGCTCTCACAAATACACAGACAAGCCAATCGAGATTAATTTTGGGAGAAAAGACAATGAGAAAGCTCTTTAGAATGCACCTCTGAACTAGAATTAGGATCCTAAACAACAGCTTCATTGGTGAGGGGTGCGGAAAAAGCTAAGACCAGCTGTAAACTGTCCTCAGCCACTCCTAACTTATAGCTCTTGTCTGCCATTACACACTCCAAGGTCAAATCTTCTCACAGTATAAGGTAAAGGTCAGGTAATGCAATACAGGAAAGCAGAGTTTTAAATCTAGGAAGAATCTGCCCATGACTCTTGAAACTCCACAAAGAAAACAGAACACCCCAAAAGGGGGTGGGAGTGGTGCCTTTGTTCTGAGTTCTTTAAGGGGTCTGAGTCGTTAGAACCGTCCTGTAGATTTTTCTTGGTACTGGAGATGGTGAAGGGGGAAGGAAGAATAGGGTGGAACAAAAGTAAACAAAAGAATAATTTTTTTTTTTTTTTAAGAAAGGAAGTGAACACAGAAACCAAGCACATGTTTTTGTTTTTGTTTGTGCAGCTGCTAGGAATGTTAGCCAATTCAGAGGCCTTGTTTCCCCTAATTTGGAATTCTCATTGGAATTTGACCAAGTCTGTTATAGTTGATCAAATCCTATGGGAGAAAGATCAGAACAACAAAAACCCCAACAATATGATTACTGAGTGCTCTAATGGTAAGGAGAAATTAAAACCAGCTGCTTGTCAATTTCAACTTGTAGTCATTAAGGAGAATTTCCAAGACAAAAAAATCCCAATTCTTGCTACTTAACTAGGAATAGAGCCCTGGCACAAGATTGCTCTTTACCATCTTAGAAGCAGGAAAAATACCTGGAAATGTGCACAGGAACAGACATAATGTTCTTGCCTTCCCTGTCGGAAATTGCTGAAACTCCAGAAACGAGTTACCTGCTATGCATCATCATGGAAGCAGAAAAACTTGCTTTCCTTGTTGGAATCACGTAAAACTCCAGAAAAGGAGTTGTGCAGCAAAGTAAGCTTTAGATCTCGACCAAATTTTGAGAGATCAGGGATTCTCTGGAGGGGGAACTCCCAGGCCTCAGCAAATTGTCCTCCTGATTTGAGCCATAAGGATAGCTCAAGCTGGTACCAAGCACCAATAGATTCATCAAAGGTCAGGGGCACCTCCTCTCAGAATCCCTTCATCACCAATTTGTGAACTCAAAAGTATCTGAGACAGATCTCAATAAATTTAGACAGTTTATTTTGCCAAGGTTAAGGATGTGCCCATGACACAGCCTCAGGAGGTCCTGATAACATGTGCCCAAGGTGGTCAGGGTACAACTTGCTTTTATATTTCTTAGGGAGGCATAATACATCAATCAATACCTGTAAGATGTACACTGGTTCAATCTGGAAAAGCAGGACAATTTGAAGTGGGGGCTTCCAGGTTATAGGTAGATTTAAGAATTTTCTGATTGGCAATTTGTTGAAAGAGTTAAGTTATTATCCAAAGACCCAGAATCAATAGAAATGCCTGGGTTATGATGATAAGGGGTTGTAGAGACCAAAGTTTATCAGGCAGATGAAGCCTCCAGGTAGCAGATTTCAGAGAGAATAGATTGTAAATGTTTCTTATCAGACTCAAGTTTAATGCTGGTCAGCTTTTCCTGAATTCCAAAAGGGAGGAGGGTATAATGAGTTATGTCCAACTCTCCCTTCCCATCATGGCCTGAACTAGTTTTTCAGGTTAACTTTAGAATGTGCTTGGCCAAGGGGGGGTGTCCATTTAGAAGGTTTGAGGTGGGGAGGGCTTACAATTTTATTTTTGGCTTACATAGTAAAGGTTAATTATCTCAATACAATTAGGTCATCTTCATTTTTCTTTTAAAAACTTTTGTCTTCCTTTATCTCCCTGAATACACACACAGTTTACTATTTTCTCATTGCAAGACCCATTCTCAAATATTAGTTTCTTTTAGAGAGAGTCTTGCCGTTATTTAGGTTCACAAAATGGTGTCAGAAGTGAAATAAAAGTGGCCTCACCTCAGATGGATCAGAGGCCCCTCGAATTGAGTGAAGTACCTACTGACCCCTTGGGCCCTCGCCTCTTTTTATACCAGGAAAGGGACTGGCACATCTGTGGTTATGTAGCAAAAATGTCCCATAGCCCAAGGGCTGGGGTCTGACATCGAGTCTGACTACATACCTGTGTTGTTCAGCTCCATGAATTTTCCTTAAAAAGGCTGTCTGAGAAGCCAATGTGTGAGTGCTCTCTACTACTCACCTTTTATTGGTAGATATCTGCTCAGTATTTAATTTTGGAGATACATTGTGGGTGTTTTAGCATTTTATAATTAGCTCTAGAAAGGATACTCTGGGAATGTGCTAGTCAGAACATACCTCTGCCACTCTTTCCTCTCAATTAAATATCTGACACTTATCTCCCGGGCAGAGGAGCTACTGGAGCAAAGAGAGCTTGGGGTACGTGATTAAGCCTTAAAGCCCTGTAACAGTACCAATGGAGAGACCAGTTATTATTTGCAGGGAGGCGGAAGGTAGAGTAAGTATTGCATCTCATAAATGAAGCTAACTAATGACTATACAAAGCTGGCACTTATTATCTAAGTCATCCGCTTATATCCTTATCAGGCATAAGAAGTGGTAACTTAAATTGGACCCAGGCAGTAATCTTAAGACAATTTAACTTGGCATGAATAATGGTTCAATAACATGAATTTCTGGTAACCAGAAATAATGTAGGGGACAAAAATTAAGTTTAGACACAAAACTGTGTTGGAAAGATGATGCTCTTACTAATTTTTTTTTTTTTTTTTTTTGAGACAAAGTCTTGCTCTGTCACCAGGCTGGAGTGCAGTGGCATGATCTCGGCTCACTGCAACCTCTGCCTCCTGGATTCAAGCGATTCTCCTGCCTCAGCCTCTTGAGTAGCTGGGACTACAGGCATGCGCCATCACACCTGGCTAATTTTTGTGTTTTTAGTAGAGACGGGGTTTCACCATGTTGGCCAGGATGGTCTCAATCTCTTGACCTTGTGATCCGCCTGCCTCGGCCTCCCAAAGTGCTGGGATTAAAGGCGTGAGCCACTGCGCCCAGCCAATGCGCTTACTAATTAACACAAATGGAAGCAATCACTCTTAAGAGCCAAAAGGTAGAGAGAATGTAATCCAACCCTCTCATGAGGCTAAGCAATTTGCCCACAGCCACCAGCTTTGGCCAATCACTCTTGGAAAATAGGCTATACCAATTCATCAAAGTTTGAGGACAAGGGAATAAAAGACAAAACATAATATTGGCGATGAGAAGGCAGGATTACTCTTCTTTATAGACAATACGTTTGTAAAGTGGGAAAACCAATCAACTAAAAACCATGAAGAAAAAACACTTTAGATGTTGGCTAGATACAAAAACAACTTGTAACAATAGTTTGTGTGTGTGTACATATAGACAGCCATTCAGGAGCCACAATGCAAGATGACATTCCCATGGGTAACACAAAACATAAAATACCAAGGAATACACTTAGTAAGAAATGCTCTACACCTGTATGAAGTAAACCTCTAATGAGGGATGTAAGATTTGAAGACAGAAATAGTCTCTATTCTTGCAGAACATTCAACCCTTGAAAATATTAGTTATTTCTAAACATTTTATAAAGTCAACACAATGCCAACATAAATCCCAAAGGAGTTTAAAATTTGAGGGAAAACTTGGCCAAAAAATTTAGGTTATTATTTCACCTGAAAAATAATTATTGCTGGCCGGGCGGGGTGGCTCAAGCCTGTAATCCCAGCACTTTGGGAGGCCGAGGCAGGCAGATCATGAGGTCAGGAGATCGAGACCATCCTGGCTAACACGG
This sequence comes from Hylobates moloch, assembly GCF_009828535.3. Taxonomy (NCBI): domain Eukaryota; kingdom Metazoa; phylum Chordata; class Mammalia; order Primates; family Hylobatidae; genus Hylobates; species Hylobates moloch. The sequence continues at coordinate 154,967,597 of NW_026652277.1, forward strand.
TGAAACCCCGTCTCTACTAAAAATACAGTAAGTAAATAAATAAATAATTATTGCTAAGAAATATGAGCAATGAACATTGGCTGAAAGTATTCAGAAAGCCTCAGAAGTCAAAACAGCCTGTAATTGCAGCACTTTGGGAGGTTGAGGTAGGCAGATTGCTTGAGCACAGGCATTTGAAGGCAGCCTGAGCAACATGGCAAAACCCTGTCTCTACAAAAAAATACAGAACATTAGCCAGCTATGGTCATGGGCGTCTGTAGTACTAGCTACTTGGGGGGCTGAGGCAGGAGTGTTGCTTGAGCACAAGAGGTTGAGGCTGCAGTGAGCCATGTTTGTGCCACTGCACTCCAGCCTGGGTGACAAAGCTAGACTCTGTCTCAAAAAAACATAAAATATATCCCAGTATAATGTGTATTAAAAGTGTGATACATAGACGGGAAAAGACCGAACAACAAAACTGTTCCAGGAGTGCTGAGAATTTGGCATGTGATGTGACATTTGAAATCAGCATAGAAAAGTTAGATAATTTAATGAATAGTATTTGGGATAACTAATGTAAGGGAAATATATGAGTTGAGTTGTATCCTCAAAAAGGTGTGTTGAAGTCCTAACCCCTGGTACCTATGAATGTGATCTTAACTGGAAACAGTGTCTTTACAGATGTAATCAAGTTAAGAGGAGGTCATACTGGATTAGAGTGGGACTAATCAATCCAATTGACTGGTGTCCTTATAAAGATCTGGACACAGAGACACACAGGGAAGAATGCCAGGTGACAAGAGGCAGAAAGTGGAATAATGCAGCCATAAGTCAGAGAATATCAAGGATTGACAACAATCACCAGAAAGGGGCCCTCCTCCCCTAGAGCTTTCAGATAGAATCTGGCCCTATTGAAACCTTGATTTCAGACCTCTAGCCTCTGAACTGTGAGATAACAAATTTCTGTTGTTTTAAGCCACCCAAGTTTGTGGTAATTTATTACGGCAGCCACAGGAAACTGAAACAAAAAAAAATAAAGCTGGATCTCTATCTCTGTCCTCGTATGAAAAAAAAAAAAATCTAGATGGACAGAAGAATTAAATGTAAAACAATCACCACCAAAGACCACAAGAAAACATGAGTGAAAACTTGTATCTTTTGGGGAAAGGGGAAGGGCTTTTTAAAAATAGAAGGAAATAAATAAATTTGACTTTATAAACATCTTAAACATCTGTGTGGTAAGTCAAAAGGCAGGAAATTATAAAATAAATCTGTAACTCAGGGCAGATAAAGGGTAGTAAGACAGATATAAACAGACCATAAAAAAATGGACAAAGAACAAGATGAGTTGGCATGAAAATATAAGATATAAAAACATGCTCAAATTTACTAAAGAAATGCAAATGCATTTAATGCGCAAAGTGTTTTACCGGGATTAAAGACTTATTTCAGTCAATTAGCTAGGGTGTAAAAACAGGTACTTCATTCACATGATGGGAGTACACATTGGTATAATCATTTTGGAGGGCAGTAAGTATTACCTCTTCCTTGGCTATTTCAATTATTTTCATATTTTTGCTTTTCCCATTCTAATGTGTGCATTGTTCATGTAAAGTTTTTTTTTTTTTTTTTTTGTAATTTTCCCACAAGAGAGATCAAAGTCTGTTGAAGGATATTTACTTTTGTGGAATGTGGTATGTATGGGGATATCAGTTTGAAGAGCAATTTACAAGACATTACCCCAAAATCAGTGACTGTACCAGTTCCACTGCAAACCACACCACTTTTTTCACTGATAGTATCTCATTTGTAACTTGCATTTTTAAGTGAAGAGAAATATCTTTCCAGAAACCAAAGAAATATGATTTGTTACTCAAGTAAATTGTATTTCATTTTTTTGGTCCATTAATTCAGATTCATATTAATTTCTGAATATTTCTATCCTCTTAGTAATTCCAAGAAATCCTTGGGTAACATATATATTAACTCTTGGTTTGCCTCTCACTGGGGATTCTTTCCACACCATGTCATTCTCAAGGTTCCTTCATCCATTTCCATGGCTCTGCCCACCACCTTTATGCTAGATTCCTCAATCCACATGCTCTACAGCTAAATCTTTTCTTCTCAAACCACTTAGAACAGTGTTCTGCACACTGGGTGTTAAGCATTGAAATATAGACCTGTAAGGACCACTTAAAAATATTATTTTTAGGGTTGTTTTAAATATTAAATATGAACAATTAGCAAATAATCCTATAGCATTAATGCATGGAAACAGGCAGTGGATATAAAAATATTCTGCTTAACTATGAAAGACTGCCTAAGTGCTTAAATAAATGAATACAAAAACGAGTTTTAAAATTCTTTATTTAAAAATCTCTAACTGTAATGTTTCATAAAAAATACACACGTTTCTATTTACATATTCCATTAATTCTATTAGTTTGAATTAGATTTTAAGTCCAATTTTGAAAAGCTTGCAGAATTTCTTCTGAAATTACCACTTAAAATTACTGTATGCATAAAACTTACAAAAACATATGCTATACCGAGGCAGAGAAAAGAAAAAAAGTGAAGTGGCTACAAAGGTCCCTGGGGCATCACCTGCTCACCTAGGAATGAGGAGTACTGGATACTGCTCCGTTACTGGTAACCTATCTGGATGTAAAGGTTCGTAAGTTACAATGCTTTTTTTGTTTAAAAAAAAAAAAGTCTTTGTAGTTTTCAAGCCAAAAGTGAAAATGCCACACATCCTCTTTACACTTTTATGTAAACTAAGTCACTCCATTTGGTTGATACCAACTAAGATACAATTTCTGAGATCATAATCTTTTCATGAAATTGAAGCAGAAAACTGTCCAAGAAAATCAGACTTCAAAGTTGGTGCATCTTAGCTGATCTCATGAAAATTCTTTGGAATCTTCTGTTGGTCTATAACCAATCAAAGACTCTTTACCGCTATCATCCACAAGTAGATCCACTAGCACATGTGGTTTATCATAACCAAAGGAGGTGGGGGCTTTTATTACTGTTATGAGCTCTTGTCCTTCTGTTTTTATTTCACCTTTATTATTTGGGGGAAATTCTGAGTCAGATAAGGAGCTATGTGATTCCAGACAGCTGGAATCAGTATCAAAACCATTTCTGGAGTGATCACTATCAGAACAATTTCTGGAGTGATACGAGTTTAAAGCGATGCTGCAGGGTTCAGACTGGTTACTACTTAAAGGTGAAGAACTCTCTCTCTCTATTGGAGTCAAATGGCTGCCTGGGGCCATGTCAGGAATATTTTCTTCAGTAGTCACCACTTCTGTTATACTAGAAAGTTCTTCCGTATGTTCCACTTTTCCTGGATTGTCTTCGGTATGCATGCCTGGAACTGTTGCTGGAGACAACGGCTCTTCACAGACCACCTCCTTTTCTAAGGAAAATGGCTGGTATGATGTGATGAGTGATACATATTTTGATTCAGGTTTTGTCTCTAAAGTAGCACTTCTTACCACAGAGATCTATGGGGAGAAAAATTGATTAAAGATAAAAAATTGTTAAGCTTAAGTGCCTACCCTCAAAAAAACAAAGGTCTAAAGTAATGGACCACCAAATGGCACATTTAGGATAACGGGTGTATCAGATGGTTGCCTTTTCTTTCTAACGAAAGGTCCCATAGTAATATTAAAAACAAAGTTTTAGAATTTTTAAAAAACCATCAGATATCTTACTAATATATGTTGCTTTTTGTATGTTACTGTGATGGTTAATACTGAGTGTCAACTTGATTGGACTGAAGGATACAAAGTATTGCTCCTGGGTGTGTCTGTGAGGGTGTTGCCAAAGGAGATTAACATTTGAGTCAGTGGCCTGGGAAAGGAAGATCTGCCCTTAACCAGAGTGGGCACAATCTAATCAGCTGCCAGCATGGCTAGAATATAAGCAGGCAGAAAAATGTGAAAAGAGAGACTGGCCTAGCCTCCCAGCCTACATCTTTCTCCCATGCTGGATGCTTCTTGCCCTTGAACATTGGACTCTTGAGTTCTTCAGGTGTGGAGCTTGGACTGGCTCTCCTTGCTCCTCAGCCTGCAGATGGCCTGTTGTGGGACCTTTGATCATGTGAGTTAATACTAAATAATACTAAATAAACTCCCCTTTATATATATATATAATATAGAATATATATTATAACATATATAATATAGAATATATAACATATAATATAGAATATATTATAACATATATAATATAGAATATATAACATAATATAGAATATATATTATAACATATAATATAGAATATATATTATAACATATAATATAGAATATATAATATATAAAATACATATTATATATTAAATATATATAATATATAATATATAATATATTATACATTATATAAAGGGGAGTTTATTTAGTATTATATATATATCTTTATATATACATTCCATTAGTTCTGTCCCTCTAGAGAATCCTAATACGATTATCTTCCACATGTATGCACATTATGTTTGCAAAGTGGGCACATCTACTTAAGTAATATTCTCATTACTTGCCTTCATCATTATAATTTTTAGTGGCTCATTATTTATTTATACTGATAAATAATTTAATAGATGTGGAAATGTTTCCAATTTTTACTAGCTATGGAACATGTTAAATATCCTGCATATCTTTTTATTTATGAAATTATTTCCTTATAATACATTTTTCAAGAGCGGAGTGACCATATCGAAGAAATGGCATGTTTACGGCACTATTACACTGAATACCCACTGTGTGCTTTTCTTTTTACCAGGGCTACATTACTTTTCACCAGCATTTACCCGTTATGCTACTGCTGGTACTACTGGATATCCAGGTTTCTTTTTTCTTCTCTAGCACGTGTAAATGGCATACTGCAAGGTTGCTTTGTGCTTAATTACTAGTAAGAGTAAAATATTATAATTCATTTGTGAGTTGACTACTAACTGTTGAGAGTTCTTGTCCACTTTACTTAAAGGTAGTTTTTTTATAGCAAAGTTTAATGTGCCCTTTGAGCATCACAGATATTATTCCTGTCATATTTGACTCAAATAGATACTATACTGTTACCTTTAAATGTTCTTTACATCAAAGGCTTTGAAATGTTGGACATTAAAATCGTCAAACTCCTATGTTAGTCTCATTTTTGGCCAACTTTCCTTTTATACTCCAACCATAATGAAGTGTTTCTATATTTGCAGATCTTTCAAAGTCATGCCTTCTTGGCTCTGGACCCTAGTGCCTAAACTCCTGTATGTCCCTCAAGACTGCTCAGGCATTGCCTCTGGAAAAGCCACGACTAACCCCACCCCAAAGCTGGCCAAAGTCCTCACGGGCTCAGGTACAAATCTTTGAACCTATCACACTTTATATATCCAGTGTATACTTATCTTTTCTTCCCCCTAGACTTTAAGATCTTTGAGAGAGTTGTCTCACTGTGTTTTTCCCTGAGAATAAAAAAACAAAAAACAAAATACCTGCTGCACAGCAAAAGACACAGTATGTGATTTTGCATGTGTGGTAGACTGACTGATTGATGGGCAGGTGACACCCTGTTGAATATCATTCTACTTTAAAAATATAATTTAAGAAACTATCAAAGGTTCAAGTTAACCTTTTAGTGTATATAAAAAAAATTAAATACATTACCAAGGACTTGGGTAATATTATGCTTTTTTCCTTCAATGGATTAATCTTCTTAATATAAAAACAGATCAATACCAGGCTAAGTACTAGAAAGAGTAGTAAAGCAGCAACAACTGGAATCCAAAGAGAACCTTAAAAAAGGCAGAAATCACAAGTTACAATTAAGATGGAGTACTGCTATTATCTATCAAAAAGTCTTAGTGCCATTCTTGAATAGATTTACACATTAGTGAATATGGCCAGAGTTTTAAAGAACACTGAAGGAAGCAGAAGTTAGGAAATCTGAGTAAAAAATTAGGTATCTGTCTTAGATAGCAATGTGATTCTTCCCAGCTCTGCAATTCTAGAACTTTCTGGGACTATTCTGCTATGACACAATATGGTTAAAATAGCTTTTCTACAATAATTTCCTTACAGCCCTACATACAGTGTGTTTCCAGGGTTATGCATTTCTTTTGGTTAAAAATGCAAAAGAATAATTTTAAAAATACTTCTCCTTAGAAATAAATTCTGGAAGCTGGGCGCAGTGGCTCACGCCTGTAATCCCAGCACTTTGGGAGGTCGAGGTGGGCGGATCACGAGATCAAGAGATTGAGACAATCTTGGCCAACATGGTGAAACCCCATCTCTACTAAAAATACAAAAATTAGCTGGGTGTGGTGGCATGTGCCTGTAGTCCCAGCTATGCGGGAGGCTGAGGGAGGAGAATCGCTTGCACCTGGGAGGTGGAGGTAGCAGTGAGCTGAGATTGTGCCACTGGACTCCAGCCTGGTGACAGAGTGAGACTCCATTTCAAAACAAAACAAAACAACAACAAAAAAAGAAAAATTCTGGCAATGCTTATTGCTCTTAAGATGATTTAGCCCCACTCCTCAGAATTTCCTGTTACATTTATTTCATGACTGCAAATACTTATAAAGCTTCACAGATGTACATGCACACAGGAATGCTGCACAGGAATAAAGTCCCCTGAATTATAAACCAGACATAAATAATATAAAATAGGAAAGATTTGTTTCCAAGCACATACATCTAGAATCACCATTGTGTATTTTGCTCTAATGCTGCTTTTTATTTTTGCAGCACAATCTTCAGTATTTTTTTTTTCATAGTTCTCTCTTCCAAATTAATAGCACTCTAACATATTGTGACAATGTCCGGCATCCTTTAGGGCATTTTGTTACCCAGAATTTGCTAACTATGGAAGTTACTAGTTAATGAACGCTTCTATTACGCTTATTACAGGATGTGAAAAAAGTTAAATCATTACAAAAGTAAAAAGCAAAATAACTACAAAACCAACATTAGTGCTGTTAGAAGTCCCACGGGCTGAGCAAGTGCTGGCTGCAAGGCATTGAGGCAAGCAGGCAGGGGCTGCTGCTCAGGAGCCACGGCAATGCCACCGTGTGGCCATATTATCAGTGCAGTTTATAATTCAGGCTAAAAACAAATCTGCGGTATTTGCATTATTTCAAACTTTGAGCATTAAGAAGAGTTTTATTTTTCAAATAGCGTAATGAAAATTAGCATAAAATGCATTGCACTCCTTTAAGTCACCAATCTGAAACCTTCATATAATGGCTTGAAGTTACTAGTATTGAATTTTAGGTGTTTGTTCTGACTCTTCAGCCTATATTTCCATTCTTCGAAAATATACTTGCATCATAAAATTTTAAACCTATGAAATCTATTCTAAAAAAATCGTAAGAAAAAAATATGTATATACACACACACACACACACACACACACACCCAGATAATCATCAAAGCATGAGTTATATGCTTAAAGCAATACACAAAATCATATATACTATGCAATATGATCATGTCTACGTAGAAAAACTAAAGAAAATGTCAAACTGTGAATAACGGGGTATTTTTGCATGGTAGAACTACAGATCATTTTGTTTTCTTCTGGTTTTTCATATTTTATAAATTATCTATAATGAACACTTACATTTCATAACTGCAAAGAAAAGTCCGAACTTCTTTAAGGTTCCTGACACCTGAGAGTTAACAGTTCTAAAGTTCAAGTTCTAGCATATATATCTACCTAGCATATATCTCTACCTCCCCACTCCCCACATTAAAAGATGAAATAAAACTAATTATTGTAAAATGTTATAAAAATGACCCATTATCTATTATTCAAACCCATCTATAAACTTTTTTGGATATTAATCGCAAGTCTTTGTCCAGTCCACGTCATACAGTTGTAATCAGTGATCGTTCCTGCTCTTCAGTCTTTAAATTACAATCCCCATAAAGAACATTTTAGTGGATTCATAACATCTTGCTATGGTGAAGTAACAAATTGACTTATAATTCATAATCCTGAAATGCAAACATTTGTGCAGTTTTACGTACTTATTATATATTTTTTCTTTCCTGGGTCAAGGGGCCATCACATGGCTTTCCAAAGTAGTTGTTCTGTATCTTTAAATGTGTGAGAAACTGCTTTATTTTTAATTTTGAACTTTTCTAAGGAATGGAACTAATGCAACTGAATATTGTTAAAACAGATCTTTTGAAACTGCAAATGAGTTTGCTTTCCTCACATGATCCTATTTTAGTTACTGCTCCCTCTATATTTAGGAAAAAAATGGCAAGAACTTACCTTTTATGCTGCTATTGAAAATGGTAATACAAACTTCTTTTGACTTTTCAGTTGTAACACCCCATATATGTAAGACTCCTTCTGCTGAAACACAATACTGAGAATTCAGTGAGGATACTGGAATCGCTAACTGGCACTGAATCTCGTCACAATCATCTTCCTTCTGCGTGAGTATTTTATACTGGATCTAGATGGAAAAAGAAAACAGTAAAAATGCACAGCTCTTTTAATCTGAAAAAAAAAAAAAAAATTCACCATATTAGTCCTGGCCAAACAACTGAAGAAAACATATATGCCTGACTTGAACATGTCTAAAAATAGCTTTACTATCAATAAGTCAATTTGTTACTTCAACACAGCACGATACTATGCATCTGTTATATTCCTTATAAAAACGGTAAATTTAAAAACTCAAATTGCAGGAATGTTTATTGTTAGTTGTTAAACTAACAAATGTTCATTTGTCCTATTCATTTGTCCAGAAACTTAGCTGGTGGGAAACAGAAGTATTAATATTACTTTACGTCACCGCCAATGAGGAAGAAAATCCTCATTTTACCAGTGGAGCAATGGAGGTGTACTGGGAAAAATCCTAGATTAGAGCCATTCTGCTAAATGAAGCAAATAAAAACTAAATGTATTCACATAGTCAGTGTTAGTGACTAACTCCGTATCATTTTTGCTTTAATAGCATTCACGTATTTTTCTTATCAAATCTATGATCTGTGAGTCTTGCTTGAATATTTATAAGCATCCTATTTTCATTACACTACAGAAAGAAACAACTTTTGCTAGCTACACAAGAATTTCCATTATGAAAACGGTGAAATAGAAACACATACCTCACTTCCGTTCATTCTCACATACACATTGTACACCTTAATGTAACAGGTAGTTTCGGTATCATAATCGACTTCCTGCTCATCTCCATTTACAAAAACTGAAGGGTGAAATATGTCAATCATGATTTGCTTCTCCTCCTTTCTGATATCCAGTTTAGGTGGTCCAATTTTTCCTAGGGAAGGAGGAGGAGGAAGTATCATAAGTACTGACCTTGGAACTAAATGGTACATTTCATAAAATTACCAGAATCTATCAATCAACCTACTCTTTTTGTTCTGGTTGCTCTAAAGCAGCACCACATTTACACCACTCCACAAATATCTAGAAGATAGTCTCAAGGGCCGGGCGCGGTGGCTCACGCTTGTAATCCCAGCACTTTGGGAGGCCGAGGCGGGCGGATCACGAGGTCAGGAGATCGAGACCACGGTGAAACCCCGTCTCTACTAAAAATACAAAAAAATTAGCCGGGCGTGGTGGCGGGCGCCTGTAGTCCCAGCTACTTGGAGGCTGAGGCAGGAGAATGGCGTGAACCCGGGAGGCGGAGCTTGCAGTGAGCCGAGATTGCGCCACTGCACTCCAGCCTGGGCGACAGAGCGAGACTCCATCTCAAAAAAAAAAAAAAAAAAAAAGATAGTCTCAGGGTCCTTAATAAACAAATGTTTCATAAATCTCAGGCAAGAAGTACTCTCATTTAATCTAAATGCCTCTTTAGCAGTTTAATTTCATTTTTAGTTGTAAACAAAAATAGTTATAAACTTTGGTTAAAAAAAGACTTCACATAATATAAACTCTATTAAGTAATTTTTCCTTTATCATTGCTTCTGTGGATTAAGAAGCCTGGTTTCTAAAAAACGTTTCAGAAATGGCATTAGTTTTCTTCCCTCATCAAAACTCTTTTTACTGTGAAAAATCAGAACTTATTCCATAAATATTTATTAGGTCTTTGATGTTTGAAACTTTGTTGGTGAACCATTTATCTAGTCTTCACATATTACTGTGTACCACTGTGTGCCGGGCAGGTCTGTTTTTAACCCATCAATGTATCCTCAGGGCCCAGGATACTTTCCGGCACGTAGTAGGCCCTTGATATATCTGTATGGAAAAAAATCTAACATGCAGATGGTGTGGTAATCAGATGACAAAAGTGTGGACTCTGGGGAAGAAAAGTATTTAAAGGGCAAGGAGAGAAACAGCCTGTAGAAGAGACCAAGGAGGCACAATCTAAAAGGCAGGAGCAGAGAAAGGAAGTGAGGCTAGAGGGAAAGGGACCCAAGGGCTAGAAGACTAGGGAGGAGTCAAGTGACTAATTAAAGGTGTCTTTTACCCAGCAGTGAGGGTCTGAGAGCTAAGGCAGGATGTCATAGTTGGAAAACAGGAACAGGCACTAAAGATTCAAGAGTTTGAGGTGACAGCAAACATCAGGTACACTATGGGAGTGGGATGCTGGAAGACTGAAGACCTGAAAATCACGGTGGCTGAAGAGAATAAGGAACTCTGCAATTTTTTAACGTATTAAGGTAGTATTCAAATTCCCCAGGCATTAAGAATAAGAGTTAGCTGCCAAAGTCCTTAGTGAATATAACTTACAAATGAATGACAAAAGATGGGAAGGGCAAGGGTGGTGCAGGGGACCGCTGGGCAGCACAGACCCATAATTGTATGAAGTGGAAATGTCATGGCATAGAAGCAGCTAAGTGATGGCCACCTGTTAGCCCTATTTTGTGGGGCTTGAAAGAAGGGGAGGATACAGGTTGAGTATCCCACATCCGAAATGCTTGAGATCAGTAGTGTTTTCGGTTTCTGAGTTTTTTTTTCTGGATTCTGGAATATTTGCATTATATTTACCAGTTGAACACTCCAAATCTGAACATCCAAAATGCTCCAATGAGTATTTCCTTTGAGTGCCATGCTGGCACTCAAAAAGTTTCAGATTTTGGAGCATTCTGAGTTTCTAGACTTGGGATGCTCAACCTGTACTGACTCTAAATTCCTCCAAGTGTTTCTTAAGCACTGGGATAATTTTCAGCAACTGCTAATAAAAGCAAACATACAGAAGACACGTATAAATATTTTCCAATTTAAAATTTACATGTGTACACATTCTACTCACCATCTCGGCATACAGCAAATTCTTCTGACTTTGCATAGGCAGATTCTTTTTGTCCAACCCTGGCTTTAACTCTGACCCAAAGAGAATTTGACGGATCACCAACGTGATCAGAAATATTACAATAATGATGAGAAATATTGACGCAGGCATCAATCCATTCTGACTTCTTAACACTAAAAAGAACAAAAAAATGCGAAGATAACTTTTATTGTTATTAAATAAACTCAAACCATTTCTGTCTGTGCTTTGCTTTTTATTCACGGCACAAAGCAGTAGAAAGAGCAGAGTTAAGAATAGGATGGAGACGCTAGAGAAAGTAGGAAGCTCTTACTCTTTAGTTAGAAGAACTACAAACTCTGTTACAGTAAAGAGGATATTCCACATTCGATTTTTAAAAATCTGTTTTTTTAAACAACTCTAAATTCCATTTATCTATGTTAATTCTAGAAGCACATTAAAAAAATAACAGTTGTCAAAAAAGTTTTTTGAAATTTATATTGTTCTACTAAAAATACACTATAGGAAGATGACATAGTAACTATTAGCTTTATTTGTCATGCTAATCTCAGAAGTTTAGTGATACTTCTCTATTTCAATACTGATAAGGAAGAGGAAATAAGAGGCAAGAAATATTTGGCAAAGAATTTGCATCTTTAGTACTTTTGGACATCTATAAGCAGTTCAGAATGTTTTGCCACGTAGGAAGGATGATGAAAGGAGAACACAGTTGTGGAATTTCCAAGGACCTAAACAAAAATGGAATAAAAAGGATAAATAAAAGAGTGACACTCACTCACCCATAGTTCTTTACCTCTACGGTAAAAACAGGGACCTGTGGCATGATCTGGTACTCCCAATATACGATAGGGTTCATGTTATAGGATTCAATTGTAACATTAGTTGGTATAGGCACTATAAGAAAATAAAAAAGTAAAAGGGACAATTGTAAGAAACTAACATTAACATTGGAAAACCTTATTGTAAGATGCCACATTGCTCAGATATGTATATTTGAAGAAAAGTAGAATTCACCAGGATACCAAAATTATTTAAATGAAGAGTAGACATCTAGAAATTAATTTTATTGAAAAATCTATAGAAGAGTTCTGATTCATTTTAAATTATGGAAACATCATTGCAATATAAAGGAAACAGAAATACAGCATGAAGCAATAAATTCCCTTAATATGACAGAAGTTTTATAATCAAATGCACTGATTATTGAATAATCCTCATTTCATCACTAGAATTTTCAATATTTGATACTACAGATTGTATTCAACGTTGATAGGGTTTGGCTGTGTCCCCACCCAAATCTCAACTTGAATTGTATCTCCCAGAATTCCCATGTGTTGTGGCTTGATCCCAGGGAGAGGTAATTGAATCATGGGGGCCGGTCTTTCCTGTGCTATTTTCATGATAGTGAGTAAGTCTCATGAGATATGATGGGTTTATTGGGGTTTCTGCTTTTCCTTCTTTCTCATTTTCTCTTGCTGCCACCATTAAGAAGTGCCTTTCTCCCCCGCCATGATTCTGAGGCCTCTCCAACCATGTAGAACTGTAAGTTCAATTAAACATCTTTTTCTTCCCAGTCTTGGGCATGTCTTTATCAGCAGCATGAAAATGGACTAATACAGTAAATTGGTACCAGCAGAGTGGGGCATTGCTGAAAAGATACAAGAAAATGTGGAAGCAACTTTGGAACGGGGTAACAGGCAGAGAGTGGAACAGCTTGGTGGGCTCAGAAGAAATAGGAAAACGTTTGGAACTTTACTTAAGAGACTTCTTGAATGGCTTTGCCCAAAATGCTGATAGCAACATGGACAATGAAATCCAGGCTGAGGTGGTCTCAGATGGAGGTGAGGAACTTGCTGGGAACTGGAGCAAGGTGACTCTTGCTATGTTTTAGCAAAGAGACTGGTGGCATTTTGCCCCACCCTAGAGATGTGTGGAACTCTGAACTTGAGAGAGATGATTTAGGGTATCTGGTGGAAGAAATTACTAAGCAGCATAGCATTCAAGAGGTGACTTGGGTGCTGTTAAAGACATTCCGTTTTATAAGGGAAGCAGAACATAAAAGTGGAAAATTTGCAGCCTGACTATGAGATAGAAAAGAAAAACCCATTTTCTGGGGAGAAATTCAAGCCAGCTGCAGAAATGTGCATAAGTAGCAAGAAGCCTAATGTTAATCCCCAAGGCCATCGAGAAAATGTCTCCAGGCCATGTCAGAGACATTCACGCCAGCGCCTCCCATCACAGGCCTGGAGGCCTAGGAGGAAAAAGTGGTTTCATGGCCAGGCCCAGGGTCCCTGTGCTGTGTGCAGCCCAGGGACTTGGTGCCTTGCGTCCCAGCTGCTCCAGCTACGACTGAAAGAGGCCAACATATAGCTCGGACTGTGGCTTCAGTGGGTGGAAGTCACAAGCCTTGGCAGCTTCTACATGGTGTTGAGCCTATGGGTGTGCAGAAGTCTCAAGAAGTGAGGTTTGGGAACCTCTGCTTAGATTTCAGAAGATGTATGGAAATGCCTGGATGCCCAGGCAAAAGTTTGCTGCAGGGGCGGGGCCCTCATGGAGAACCTCTGCTAGGCCAGTGTGGAAGGGAAATGTGAGGCTGGAGCCCCCACACAAGTCCCTACTGGGGCACTGCCTGGTAGAGCTGTGAGAAGAGGCCCACCATCCTCCAGACTCCAGAATGGTAGATCCGCTGACAACTTCTGGAAAAGCTGCAGACATTCAATGGCAGCCTGTGAAAGCAGCTGAGAGGGAGCCTGTGCCCTGCAAAGCCATAGGGGCAGAGCTGCTCAAGACCATGGGAAGCCACCTCTTACATCTGCATGACCTGGATGTGAGACCTGGAGTCAAAGGAGATCATTTTGGAGCTTTAAGATTTGACTGCCCCACTGGATTATGGACTTGCATGGGCTCTGTAACTCCTTTGTTTTGGCCAATTTCTCCCATTTGGGATGGCTGTATTTACCCAATACCTGTACCCACACTGTATCTAGGAAGTAACTAGCTTGCTTTTGATTTTACAGGCTCACAGGCAGAAGGGACTTGCCTTGTCTCAGATAGGACTTTGGACTGTGGACTTTTGGGTTAATGCTGAAATGAGTTAAGACTTTGGGAGACTGTTTGGAAGGCATGATTGGTTTTGAAATGTGAGGACATGAGATTTGGAGGGGCCAGGGGCAGCATAATATGGTTTGGTTCTGTGTCCCCACCCAAATCTAAACTTGAATTGTATCTCTCGGAATTCCCACGTGTTGTGGGAGGGACCCGGGGGGAAGTAATTGAATCACGGGGGCTGGTCTTTCCCATGCTAGTCTCGTTATAGTGAATAAGTCTCACGAGATCTGATGGGTTTATCAGGGGTTTCTGCTTTTACTTCTTCCTCATTTTTCTCTTGCCGCCACCATGTAAGAAGTGCCTTTTGCCCTTGCTGTGATTCTGAGGCCTCCCCACCCATGTGGAACTGTAAGTCCAATTAAACATCTTTTTCTTCCCAGCCTTGGGTGTCTTTATCAGTAGCATGAAACAGACTAATACAAATGTCTACAGAGGAACTGGCTACACTAAGGATGGCCAATTTCACTCTAAAATACCACCAACCTCTCAACTCTACACATACTACTATTATGCCTTCCACACTTTTTCTATAGTACAGGAATAGATACCTAAAGATTGAACAATGGAGCCACACATTCCAGTTTCATCAACATTCTGCTCTCTGGGGTGTGCAGGGCTTTTTACAAAACATACCCAACATTTCTTCTTGCCTTCACTCTTTTAAACCTTTCAGAAAACATCTGTTGATAAGACTTGAAAGAGTCATGTAAGAGAACAGACAGAAGTCATTTTAACATCTAATCAGACACTACCAAAATCTAGTTATTAAAAGTAGTCATGGGCCAGGTGCGGTGGCCCACGCCTGTAATCCCAGCACTGTGGGAGGCTGAGGTGGGAGGATTTGTTGAGCTCAGGAGTTGGAGACCCTTTCTCCGCAAATAATTAAAAAATTAGCCAGGCGAAGAGGCCTGTGCCTGTAGTTTCAGCTACTCGGGAGGCTGAGGAAGATTGCTTGAGCCCAGCAGGTCAAGGCTGCAGTGAGCTATGACTTTGCCACTGCATTCAGTTCTTTTAGAAAAAAAAAAAAGTAGTCATTTTTCCCCACTGTTTGGTGTAAAAAGTTGTTATCCAACACCCCTTGGAAAACACTTCTCCGTTCTCCCTTCACTTCTTTACACACACTTCTCCTTTCTCCCTTCACTTCTTTACAGATAAACATGAATGTACACAGTTAGTGATGTGACCCCAAATTTATGGTTATTCAATCTCACCTAACTGGAACACTCTATTAAACATGATTTACTTATATAATTAAAACAAATAAATGAATGTCCATGTGGACAGGAACAGTGGCTTCCAAACATAACTTATAATCATCCTCAAAAATTGTGAGAGGGACAGAAGTTTCTATTTTTTCAAAGTGCCTTGGATGATAATGATGATGATTTATATCAAGCAGACTGCTTAAATAAGAAAAATACTCCCTAGGTCAAACATTAATAAATTTGGGTTCTTTCTTGGCCACACTGCTAAATACTTCAGATTTCCTGATCTGTCAAATGAGGTGTTACTTTCATATCCCTAAGATATTTGCTTACTGCTGAAGGGAAAAATCTATATTTTCCCCAAAACAAAAATTCCAATATTCAAGACCAAACCGGTATATTGCCTTAATTTACAATTATTTAACACATACATTTTCAAAGCAGAACATGGATTAAGAGGTTTTTAGGTAAATAATAGGCACTAATGGACAATTAAATGCTATCACCATTATTATTTTCTTTTTCTGGTTATTTTTTCCTTTATTGCAGTGGTTCTCTGTGGGAAGTGATTTTGTTGCCAGGAGACATTAGGCAATCAATGTCTGTAGACATTTTTGGCTCTCACAAGCTGGAGAAGAAGTGGGTGGGGGAGGTACTGCTGGCATCTAGAGGGCAGAACCAAGGGTGTTGCTAAATATCCTACAATGCATCAGACAGCCTCCACAACAAAAAATAATATAGCCCCAAATGCCAACAGTGCCAAGGTTGAGAAACCCTGCTTTATGTTTACAATTTAAGTGTTCTTTAAAAAAAAAAAGTTGAGGAAAAACTAACTTAAAAACAGAATGCTTTACAGTAAACCGGTATATTTCATGGCTCCCCTCAAACAAATGAATAGATTTGGTTATTGCCAAAATATCTAACTTCTATATTATTTACCAAAATGGTGTAATAATTTAGGCCAAAAGGTTGAGATTATCAAGCTGGGGAAGATCTGAAGATTCAAATACTTCATACTACTAACTTGACCTTTCTGTGGCCAGTGACCAGACACCTAGTTTTTCTCCTTCTGCTTCCAGAAGTGCAGCTGAAGGCTCTTGGTACCTGCTATCTCTGGTTCTCTAAGCAACTTTCTTGTAGGTGATCCCAAAAGCACTGTTCTTGCCAGAGTAGCCTTGGCTCTTTGTTTTTTGTAGAGTTCCCATGGCCATTCATAGCAGGGGATACTGAGGCTTCCTTAAGAGGGTCTTTTTTCTATCACATGTTTGCATCTCAACCTCCTGAAACAACTCAAATACTTCACAATCCATATTTTAGGTAGAAAAAAAAGTCACTCCTCTTCACCTGAGTTCAATCAACATTAATATCAAATAACAATCACACATATAAACATACTTTTTCAACCAGAAAACAGAGGTACTTGATGCTAAGAAAACTCATACTAAATCTGAGCCTTCCTTCAGAGACCATTTCTTCATTTTGGCATTTTTTGCCTCTTGAGAGGCTGAGAATTTTCAAACCAGGTGGTCCTGGTTTCTTTTTAACAGTTCTTCCCATGATTGAGCAAAGTCTCATCACCTGTTACTTTAAGACGCAAGAAGAAACCAGGTGGCACTTTCAGCACTTTGCTTAGAAACCTACTGAGCTGGATCACACAGCTCCTCAGACATTCTCTACTTTTGGTGTCACTGAAGGCTACAGTGCCACTCAGCTTTCTGCCACTACATAGCAAGGATCCCCCTTCCTCTAGCTTTCCAAGACTGGAAATCCTTTGCTTCCTTTTAAGCTCCACCCTCCTCCTTTTGAGACAGAGTTGCTCTGTTGCCCAGGTTGGAGTGCAATGGCATGATTTCTGCTCACTGCAACCTCTGCCTCCTGGGTTCAAACGATTCTCCTGCCTCAGCCTCCCGAGTAGCTGAGATTACAGGTTTGCACCACCAGACCCGGCTAATTTTTGTATTTTTAGTAGAGATGGGGTTTCACCATGTTGGTCAGGCTGGTCTCAAACTCCCAACCTCGTGAACTGCCTACCTGGGCCTCCCAAAGTGCTGAGATTACAGGTATGAGCCACCGGGCCCAGCCTAAGGCTCTCTTTTTAATTATCCCCAGTAGGAATGGCTTTATAATGGTATATGCTCAACCTGAAATTCCTATGAGAAAAAGGCATATAGAAGTCAATCTGCATACTAGAATATCAAACAAAGTGCATTTGTACTTAGGAAGCGACTACTGAATCACACAATGGAAAACTACAAACACGAGTAGGCTTGTGCAGCATTAGATTAGTTTTTAATGTGAATCAAAGTATGCTTCCTATAATTTAAGTAAAAGCCTGATATGGTTAGACTAGGACAAGGACTTAAATCATAGCTTTCAAAGCAAGACAGACAGGTGGTAGGAGGAAAATATTTCAATGGTTTATAGCAAAAAGAAATTATTACTAGGTTAAAAGAAAAACTTATAAATTTACACCAAAAGATGTAATCTGTGGTTTTTAATGCTACCAGAAGAGAAACTATCTGGTTATTAGATATCTGTCTTTGTTTTGCCAAATATTATTTTTTGCCAAATATTATTTGCCAAAATAATATGACAGACATAAGCAGTTTTCTTAAGCTTCAGAATTTTGTAATGTGAGGTTTAAATTGTTATATATTCAGATTAATTAAGGCTTACAATTAACTTCTAACACATTTACACTATGTAAATAAAAATACATGTAGAAATAGCAAAAAAGTATTATTATCTCTGGGGCTTAAGAAAAGATCTTACCAGAGTGATTTCATGAAATAAGATAATCTTACAGATTTTCTCATCTCTTGAAAATGCCAAGATAGATAGTTTTGTGTAACTCATGTTGCTTTTGGAAATGGACTCAGAATTATTTAATGTATTACATCTGCATACTATCCGGAGTAAACTTTAGCTATTTTAAGATCTAATTCCCAGAACTCCCCTACAACTCACAGCTGATAATTTAAGAAAACCCAACACAGGAGAGAAGAATTTGTTTTTCCTAACCTTTAATTACAATGCAGAAAAAAGGAGGACCCTGGTTAAAGCCAACTGTTTCCTCAGAAAGCCGATAAGCCCGAAGAGACAGGATATGAAAAAAGAGAGATAACAGAAAAGACCAGTGAAGATCAGCAGGTGATATAGGGCAGTGCTACCGATGGGATCATAACAATGTCACAAAGGACCAAAAAATAGCAGTCACGATAGCTCTGCAATAAATGTTGGTGAATGTAGGGTGGATGGCAAACTACAGATACCTGCAGAGTATAGTCTGAGGACACTGGCCATTTCCTCCGCATAGATGGGTGACAGGAACCAGGGCTGCTACCTGTGCTCCATCCTGTAACCACCAAAAGCATCTGTGTCTCTTTAAAAAAGGACAGCCCGAGGAGTTCATCACCCATCTTAACACGCTAGTGTAAAAAGACTGTATAAAAGGTTTGTACACCTATCGTGGAACAGGGCTATAGACTCTGCAGAAATCATCTGACAACCTGCTCCCCAGCCTCTGCACGGGAAGAGCACACTGAGAAGCGTAAGGAAGTGAGGATGAAGTAAACTGTTGTTTTGGATTCTAAGTCATCTGACACTACAACTCAAAAACAAATGTTTCAAATTAAAGCATCTGGATCTTTTCCTTAAGAACAACTCTGAGAGAAGATCTAACACCTTCCCCATGTTAAAGATACAGGGACAGGAATGGGGACTGTCACAAAGGTTTCATCTGCACAGCAAACAGAACCAGCATAAGAAATCCACACTGAATAAATGAAAAGCACCAAATCAAGGCCTTTGTATTTTTGTCAGAATATATTTGATTACAATCTACCTCCCGAATGGCTTCCAGTGGTGATAAAATGACTATTTTTCTTAATGCTTTCCAACTTTCACCGTAGCAAGGAGCTGCATCTCCCAGGTTTAAGCTGAGTACAGACATTTTGATAATTCTTGTACGTGATGTTTCAAGTGTTCATTGAAATCTTCTAATTGAAATTTTTCTTTTTAAAGAGCCAGGCATAACACATAGTGGCCTGCAGTGAACTTGTAAGTAACTAACCTCCCCTATATTTTTGCCTCGCACCACCACCAAGTTGGGGCTTATCCAATAAATATCTGCTCAGCCACTTTTCTGACTTGAAATCCAGGGCTTTATTCTTACTCCTATTTATCCAATTTCATCTAGTTGGGTTTGGTCTGGCATTAGTTCTGACTAGACCAGACCAATCTAGTCCCTGAGAGAAGTCATTTCTCAACACTAATTCTCTTTTGGACTAACTCATTCTGAATTGAAAAATAGTTTAGGACATGAAAAAAACAATGCAGGCCTTTCCAGTCTACTAAAAAATCAAACTTTTTTGTCTGTTGGAACAGATGGAAGAATGAGTTAGCTGCTGAGCCTATTTTAAGTTTCTCATACTGATCTGGTTAAGTTTGTTTTTTTAAAAGCCAACGCAATTTCTCACATATGACTAAGGGAATTTAATATTTAAAGATATATTTGTTAAAATAATAATGCACATTATTGAATAATCCCTAACATATTAAGTATTTACTACAAGACACACAGTGTGCTTACCTTTTTAATGCATTACCTCAGATACTCATCACATCCATCCCGTGAGGGAGACAATGTTACCATACATATTTTACCCATGAGAAAACAAAGCCTTAGAGAAGTTATGTAACAACTTGACAATATGCAAAGTTTTGTTGGTTTTCATTAAGAAAAATGCTTCCAACATCTTTGTGATCACTTAATAAAATAAGGGGTAAATTACCTCCATATTTAAATTGGAATTGGAGAAGACTATTTTCTGATGACTTCAAAAGCATCTGCTTCAGGTAATGTTTCCTGATTTTATTACACTATCACAATTATATTATGGCCACTGCAAAAGTTGAACAATGCATTAAAATGAATAATTTCTTAAAAATGCACAAGACCTAAATAGATACCTAGTATTTTGATTACTATGCATTAGGATAATCTAAAATAAAGGCACCCCTTTAATAAGAAAATTACAAGTAAACTCCTTTCTGTTAGGAATTCACTTCATTCAGGTTCAAACCTCATTCTGATTCTTTGTTCAATCAAAAGACGGAATTCACTTCATTCTGGTTCAAACCTCATTCTGATTCTTTGTTCAATCAAAATTGAACCATTAATTACTCATCTGGTTTGTAAAGCAACTTCACTATTGGTATGCTGCCAAATTTTGTAAGATAGCTGTTTAAAACTATTACTTTTCTTTAGGTTTTCATACACAAACACACACACACACAAACACAAGAGACAGAGTCTTACTCTGTTGCCCAAGCTGGAGTGCAGTGGTACAATCATGGCTCACTGCAGCCTTGACCTCCTGGGCTCAAGTGATCCTCCTACCTCAGCCTCCCCAGTAGCTAGGACTACAGGCACATGCCAGCACACCGGGTTAATTTTTGTATTTTTTTGTAGAGATGGGGTTTTGCCATGTTGCCCAGGCTGGTCTTGAACTTCTGGGCTCAAGTGATCCTTCTGCCGATGTGCTGGGATTACAGGCATGAGCCACTGCCCCCAGCCTAGGTTTTCTTTTAGATAGAACCAAAATGTGGTCCTTTCAAAGTCTGTGTGAATCATGAATCAGAATAAAATGAAAAAGAAAATTTAATACCCTATTCAATAAATGTAACTAAAAAGTATTATCCTGTGTATTTTGAATCTCTGAAATAACTATAGAATCCAAAGAAAAGGTGAAAAATTTAAACAGTACTCAGAGCTTTATCCTAAAGTCAGATAATTAGTAGGAAGCAGAGCTGATAAACTGTACAAGGTCAGTGAAGAGGCTTCCAGTTGGTGTGAAGTCCAGCCTAGCTCTTCAGCTATTACTCAGAGTGGGACACCCATCTGGATGAAGAAAGCCAGTGGCACACCCTGATTCACTTAAAAATATATACTACTTTTATGTGCAAAAGTGCATGAAGAGCGAAATACTACTGATTATTAAGTGGCACACACAGATTTTATTTTCACTTAAGAAGTCTTAATGAAAGCCCATGAATGTAACAGAATACATTCCTAAACACCTGGATTTCCTGGAGACTGACTACATCACTGTATTCTCTTGTCTGCTTCCCTGTTCTTACCAGGTCCTCTCGTCTAAGATGAACTTCAACTATAGAGTCAAGCCCAGCAACAGTAAGAATAAGGTTGGGAAGCTAAACAGGAGCCAGAGCATTGTGGGTTTCTTCCTACTTTGGAGATTTGGTGTTTTAAATTAACTTTAAAAAAAAATAGGGAACAGAACAAAATCTAGAGAAATGCACTGAAAAATCTAGAGAAATGTGTTAGAAATGCACTTTAAAAAGAGGGCTAACTGAAACTAATGAAAAGCAAGGCCAGGGTGCTTGTCTCTTCTAGGGGAGTCAGGAAAGGCTTCACAAAAGTGACTCCAGTTTTAGGACCAGAGGTACAGAGACAAATTCTAAAGTTTCTGCAGAATATAGAAGGCTGCAGTTGATCTTCCCACGGGAGGCAGACAGGCAATCCTCCTCCCAGAGCAAGCTACAAGGACGTGCAAATTGTGCACTCATAGGGGCCACACGGTGCACTCATAGGGCCCTGTACTCAGAAGGAAGGGCCTGGCACTTGCTTTAATGCTATGCCTGCGCTAGCGTTACCCTCTTTCTCTGCTGACATCCAGTCAGAGGCCTACTAACTCTTCCTTCTAAATGTTCTGCTAACTGTCCTCTTCTCCACTTAAACTACTTATCGACTCCAACTTAAGCAGCAGCCTCCTAATGGGCCTTGTGTTTACCCTCAAACTATTTTATAAGATGACTGGTCTTTCTAAATGGCATATCTGATCCTGCATAAAATCATTTCCCTTTGTAATTGATAATTCAATGATGTCAGCATTAGTAAATAATGACTGACTTCAGCAAGGCATAGTGGGTGTATTATTTTGTTGGCTCAACACCTGTACTTCAGGTACGCCATTCTGCTTCTTCTGGTAACCCAACCCCACCCTCTACGAGAATGTCCTTCCCATGCAAGCTGGCACCTGAACCTAACTGGGCAAATCAGAGCCTTTCCCTGGGATTTTGTTAGAATGGAGGAGGCTGCAAGATGTCAAAACTCAGAAGCTGTCAGCATCCATGATTCCTGCCAAGTGTGGAAAGCTGTCAATACCCAGACAGTCAGAAATAAGAAATGGAGAGTCCTAGCAGTTTGGGTTCCTGGTTCTAGCTTCTTGAGACCTAGCTGGCATCTCTAATTTTCTGTTTAACTCTGGTTTTTCTGAGACAATAAATTCCTCTTTTTGCTTAAGTTAATAAAGCTAAGTTTCTTGCTGGTACACATAATATGGCAATTCATTATTTGGTTCCCACTTCTCCACCTAACCTATCTCCCCTTGTAGGCTCTCACACACACTTTACAATAAAACGCTTAATATTCCACGAATTCAACATGCTATCACACCTCTGCACCTCAGTCTCTGCACCTCTGGTTCCAACACTGGGGTCACCTTTGTGAAGTCTTCACCGACTTCCCTAAAAGAGACAAGCACCCCACCTTGCTTTCCATTAGTCTGTGCCTAAGTGCAAGCTCTTACCGCAAAGTACTGCAACTGCCCATATGGATGACTGACTTGAGCCTGGCAGAGCAGTTAAGAACTTGGACTCTGGAGCCAAACTGAGCAGCTCCCCACTGAGTGGCTATGACCTCTCTGCCAGTTGGGCAGGCCTCTCCGTAACTCAATTTCTCGTCCATAAAGAGAGAGACAAATAACGCCTACTCTAGAAGATTGTTGTGAACACAGAACTAAAACGTGGACCTTTCAAAGTCCGTATGAATCATAAATCATAATAAAAAAGAAACCTGAATTGAAAAGGTTTACTGTTTTCTCTGGAGCTCGTAATCACAATTACTCTGCACTTCAGAAAAGCCACCCTCAACATTTGTTTCCTAGGAAATGTCAATAAGCAGGTGGAAATAAAATGCTCCGAAGAACAAACCCGTATGAAGAGACCTACTGCCAAATCTGCTAGTGAGTGCCGGCAATCCACCACTTCCAGACTGAGACCTAAGACGGACTGCCACTTACTTCTCAGCTGGCGACAGAATGCACACTTTCCTACCCTAAGCACTTTGAGTCCCCATCGCTACGAAAGAAGTATTTAAGCCACGAACTGAGACCACGATGTCACATGCTGATCAGGACACCCACAGTCATGCGTCACTTAACGATGGAGATCTGTTCTGAGAAATGGAGAAATGTCCCCTTAGGCAATTTCTTCGGGCAGTAGTGCACTGACACAAACCCAGATGACACAGCCTACTGCTCTTAGGTCATGAACCTGTACAGCCTGTCACTGCGCTGAACACTGCAGGTAACCGCAGCATACCAGTGAGTATCTGCATATCAAACCATAAAAAAAGGTACAGTAAGAAGACGATATTATAATCTTATGAGACCACGCTGTCCCACATTGACTGGCAACGTCTTTCTGCAGCGCATAATCGTATTTAAAAGTAGATTACAAGAGTCGGAAAAACAAGCGGCGTGATTTGTTGTGGCGGCAACCAGGGAAGGGGCAGGAGAAAGGCAACCGACGAGTGCAAACCACGGAGCCCCAGTCTCGCGACCCCACCTCGCGTCCCGGTCGCCCGCTCAGGGCCCGACGCAAGGGTCCCGGGCGAGGGCTACCGCGGAGAAGCGGGGAGGGGCTTCCCGGCTGGGGCGGATCCCGCCCTCCCTCTCGTCCCGACCCGGCCGCAGCCCTGCCGCGAGCGACGGTACCTGAGGACGGCCCCAGATCCGCGGTGCCCACCTCAGCCCTGGTCACACCCTGCATGACAAGGGGTAGAAGAAAGAGGAGAGCCATGCTGCTACCGACGGTCGCTGGTTCCAACCCCGAGCGACTGCGGACCCAGCCCAGCGCGGCCCTCCAGCCTCGGCCTTACGTCACTTCCGTCACCGGGGTCAGTGCCGGCAGCGGCAGGAGGCGGGACCAGGGCGTGGGCGGGGCGAAGTCCCGGAAGCCGCAGGAGACGGACTCAGGCGCAGCACCCCGCGGTGAGCACGGCGTCGTACGGTCGGGACCTGGACTTCTGGGTGTGGGAGGAATTTGAGTGCAAAGGTTAAGGTCTTTCAACTTGGCACCCCATTCCGCAATTCTTCTTCCAGTTTTTTTCAGTGTCCTGGGGTTGTGAAAGTTTGCATTAGGCCACAGCCGAGCCACAATCCTTATTTTACCAACTCTTAGACTTCACCTGGGTGTCTTGGAGCCTGACGTTTTTAGAAGAGAATGAGACTTTAAAAGCCATTTCCAGTCCCTGCTTTTTCATTCGAGGAACCTAAGACTTAGCTAGTGAAATGGTTTGTGCAGATTCCCACAGCCCAAATCAAATCGGCTTGACCAAGAACTACTTTGTTCTTGGAGAAAAAAACTATTTGCATTACCTTCTCAGCAATTCAGTGTCAAATCAGTTTATTAGGAAGCCTCTCATGAAGAGGTCTGCTCTCTTACCTCTCTGGGTTTGTCTGTTATTTTGCATCTTTCCCATTCCAGTGCAGCCAGGTTGCTAAGTCCTTCAGCACTTGTGCTCAAACATGCGTATGTCTAATGATCTCACCTGTTTCAATTCTCTGAGTATCATGATCTTTTGTAAA
The DNA here is from genome assembly GCF_009828535.3 of Hylobates moloch. NCBI lineage: Eukaryota > Metazoa > Chordata > Mammalia > Primates > Hylobatidae > Hylobates > Hylobates moloch. The sequence continues at coordinate 154,992,805 of NW_026652277.1, forward strand.
AATTTTAAATTGCAACACACCTTCTCCTCCTCCTTACCCCTCCCTACTGTTTTTTCATGGCACTTTTCACCTTGCTGCACACTATAATATACACCTTGATATTTGTTTTCTTCTCCTAAAATGTAAGCTCCGTAGAGCTGACATCTTTACTTGGCACTCAGTATTTGTTGAGTGAAAGACTGCATGATTACTAGTGTTAAGGAAAATTTTTAAAGAGGGAAAATCCTTATAAAGACACTATATAAACTAGAGGGATTATCAGCCAGATCATTTTACTTGTATTAATAAATCCCTTAGCTCAGTACTTCTCAAACTTCAACGTACATGTGAACCATCTGGGGATCTTGATAAAATGCAGATTTGGATTCGGTAGTTCTAATTCAGGTTGGGTCTTGAGATTTTGTATTTCGGACAAAATGCACAGGGGATGCCAGTGCGCCTTTCAACAGGACCACACTTTGAATCAGAAGAATTTAGCTCAATCTAGACTAAGTTTAGGGAGAATATTTCCTTTGATGTGTTTCTGATGTCCACTATATGAAAGACACCTTCTAGTCGTTGTAAGGATGCCAGGATAAATAACTGATCTTTACTGTTTAGGCGTTTATGGAGTAGGACAAAATATGATATCCAGTTTGTAAACATTTTTGTGGCACTCGTCGCAGGCTGGGTTACCCTGGCAGTAAACTCTGAGGTCAAGATTAAGGTATAAGGCATTGATTAGGGAGTGCTCTTGGAATAAACGTCTGTGAAGGGGAGGCGGAGGAAGCAGAGCAGAGGAAGAAGTTGATCTGTGATGCCATCCCAGTAAAGGCTCCCAAGGGGTGCTCTGGAGTTGGGATGGCCTTGGAAAGGTGTCTTGAGTTGGTATGAGGGGCTGGGGCTTAAAGCCCAGCACTGATTAGTCATTGAATACCAACTGTTATGATTTTGGGGCTGTCCATTTCTTTCATGGAGGCATTCCCCAGAGGAAGGCTGACGGTTGAGAGTGTCTACTGGCAGCACTCCTAGCATCAGGAAGTCTTCTGTTCCTGAGAGGGATCTGGGCAAGTTTCACAATCACAGCACCAGTCACCCTACGCATCCTTCTGAAGACTGTGCTTGTTAGTCATTTGGAGACTAAATATATTTATTAATTGGGTGAATATTATCAAGTGATACTGCGTGTGACTGATATGGCCAGGCACTGAGATAAAGACCTGAGCAAGACAGACATGGCCCCTGCCCTCACAGAGCTTACCGTCTACTGAGGGAGATAGCTGTTAAACAAGGAATTACACAAGTACTGAAATCGTGATCATCATTCCCAAGGAGAGCATTGGGAAGAGATTAAAGGAGCATAAACAGGAATTTAACTTAGTCTACATTTTAAGGAAAGTCTTTCTTTTCTTTTTTCTTTCTTTTGAGACAGGGTCTCACTCTGTCGCCTAGGCTGCAGTGCAGAGGCATGATCATAGCTTACTGTAGCCTCAAACTCCTGGGCTCAAATGATCCTCTTGCCCCAGCCTCCCAAATAGCTGAGACTACAGGTGTACACCACCATGCCTGGCTAATTTTTTTTTTTTTTTTTGAGACAGGGTCTGGCTGTATCACCTAGGCTGGGGTACAGTGGCACAATCTCAGCTGACTGCAACCTCCACCTCCCAGGCGCAAGCCATCCTTCCACCTCAGCCTCCCAAGTAGCTGGGACCACAGGCGTTTTTTTGTGTCTTTTGTAGAGATGGGGTTTCACCATGTTGCCCAGGCTGATCTCAAACTCCTGAGCTCAAGCAATCCGCCCACCTTGGCCTCCCAAAGTTCTGGGATTACAGGAGTGAGCCACCTTGCCTGCCCTTATGCCCGGCTAGTTTTTAAATTTTTTATAGAGCTGGGGTCTTGCTGTGTTGCTCAGGCTGGTCTCAAACTCCTGGGCTCAAATGATTCTCCTGCCTCAGGCTCCCAAAATGCTGGGATTACAGGTGTGAGCCACTGTGTCTGGATTTAGGGAAATTCTGTTTTAAGGAAGTTACCATTATGTTGTGACCTGAAGGATAAGGTAAAATTAGCCTGAATAAAGTTAAAAGATGGGGGTGGCCACCGGCTAATAAGAGAGGTAGGAAGAAGAACAATAAACTGTATTTTTAAATCCCGTATAAAAATCTCATACAGCTAACACAGAAACAAATGAGCGGTGCCAGCTTTCCTTGATAAATTTCCAATGCCTAATGGCTGGGGAATATCCAAGTATACGTTGGTCCCCACTAGAGCCTCAGATTAGTTTTTAAAATGAAGAAAACAAATTGGGGAGGAGCGTAGATCATTCCAAAGCCAAGTGTATACTGAAGTGCTGCTGCTCAGGAGCCAGGCTACATTTTGAAGACCATACTCACCTGCGTTTCAAGTTAATAGGCCAAATAAAACAATTTAAGAAGCTAGAAATATGATCCAATGAGAACAGCCTGTGTGTGCGGAACAAACTGTGCATTTTGGCTCTGAACACAATGCATTTCCTTCCTCTTTTCTCCAAAGCAGAAATGTCTGCCAGCTTCCCTTTAAAGGAGACAGCGTGAAGGTTTGTAGCTGAAGCATATAGTTCTAAATTCCCCTGATGAGTCTGTAAATTATAGCCAATACTCTTGCCCTCTCACACTCTACCCATGCCTTTACACTGGCCCTTATTTAACTTTGTTTATTCCTTAGTACTTATTACTATCTGGAGATTCTACTGGAAATTTAATATATCTATTAAATTTGAATTAAATATGAATATATTGTATGTGTTAAATATATGCATATATATATATATTTTGCAAATAATTACTGAAATTATAGTAATTGTTACCAAGGAGAGCAACACGATTATAGGTGCATAAACAGGGACTTAATCTGAGATTTAAGGAAATGCATCCGTGTGTGTGTGTGTGTGTGCATACATAAAATATGTATATACACACATAGAAAATTTTGTTTCAGTAGTCTCCCTCTTCCTCTAAAAAATAAATTTGTTTTCTTCACTGTCAGATCCCGAGCACCTAGCCAAGTGCCTATTACTCCATTAATATTTATGGAATATTGATGATCCTGAATCATCAATAGTATGATTATGATTATAATCCTGAATCATCAGTGTCAGCATTGAGCAGCTGAACCAATGTCTGTGGCCACTTATTAAATAAATATATGATGAAGAAAACAAGCTTGTAAAGAGGTGTGGGACTGAAGCAGGTATAGTTGAATTTATGGCTGGCTAAGCTATAATTGGGTCACTGATAAGAATTTAGAGAGATATTTGGATATCATACTAGTACTCAACAAAGCACTATCCTCTTGCCTTGTGCTCAACCCTCTTCTTAGCTCTCATGCTGACATCCGATTGTATCAGACCAACCCCTGGCTTGAAGATGGTTATCCATAGACAGTCAAGTATTCTAGTAGTTGGCTTGTCTTAGAGCACTGCCTAGGGTAGATGTCACATGCTGCGTGGTGACTGTGGCAGATACTACTCATTAGCTGACTGCTAACAGCTCTTCTCAGTCCCCTTCTATCTTGCTGCCTCCCTACTGCAGAGGCTAGACAGGCTCATTACTCACTTTCCCAGCCTTTGTGGCAGCTAAGTGTAGGTATATGATGTAGTTTTGGTCAGCAAAACACAAGCAGAAGTCTGTGAGGTACGTATATGTGTGGCGGGTGTCAGGGGTATAATGGGGGAGAGGATTGGAAAGCATTCTGCGAGAACTTTTCCTTTCTCATAGAAGGGGCAGATGCAATGGGAGAGTTTGCTGGCCTTGGCCCTTTTCCAGTCTTCTTGCCTTGAATGTAGATCCAGTGATGCCTAGATCTGCAGCAGATCTTGGCATTTTGCAACCATGAGGCAACAAGATTGAAGATGAAAAGTCAACAGCTACCAGTGGAAGAAGAGGAAGATAGAAAGCCTGAATCATCGTCAGCGTTGAGTTTCTGAACTAATGTCTATGACCACCTGCCTTTGGCTTATGGGAGAAAAAAATAAACCCCTATTGAGTTAAGTCACCATCAGTTCGATTTTCTGTTAATCGTGCAGATTTTTTTTTTTTTCACTCAATGTCAGGCCAACCTAAATAGATTCGCTTTCAGAGAGTTGGAATGTAAACCATGATGGAGAAGAGGATGACTGAGTGGAAGGGAGAAAGGAGAAAAGAAGAAACAACAAACTCAAGTAGAGCATGTAGAAGACTAGAATAGTAAGCAAAGAAGATCACTTGTTGAGGGGAGAACAAGAGGCCCAGCAGCCAGAGGCTTAGCAGAACTGCCATGTGCCCCGAATGGTGCTCCCTCACTGTGCTCCCTGGGCACTAGCTCATTGGAGAGGCTTTCCTCTTCTGACGTTCCCACACATCTTCACCAACATCCCTTGTCACTAAAGGTAACCTAAATGTCTCTGTTCCTTGCAACTAAAAGAGCACAACAGGCCAGGTGCGGTGGCTCACGCCTGTAATCCCAGCACTTTGGGAGGCTGAGGTGGGTGGATCACTAGGGCAGGAGTTCGAGACCAGCCTGGCCAACATGGTGAAACCCCGTCTCTACCAAAAATTAAAAAATTAGCTGGTGTAGTGGCGTACGCCTGTGGTCCCAGCTACTTGGGAGGCTGAGGCAGAAGAGTGGCTTGAACTGGGGAGGCGGAGGTTACAGTGAGCTGAGATTGTGCCATTGCACTCCAGCCTGGGTGACAGAGCAAGACTCCATCTTAAAAAAAAAAGAAAAAGAAAACAAAAAAGCACAATGAATTTCATTTCTAGCCATGAAATTTTTAGCCATTTCAGCATCATAAAGGGCAGCTACCCCACTCTTTTAGAAAACATTTCCCAATATCACACTGGTGTTTAACCAGGCTGAAAAAACTTGCTAAAAAGAACTGAGTAATCTAAAGAAGCATGCAGTTTGTCCTCAGAGCCTCACACTTCCTCTTTCAGTGCGTCTTCCCCTCCAGTCTCCTTACTTCCTTCACCACACACCAAAGCCCAGTGGCTTCTTGCTGCTTCTCAGAAGCCCAGAGTCCTCCTACTTGGAGAATAACAAAAACTTCCCTAGCTCAAAAGGCTTCAGCTGAAGGCGTCTCTCCATCCTTATCTTTCATCAACATCTAGGTCAATGGTTCTGTATTCCATAGCAGATGCTCTTAGATGGCTCTGGGTAATGATAGATGAACAAATTGAACAAATTAATTTATTGACATCAGTATTTGATAACCATTTTGGGGTGGACACTCCTAGATATTTTGACATTCGAACAGTTCTTAACTAGCAGAACCAATGTGTCCAATGGTGACGCTGGAGGTCTTGACAAGAAAGGATACAATAAGATACTTTGCCCTGGGCAAAAGAGTATTTTGCGTGCCTTTCAAATCATGGTGTGATGGCTCATTTTTCAAAAGGCAGGGCATACCTTATATAATAACCACAAACCAGCAGCTCAGAGCCTAAATTCAGCCAACAGATATGTTTTGTTTAGTCAGCAGACAGAATTCCATTTTCATTGGTTCTAGGCAGGGCATGTAGTCCTGTTACATTTTAAGTATCTATATTTAATGTGATTATCTTGAATGCCAATACTAGATTTCTAGAGCAAAACGCTTTTTTTTTTTAACTTACAGCAAATAATTTTGTCAGCTCTCTTTTGTCCCAGTTCTTATCTCTGGGGCTATGCAATGAGACCCAGATGTACATTAGGCTGCACATGTCATCCTATATGTAATGGTGTCTACTGTAAGTGAGGACACCCTCCAAAATGAATCTGGGCATTTATATAGGAGAAAGGGCCAACTTTCCCCTCCCCCTCTGAGAAATGACGAGAAATCCTTTGCTCCCTGGTATAAGCACATTCTCCTTGGGAACAGAAGGAAAGATTCTGGGAGCTTAGCTTTTGGATGTAAATAAATTTCCCCACTGGAAAGATGAGACGAGTGTCTCTGGCTTTATATCCCAGGAGATGTCTCCATGGTCCTGGGAGTTTAATTCTTCCTTGAAATGAAAATGCAGGTATCTTTGGGGAGGTAAATTTCTCTGGCATTCTCACTAATCACTTCAAAGTTAACATCAGGCTTGTCCTTTTAGCTCAGATTCCAAGATTCAGTAAAATGGGCTCAGAAAACCCTAACTGTTCAGAAACGTAAAAATATTGTCTCTATGGCCCACAATTCCACAGTTGAACCACACGCCTACCATCTCAACTGTCTTATACTCTGCAGCTTGATTTTTGTTACCTTTTTGGTTCTTACTTGTAGGCATTTGTCAATGATGGGATTTAGAACAGGCTACCTGAAAATATGGTACTCGCGCATTTGGAGAAACAGCAGAAGTGAGAAGGTGACTCTCTGACTTTTTCCCACACTTCTCCCCTGAAGCAGGTTATAAAAGAAATATTGGGGCCGGGCGCGGTGGCTCATGCCTGTTATCCTAGCACTTTGGAAGGCCGAGGTGGGTGGATCACCTGAGGTCAGGAGTTCGAGACTAGCCTGGCCAACATGGTGAAACCCCGTCTCTACTAAAAATACAAAAATTAGCCAGGTGTGGTGGCACACACCTGTAATCCCAGCTACTCGGGAGGCTGAGGAAGGAGAATCACTTGAACCCGGGAGGTGGATGTTGCAGTGAGGTAAGATCCCGCCACTGCACTCCAGCCTGTGCGATGGGAGCAAGACTTGATTTCAAAAAAAAAATTCTTGGGTCTTTATCTGAAGGAGGTCATAAGGCCACATTACAGAGTGCCTTTTCTATATCAGGAAGAAAGGAATGTTTTGTGTTTTTTTTATCTCTGATGACACAGGGACACAGAGAAGTAGCTTACAAACAGGCTTGCTAAATTCCCCTCAGTTTATGACCATTGCATCACAGCCTTTTGTCCTCCAAGCACACTTCTGCATGGCTGCCCACTCTTCATCAAACCTCAGCATTTAAAAAAACACTTATATTAAATACATTTGCAAGCACTTCTCTTGTTAATCTGTCTTTCGTTATAGGTGCCTTGGCCATGAACCTAACAGTGGGTGAGAAAAGAATCTCTTGTCCCCTACATCATCAAGTTATAACAACCAGTACTTTGGTCAAAGAATGTATACTTGCTAACATCTAGACCTTTAAAAAGAGAATTGAAATACACTCCATTTGTGTGAATGAAAAATTTATAATATGTCTTTTCGGACAAGAAATCAAACAAAAAAGAAAATGTAATTTCTTACTACTCCAAATTACATAGAGGATAATTGTATCTGCATGGGAATGTATCATCTGAGAAATGGGTTCATTTTGTCACAGAAATCCTAGTTGCTGGTTAGGAGCGAGCAAGACAGTCTTCGGTCAGTCAGGCATTTTGTGAGTGAGACTGTGCAGCACCGCGATCAAGCGTGAAGTCCCCGAGGCTGGACTGCCTGCGTTCAGGGCTCCCACCACCACTGCTTCATCATGCGATCTAGGGCAAGGGACTTGTCTTCTCTGTGCCTCAGTTTCCTTACTTGTAAAGTGGAGATAGAATAATGTACACAGCATAGGATCTTCGTGAAGGTGAAATGAGATAATTATGAAAAATCTGTAGTCCTCTGCCTGACAGGTACCATTAGCTGTGTTATTAGATGAACGTTAGCTGTGTTATTAGATGAACATTAGCTGTGTTATTAGATGAACGTTAGCTGTGTTATTATTTGCTACATCACCTCCCTGCTCCTCTGTGATTTAAAGAGAGCTTATTCTCTAATAGCAAATGAGAGAGGGAGAGGGAGAGATTTGTAAACAAAAAAGGGCATCACAGTTTGATTTCTTTGACTTGTAATGGGAGTTTGGGCCAGCTGTGGCAAGAATGCCACAAGGAGCAGTGAGTTCTACTCAAAGTGGTGGGGAGTGGTTAGGAAATTTTTTAGAGTAGGAGGAGACCTTTGAACTGAATCTTGAAACCACTTTCTACTCTCACTTTGGGCTCCTAGTAACCACTGAATAGTGGTAGAGAAAATAAAATAGTCATTTTTAGAAAGTGTGTATTTTCCTATGGACTAATAAGCAATGACTGTATTTTTGAAAAACGCGTTTACAGTTTTAGATTCCAATAATTGCATGTGACAAATCTAAGCATGTTCAGCTTGTGCTTCTCCTGGCTTTGCCTTTTATTAGGTCCTGCACTGGCCAGCCACAGTTATTGTACCTCTATCCTATTCCGTAGTCATTTGTGGTTAAGTATATCAGCAGTCTGACAGAAGACTGTAAGAGCTTACTTATTAAGATCAAGATAGAACGAGGGCAACAGTATTCCTTAGGCCGAAGCAGGGAGGAACAATTTAACTGGGACCTATCTGAGGACATAAGCATATTTTTTAGAAAACTACACCACAAAGGAATAGTTAGGATGGAAACATGGTAAAAATGTGGAGTTCAGGGAAGCAAAATTGTTTACCATGTTCCCAGCAGCATCCAAGAGAAAGGATATCTTTTCCTGATAATGCACATGTCTAGTCCCTTTGTCAGGGAATGCAGGGGTTAATTAAGAGTATGAGAAGCCTGGCTGGGTGCAGTGGCTCCCAGCACTTTGGGAGGCCAAGGCAGGAGGCTCACTTCAGGCTAGGAGTTTAAGACCAGCCTGAGCAACATAGGGAGACCACGTCTCTGCAAAAAATAAAAAAATTAGCCAGGTACGGTGGCATGCACCTGTCCTACCTACTCTGGAGGCTGAGGTGGGATGATTTTTTGAGGCCAGGAGTTCAAGGTTACAGTGAGCCATGAGAGCACCACTGCACTCCAGCCTGGCAACAGAGTGAGACCCTATCTCTAAAAAGAAAAAAAAAAGTACGGGAAACCAGACTCACTGGGTTCAAATCCCAGCCCCATCATTTAATAGCTTTAGAACATTGGGTAAGTTATTATATCTCTGTTTGCCTCACTTTCCTCATCTGTAAATTGGGAGTCACAGTAATACTCACCTCAATAGGGTAAATGTGAGGGTTCAGTGAAGGCATATGAGTTGTTCAGTGCCTGGGACAGAGAACGTGCTGGGTAAATCATGGCTCGTATTCCTCTTTGCTCAGCATTGTCTGCTCACATTTTCATTCTGTTTCGTCTGGCACTGAATCCCAGCACATTTCACACAAAGGCCCACTCCACTTTGACATTCCTGATTTTAACTTTGGTTCCTTCATGGGGCTAAAGCTGAGACTCAGACAGCTGGCGTTCAGCAGAATCACCAGCTAGAGCTCCTCAGAGTGCATAGGACAAGCAAATCTGATAATGGTCACAAAATATTGGGGGACTTCCTAACTGCCATGAAATGGACAGGAGCCTTACACAGGTGCTGAGCCATATCCCCTGATTTAAACTGGACTGGGAATCTCTTGAAATGACCTTGAATCCTGCCTGCAATTGAGACTCAGGGACATAGAAACAGATATGAAGGATGGCAGAGAGGACAGTTGGCCTCTGGAAGAAAGCCACTGTGGGAGTGAAGTGTGGCAGGGTGACCCATTCTGGGCAGCAGCACCAGGCATTAGTGAGGGCCAGTGGTTCTGGTAAAGTGTGAACTTGAGCTTGGCTTTCCATCGATTGTACTTTTTTTCCCATCTTAAGTGTCTGTGCACTTAGTAAGGACAAGTGTAGATAACATGTCCTATTTGTGGTCTAAAACCTTTCAATGCATTTTGACACTTCCAGTCATTGTGATGATTCCTTAAGTTTTGCCTGCTCAAGGGAGAATTAAACAAACACTATATTTCCCAGACCCCCCTTATATCTTGGGTATGGACAAGTGCCTACATTTCTTCAAACACACATGGCAAGACTTCAGTTGGAAGGGAGTTTGTGCAGCTGCATTCTGGTGGTACGGGGGTAGTGGCTGAGATTGCCACATCCACATTGCATTCATCCTCCTCCATTTAGGCCACTTTCACCCTGTTTTCAAGGGAGACAGCCACACAAGACTCCTCATGCTCTCACAATTTACAGACTAAAAAGATGTGTTAATGGAATGTGCTGGATTTTTAGCTGGGAAAGTTGAAATACTAGAGGTGGGGCTGGGGAGAACTGGGCTCTAAAGTTGGCCTTTGAGGCAGGTAGGAAATTTTCCAGAAGGTGGGAAAACAATCTCTGACCAAGCAGCATCTCTATCCCAGGGTCCTCATCTGACATACTATCAGGTGGGTGGTAGTGCTGTGGCGTGGGCTGGGGGTGGTGGTGAGTGGAGGGATTCTGCTCTCTTGTTTGATACAGTCGTTCAGAAGAAGTCAGGGGCTGTCATATATATATGGGGTGTGGGGGAGAGAGAGAGATAAAGATAAGGCAGGGTTTCAGAACCCCTGCCAGGTGGCTGGTTTGCTGGGCAGTGCTCCAGTTCTGGTGAGAAATTAGAGTGCTAATAAAGCTGAGCAGACTAAAGTTCTAAGGATCAGGGACCCTTACCATGGAAATTCCAGAGAGGCTGGGGCTCTGCAAACACAGCAATGCTAGAGTGGGGCAAAGGAGAGACCACACGTAGGGCATCATGTCTATATTCTGAGCCACCCATCCAGCGGGAACAGGGCTTAAAGCCATTAGATGAGACTGCCATTGGGTCAGGTATAAGACTGGTTCAAATGGGTAAACATGCTAGAAGCAGGGATGGCTTTAGGCCTGATTCGCACGGCTCCACTTTTCTGTGCTTGTTTTGTCCCTTCCTCATCTTAAGGCTGACTTCCCCCATGGTCACAAGGTAAATTGCAGAAGCCACAGAGCCAAGATGCTCCTCCTTCTCACTCAGAGGGAGACAGGACATTTGCTATAAATTTCAAACAGACTATCTCTGACCAGTTTCCTTGGGCAGGGAATTAGGGGCAGTAATGGCTTAGGTCTGGATCACCAATGTGGTCCCCCCTGGAGTGAGGGGTGAGGTCCGCTCCACCCAAACCCCATGACTGCTATGCAGTTGGGGAGGGCTGGAATGGATATTTTAAGAGACAACCCTATATTCAAGAGGAATCTTCAAACTCTCCTAGGCTTGGTCAGAAATCACTAGCAGCATAGTCCATTAAATCACCAACTACACTTTTGAAACGTTGCACATGATGGTATAAGTCGGGATTCTCCAGAGAAACAGAGCCAATAGGATGTGTATCTGCGGAGAGAAAGATTTATTTTAAGGAACTGGCCTACATGATTATGGAGGCTGGTAAGTCCAAAAGCTGTAGAGTGGGCCACCAGGCAGAGACCGGAGAGCAACTGATGTTGCAGTTCGAGTCTCAAGGCCGTCTGCTGGCAGAATTTCTTCTGTTGTATTTCAGTTTTAGGGCACTTGCTTCTGAGTGGGGCACCTGTCTCTGAGAAGGAGGTAAGGACTCTCATAGTACCAAGTTCCAAGAGACAGGCCTGGTAGCACAAAAGAAGGTCTGACTACCTAGCCACATGGTTGAACTTGCTCCCGACTGCCTCTGAGTGGCAAGACTTCCAGAAAAAGGCACAGTAGTTGGAATCTGCTGCAGTAAGAAAAAAAATGGTGTCCAGTATAGTTTTCATATACACTCTAGGCTTGGTGCCTTAGGAAGATAGGGCATCTGAGATAGAAGTTAGGGAGGTGAATTGAGCCCCGAACTTGCCTTGCAGGACATGAGCACTGTTTCTGACTCGGTGAGGGCAAAGAGAAAGCCCCCCCATTCCTGAAGCTATGCCCAACCTCATGAGAAACAGATTCTTTATCTTTCATTGTTGCCTTAAAATTATCAGCTACTGAGTAGTTTTGTTATTAAATGGTTACTGTGATGATGATTATATTAAATTTCAGTTATTTTTATGTTTCTTTTAGGAAAAGGGAATGAAATTACAGAAACAATACTCTTTTAGATAGTAGAAATTGATCCAATTTTCCCTGTCAAAAATAAAATTGAGACGTTTTGAATTAGAACTTAGCGGTTTAGATAGCTGTAGCAATGAGCTTCCTTTTTAGAAGGTGTTAAGTTCTAGTCATTGCCTCATTATCACTTCAAAAGGTTTGCTTTTTCAGCTCTGTGGTTAGAAGTGTGTTAATGTCTTAGCAGTGAAGACGAGTTAGGGATTTTGTGGTTTTTTTAGCTAGAACACTCACGGTGAACATTGCCTTTAGTTCAAATTCATGTGAGTGGACTCTTCTCTAAGTGGAGGATTTCGGAACATGAAATGGACTGGACATACAATCCATTTTTAAGAGTCAAAGATTTTTATTTAAAAATCAGTAAATCTGGTCCAGTTTGTAGGTTATGAAATGAGATAGACTAAAACATCTAAAGGTGTTTTAAGAGTCTAGGCTTTCCTTGTCCACGATGATGACCACTAGCTACATGTGTCTTCTGAGCACTTGAGATGTGGCTAGCCCTCACGGTGTTGAACTGTAAGTGTTAAATACATACTGGCTCTGGAAGATGTATGTACAAAAGATGAAAGTAAAATATTTCATTAATGTTTAAAAAATATTGATTATACATTGAATGATCATAATTTGAATATATTGAGTTAAATAAAATATATGACCAAAATAATTTTCACCTATTTCCTTATACCTTTTATACTTATTTAAAGGGGCTAATAGAAAATGTAAAATGATATATATGTGATTTGCATTAAAATCTGCTGGACTAGCACATGATGTCCTTCATGTTTGTCGTTTTGTCCTCATATCTGTGGTCACTGTGTTGGCCTTGGGCTCTTCTGCTTGGTCACTGCAGCAGCCTGCCATCTGATCTTCGTTCATTCTCAGCTCAGCTCCATTGTCTGTTCTTTTTGGCCAAGTCTTCCTCAGTTGGCAGGTCTTTGCAGTGCCTCACACTGACAGTGACTGCACCGGGAAGTGCTAGGTTCCAGGTCCTCTGTCTGGCCCTCCTTTGCACCACTATGAGGCTTTTAAATTGTAAATTGTTTTAGTCCAAAATTGAAATTTGTTGGAAGGATGTGGGGGCAGAGATAAGTGGAATCTTACTGTATGCACTTTTTTGTGTCTAGATTCTTTTGCTAAACATCCATGCTTTTTAAAAGTATTTTTGATGTTGTTTTTAATTCATTCGCATTTCAATTTATATCAGGGACTCCAAAGGTTGGGCCTTGGGAAAGGAAGCAGGAACTAGAGCACCATGGGCTATGGAGCGATGGTTTTGTTGTTTTTCTGTTGCCATGTCCGTGATTAAAGAAGCCACTGTACAGCTTCTGATTTTTACCCATGAATCAGTTTCTGCTACATGTAGAGAGTGACACTTGTCACAGCCTGATTTTATTTTATTTTATTTTGTTTTATTTTATTTTATTTTATTTATTTTGTGATCTCACTCTGTTGCCCAGGCTGGCGTGCAGTGGTGCAATCTCGGCTCACTTCAACCTCCACCTCCTGGCTTCAAGTGATCCTCCACCACTGCTTCCGTAGTAGCTGGAACTACAGGCATGCGCCACCACACCCAGCTAATTTTTCTATTTTTTGTAGAGCTGGGGTTTCATCATATTGCCTGGGCTGGTCTCAAACCCTGAGATCAAGCCATCTGCCTGCCTTGGCCTCCCAAAGTGCTGGGATTACAGGCGTGAGCCACCATGCTGGGCAAAAGGTTTGGAGACAGCCTGATTTTAAATCAATGGCATCCAGCTGGGGAGCCCTGGTCTAGGAACTGTATCTAATTTTTCGGTTAATCTTTCACACTGCAGCTGACCTGAGCCTATGGGCTAGCTCTCAATACTGACTTCTGATGTAAAATAGTAACAGGAACTCATCATTGTGTGCTGTACAATGTAGGGAGAACTTTTAAACAACCAATGCATTATTGGATTCCCACAACTGTAAGCAGTAGGCAGCACACCAGTGTTATTTATTATCATTTTGTAGATGTGGTCACAGAGAGGCAGATCAACTAACTGATCTTCCCAAAGTCCCAAGCCAGGTGACTCAGTTGGCCTGTCCTGCAGGCAGGACTCGGCCAGGTCTCTGAGTCTCCTTCTACTGGTGCACATTTCCTGGTAGTATTTTCCTCAGGGAAATCCCTTTGGCTCCGACTACTGAAAAGAAAGCTTGTCTTCTAATGTTGCCAAATAATCCGGTCTGCTTTCAATTGAAGATACTTTGAATCGTGGGAAAAGGAAAGGGGAGAGCTGTGCTGAAAATATGAGTCATTGCTTCAAGATTGAGGAAGCAAGGATTTATATCTTGGGGACTTTTCAGGAGAAGGATCAGTGTTTATTGATGGTAGAAACAAGGAAGTGGAGGAAGGGAAGAAAGCACACCCAAGTATTTATTTTCCTTTCTCTCTTTGAATGCACATTCTTCTTATTATATTTTCTATTTGCCATATCTCTTACTCATTTTAACAAATTTTTGTTAAAAATACCCATTGGTTAAAAATTACTTTTTATTTCTTAACATTGCAGTTTGCTTTCTATACCATGTCCTTAATTGACTACCTTTGTATAAGTAGCTGGTACACGTGTATTTTTTTTCAGGAATCCTTTCTTTCTTATATTCGGATGTGGCTTTAATTGGACAAACCCCACTGAGGTTCATCACTCTTCTTTTCCTTTTCTGCTTGACTATCCTCTTTCTCCTCCAGCCATCCATCCACCTGCGAGAAAGGGCTATAAAAGGCGTCCTTACTTCCTTGAGAGGAAGGAAATGGCAGTGAGTTTTTTCACCAGTAGAAACATGTAGATGAGTCATATTTATAGCCTTTTTTTTTTTTTTTTTTTTGTCGCCCACGTTGGAGTGCAGTGGTGCACTCTCTGTAGCCTAATTCTTTAATGCATACACCTGTTTAGTAGGCATTTCTTTGCCAACCATTCAATGCTTTTATGGGTATTTAGTATGATCTGTGAGAATCTGGAGGACTGGTTAGTATATTAAGTCCTGAACTTTTTAAAAGAAACTTGGTTGCTTGTTCTGTTGGTATGAATTAAGTTCTCAACCAAGAAAATAGATTAATTAATTGGGGAATGTTAGTTGTGGGCATAGTTTTAGGAAGACTTCTAGGATCTTTAAAATATCCACTTCTGCCTCTTTCTGGGATGAGAAATATAATACTTTTTCTTAAAATCACTTTGAGCGAATTATAATATACATACAGAAAAGTGCACATACGTGAATGTAATTATTCATTTTCAAAAACTGAGTATATCTAAATAACCAGCAGCCCCCAGTCCTCCTTATACTCCTTGCTATTCTTTTCTCTTTAGCCTACAGGGAACCTTTGTCCTCACTTCTAATAGCAGAGCTTAGTTTTTCCTGTTTTGTACCTTATATAAGTGGAATCTTACTTTATGTAGTCTGGTGTCTAGATTCTTTTGCTAAACATCAATTTTATTTATTTATTTATTTATTTATTTATTTATTTATTTATTATTTTTGAGACGGAGTCTCGCTCTTTCACCCAGGCGGGACTGCAGTGGTGCCATCTCGGCTCACTGCAAGCTCCGCCTCCTGGGTTCAGGCCATTCTCCTGCCTCAGCCTCCCGAGTAGCTGGGACTACAGGTGCCCGCCACCGCGCCCGGCTAATTTTTTGTATTTTTAGTAGAGACGGGGTTTCATCGTGTTAGCCAGGATGGTCTCGATCTCCTGACCTCGTGATCCTCCTGCCTCGGCCTCCCAAAGTGCTGGGATTACTGGCGTGAGCCACCGTGCTCGGCCAACATCAATTTTTTTAAAGTATTTTTTAATACTGTTTTCAATTTATTCTCATGTGGAAAGCCTAGAACCTACAGGGAAGTGTGAGAAAAAACCTGAAAACCAGTAAGCATAATCTCATCACCTATAGAGACCTACTATTATAATTTTTGGCTATTTTTTTCGAATACTTTTTATATGAAATGTTTAAAAATTTTACATAGCTAAGTGTGCTGTGTATTTAACTTTGAATTCTGTCTTATTTTGGCTTAATATTGTATTTTAGCATTTATTTTTTAAAAAATTATTCCTACTGTTACTATTTTTAGTGACAGATCTGCCTCTGTCACCCAGACTGGAGTGCAGTGGTGCAATCACGGCTCACTGCAGCCTTGAACTCCTGTGCTCAACCAATCCTCTGCCTCAGCCTCCCAAGTACCTGGGACTACAGACATATACCCCCATGTCCAGTTGAATTTTAAAAATCTTTTTAGAGATGAAGTCTCCCTATTTTGTGCAGGCTAGTCTTGAACTCCTGGGCTCAAATGATCCTCCTGCCTCAGCCTCCTGAGTAGTTGGGATTACAGACATGAGCCACCATACTTAACTCAGCATTTTATTTTTCATTAAAGACTTCATAAACATTTTAAAAGGCTGAATATTGTCATTTTATAAATGAACCATCATGTACTTACCTATTCCCTTTAGGGTGAACATTTAGATGATTTCCAAATTGTTGCCAAGCAAGTAGTGCAGTGGTTGACATTTTAATACAGAAATATTTTGTTTGCTTCCCTCTTTCCCTCCCCCACTTTCTTCCTTCACTTTTTCTTTTTCTTTCTCTATTTTCTATCTTCCTTCCTTACTGTAAATACTTTTCATGTGCCAGTTACTGTTATAGGTACTAGGGAGAAAGCAGTGAGTAAACCAAAGTACTTGCCCTCATTTGCTTTTCATGATTCTAACTTACTTCTTTTTTTTTTTTTTTTTTTTTTTTGAGATGGAGTCTCGCTCAGTCACCCAGGCTGGAGTGCAGTGGCACGATCTCAGCTCACTGCAAGCTCCGCCTCCTGGGTTCATGCCATTCTTCTGCCTCAGCCTCCCGAGTAGCTGGGACTACAGGCACCCGCCACCACGCTCGGCTAATTTTTTTTTGTATTTTTAGTAGAGACAGGGTTTCACCATATTAGCCAGGATGGTCTTGATCTCCTGCTCTTGTTATCCACCTGCCTCAGCCTCCTAAAGTGCTGGGATTACAGGCGTGAGCCACTGCGCCCGGCCACTTCTTTCTAAAATCAGATTTATTGAGGTATTATTTATATTTGCATGCAGTCAAAAGCATCACTTTCAACATACATTTTATGACATTGACAACCTATACAGTCATCTAAGTACAACCACAATCAAGTTAATTCACAAGAAGTTCCCTTAGGTCCTTTTGCAGTCACCTACCTCCACCCACCACCAGCCCCTAGTAAACTCTGATCTATTTTCCATCTGTACAGGTTAGCCTTTTCCTGAATGCCATAGAAATGGAATCATTCAGGACTTAGCCTTTTGTCTCTGTCCCCTTCCCTTGGGATACTGCTTTTGAGATGCATCCGTGTTGTTGCGTGCATCAACACTTAGTTCTTTTTTATTCTAGAGCAGGCTTCCATTTTATGGATGTACAACATTTTTAAAAGATTGATCTGTTCACCAGTTGGTGGTCATTTGGGTTGTTTCCAGTTGTTGGTGATTATGAATAAAGCTGCTGTAAACATTCACTTTTAGACTTTTCTGTATGTGGACATATATTTTAGTTTATTTGGGCCAAATACCTAGGGGTGGGACTGCTGGGTCATGTGCCAAGAATTTGTTTAACTTTATAAGAAACTGCCAAACTATTTTCCAAAGCAGCTGAACCATTTTGAATTCCTGCCAGCAATAAATGAGAATTCCACTTGCTCTGTGCCCTTGCAGTAAAATATTTTCAGGTTTTTAAAAGTTTTACTTTTTTCTAATAGGTATATGAGCTTATATTTTATTGGAAAGCGTCTGTCCTTTGCCCAACTTAATCAGTGTTGATATATTTCAGTCTCTCACACTTCCTTATAGATTAACAGAGACTGGATCAGTCCCTCAAATTCTGATGATTAGAAGAGGCCTTTTGGAATTCCTGGGTGGCAATTCTAACTGTGGGTTCTTTGGAGTTCAGGCAGACCTTTGGGGTTGACAAGTATTGGGAGTGTGCTGTATATCAGGAGGGTATGTTTGTGCACTGGGGTGGGGAAGTGGGTGAGGGAAGTCTCTCATTGGTATGTTTCTTTTAAGAGCTGAAGAACCTGGGAAATTCCCAAGAAAGCTTTGTTCCCAGATGACTAAGCAAGATGGGTTGCTGGTGAGCTTAAACTAGGAGACAGCCTGGGGCGGTACTCAGGAATCCAGTCCTGAAATAACAGGGGCCTGAACTAGATTGTAATATTGGTAAAGGCTGGGTGTGATAAAATAAAAAAATGTATAAAGAGGGTGGAAATGATAAAAGGATTATCAAAATTAGTAGCTGAATATTATTGACATGAGGGTAAATAAGGAGTTGACATGCTTGAAGTTTCACATTTAGACAATAAGGAGAAGGATCCCAATAGCACAGTGAAACAACATTTTTCAAGTCCCTGTCTTGCTAAATCCAATGGTCATGCACTTCTCCAGCTGCATTTTACTTGACCTATCAGCATCTTGACATAGGCTAACTGACGCGCAAGAAGGTCCCTTCTTTCCTCTCTGAATCTTAGGATACTGTTATACTTCCTGTTGATTCCTTTGTTTTACTGGCTGCTCTTTCTCATTCTCCTTTGCTGGTTCCTCCTCATCTTCCCCACCTCAAAATCTTTAAATCTCTAGCCCAAACCTTTTTCTCAGACCCCAGACTTGCATATCTACCTAGCTACTCAACACTTCCCCTTGAGTGTCTAATAAACATCTCAAACTTCAACATATCCACGACCAAACTCTCGATCTCCATAACCCCAAGCCTGCTTCCTTCAGTCTTCCTCTCTTCTTCCAAATGCTCAGGTGCAAAACCTTGAGATCACCTTTGATGTCCCTCTTTCTTTTATGCCCCACATTATCTCCATCAGCGTATGTTTCTGGCTTCACCTCCAAAATATGCCTGGAATCTGACCATTTCTTTCTGATTCTACTGCACCGTCGTGGACCAAAATCATTACCTCCTAACTGGATTCTTGCTGAAACTCTGTTTTTGCTCTTGTCCTCTTAGATCCATCCTAATGGCAGGAGCCAGAGTAATTTAAAAGAAAAAGCACTCTAAGCTTGTCATTCTGCTGTTCAGAATCCTTCAATGGTTTCTTATCTTATTCAGAGTTAAAGTCCTTACAATAGTCAATGGCTAAAGGATTCTACAACAATTGATTTCTTGCTACTGCTGTAACCCAGGACTGGCTACATAATTTGCATTTCCTAGTACCAAATGAAATGCTGGGCTTCTTATTAAAAATATTATGAAGCAATTCAAGGTGCTGATGACAGAGCATTAAACAAAGTGCAGTGCCCTTCTACGCCCATGGCCTTCTGTGACTGCACATCTGCACAGCTAGCCCTGCTCACACCTCGTCTTGTGCCACTTTTTCTTTTGCTTTCTCTGCTCCATTTGTAAGGCCTTTTGTAGGTTTCTTGAACATACCAGTCAGGCTCCAACCTCACATTCTGTTTCCTCTACTTGAATTGTTTTACCTAGATATGCGTGCAATTCATTTCCTCGTTTCCATCAGGAGCCTGCTTAAATATCCATTGATAAACAGGGACATTGGGAAGGAGCTGTTTGGGGCATAATAGATAATGTAATGGCATTTAGGCCTATTTGTAGACTCATGGAATTGTACAGGGTAGACCAGAGAGCATTTAAATGTACTTATTTCTAGGATTAAAAAATCTGCCAGCAAAATAAATTAAATGCCTGCGTAAACTTATATACTACCTGTTATGAATTGAGAGCACGGTATTCAAAATAGAAATTCTCAGAAGTTAAGGATATATGGCTCATGCCTGTAATCACAGCACTTTAGGAGGCCAAGGCAGGCATATCACTTGAGCTCAGGAGTTCGAGACCAGCCTGGGCAACATGGTGAAACCCCATCTCTACAAAAAATAGCTGGGCATGGGCATGTAGTTCCAGCTATTTGGAAGGCTGAGGTGAGAGGATCACTTGAGCTCAGGAGGCAGAGGCTGCAGCAGTGAGCTGAGATCGCGCCACTGCACTCTAGCCTAGGCAACAGAGCGAGACCTCAAAAGAAAAAAAAAAGAGAGAGGAAGAAATTAAGGATACATGTTGCATACATGGAGGAGTAGTGTAGGATGTGTCAAACAGCACCAGTTGTAAAGTCTTATAGGTAGGCAATGTTCTAATTCTAACATACTCATTTTGGGGAAGTGTTGTTGTGTGTGTGTTTTTTTTTTTAAGCAATAGGTAAAATAAATAAAAGAATGTATATAGAAAAGAGCAAAGGCCTTCAAGCCTCTTCTTTTGGAAATATCCATAGCTATAGGGAAAGACAATTTGCTAAAAAAAAAAAAAAAAAAGAGCTTTAATTCTGGAGTCAGACAGCCATGGTTTTGAATTTTAGCTTATTCATTTATCAGCCATGAAACTGATTCTCTATGCCTTATTTTCCTCACTTATAAAAGGTGGATAATAATAATAATTTTTCCATAGGATTTTGGGAAGAATGAATGAGCTAACCCATGTAATGCAGTATAGCAGCTTGCACGTAAATAAATGGTATTCCATATTTTGATAACTTACAGGAAGAGATATTCCATACCATAAAATACATCAAGCTGCATTTAAAAAATTGTCCCTTTTTCCATAGTCCTAACTTTGAATGTAACATTTTTAGTTGTTGCTTTATAAAGACATGGATGTTTATGCTGTAATTGTTTGTGGTTTGGTTGAGGGGAAGTTACACCATGTACTTTATTTTATGCTGACCTTACAAGAAAGTTTCTCTGTTGTTCCAAGGAACACTTTTTTTTTCTTTTTTGAGACAGAGTCGCCTTCTCTTGCCCAGGCTGGAGTGCAGTGGTGCAATCATAGCTTGCTGCAGGCTCAAATTTCTGGGCTCAAGCAGTCCTCCTGCTTCAGCCTCTTGAGTAACTATAGGCGTGCGTCACCATGCCTGGCTAGCAATCCTCCTGCCTCAGCCTCTTGAGTAACTGCTTCTACAGGCATGCATCACCATGCCTGGCTAATTAAAAAAAAAAAAAAATTTTTTTGGTGGAGAGTGGATCTCACTTTGTTGCCCAGGCTGGTCTTGAACCCCTAGCCTCAAATGATACTCCCACCTCAGCCTCCCAAAATGTTGGGATTACAGGGATGAGTCACTGAGCCCAGCTGGAGCACAAATTTTTTTTTTGAGACAGAGTCTTACTCCGCCACCCAGGCTGGAGTGCAATGGTGTGATCTCTGCTCAGTGCAACCTCCCCCTCCCAGGTTCAAGCCATTCTCCTGCTTCAGCCTCCCAAATAGCTGGGATTACAGGCATGTTCCCCCACGCCCAGCTAATTTTTGTATTTTTAGTAGAGGTGGGGTTTCACCATGTTGACCAGGCTGGTCTCTTAACTCCTGACCTCAGGTGATCCGCTCGCCTTGGCCTCCCAAAATGCTGGGACTACAGGCGTGAGCCACCGCGCCGGGCCAACACAACATTTTCGAATAACATAAAGTATGGTTTAAAACACAAATTTCTGGGTATTGAGAAAAACTGGCAAGTTTCTGAATTGTTGTTCAGCTGTACTTTTTGTTTCGAATAGAAATGCTTCAGATTGGCAGCCTTTTCTTATTACAGAGACTAGAATATGCAACATGACTTATTTCCTTCACTTTGTCTCTAAAGTGAACCCTTTAATCCTTATACTGGATGTTTCTTTATCAAAAACTGGATAATGGCTTTATTCTCTATTATTTTATACAAGGATATATTTAGGGATAACTTTTCAGAAACATCAGCCATAGTTATCAAGAAAGAGAGGCGACAAAGGCTCTTATTCAAGTTCCATTAACTTTGACATTCCAGAAGATATGAACTTTAGATTTTGGAAAGATGCCCCGAATAAATGTTCTATCTGCCACTGAAAAAGTCTTTACTATTGACTCATTATCCCTAGGACATGATTTGCTTTTCTGGTTATGATTTTTCAAAACCAGAAAAGAATGTTCGTTAACCTAGTCTTTTTCTTAGTACTCCTGTACTGCCTATTAGAAATGGCTGATCAGGATGTGGGACACACATTGCGTTATATTCACTTTTAGTGCTCATTGCTAACTGGCAATGAAAGAGTTCTGTATCTAGCCAGAGATGGCAATGCGGGACTATGCTTATTTGTACAGTGTCTATGGTACATTAGTCAAATATTTGAGGGTTTATATAGAGAATTATGTTGGCTTCCTGGAAGTTCTTTTTGCTTGTAGATTATCCTGACTGGCTGTGACAATTGCTATTGCTCTGTGTTTGCTAGAATTTACCAGCTCATTGGATCCCACAAGGGAGCAAAATAGAAAAAAAAAAAAAAAAGATTAAAGCAAAATGGAACGTACCAGCTCTGTGCTGGGAATACTTGTGTGTTGAAATGAGCACATACCAGAATCAACTTTGCCTTGGTTCACAGTCCAGATGAGGAGTCACCACTGGCCATATTAGAGATAAGATTCAGATGAGAGCTCTGCCTTTTTATTTTTTTTTGTCATGTGCTTCTAAGGAAATCATAAAGCTTTAAGCATAGGGATTGTGATTAAAAAATATAATTAGAACAAGGACCAAAGAAATACAAAAACTTAAATATAATTACCATTCTCATCCCTATTTCACAGATACTGGTGCTCCATTCATTCTTCATTTCTCCCTTAGAAAAATCTCATCCCTATTTCACAGATACTGGTGCTCCATTCATTCTTCATTTCTCCCTTAGAAAAATACTTGTTTAGCTTTACTCTAAATCTCAATACTTCTTGCCCCAAATTCTCCCATCCTATGCACAGATTCAGGGCTTTGAGGATTCTACCCAATTCATGAGGGCAGAATTCCTAATATTTTTCTTGCTACTTTCATATTCTTGAATATTAAAATTCTTGCCACTTTTTCTAAGGCTTCCTCAAGTCTTAGTTCTAAGGTAATTCCCAGAGGGTTTCATTCCCTTTGAAATTTGAAAATTGGAATTTCTTTATTATTCCTTCCACATGGAAGTGAAAGAGACAATTGTATCCGCCTATGAAAGGCTTTACAGTTTCCCTGTTAAAACTAATATATATATATATAGTTTAACTAATTAGAAAATCCTTTCTCTTTGTTCAACCGTAGCTCCAGCTTTATTATTTCCCTAATGTATACTAAAGAGTCACTTCACAGTTGCCTCTCTCAGAGGGTGGATCTACAGAAAACACAGTTGTGACAAACTCTAATTTTAAAATGTATATTTAAGCAATTATGTTTTAAGCAGTAAGATTTGGAAATAGAGAAATACATGCTATCACTATACTGGCCCATTTTACCATTAATACCATAAAAGCAGAGACAGTACTATATATTTTACTTATTTATTACTATCTCTCCCTATAATTTTGTGTGTTTTTATTAATTTATGTATGCTTAGCACCTAGAATAGTACTTGGTATATAAAAGACACTGAAATCTTTGTTCAATGAGTTAATTAGTGTCTTTGTCTTCCGTTGTAGCTCCTGTAACTATTAAGGGTCCTACCATATGGTATTGTGTTTAAAAGATGGGTTTGAATGAGAGATAGGAGTTTCAAACAAGAAAATCTTATATTTTAGCTATTACCCCCTGAAAGTTATAATTATATGGTGGTTATGTCTTATCTTCTGCATAAGAATTCTGAGTAGGAAAAATAAGTAATCTGTACTTATATTTCATACAAATATAACATTTTGTTACAAAAATAAATTGATACAAGGGTTGGAAGTTCTGGATCCCAGTCCCACCTCTCTCCTTGATTATGTCTGGGTCCATGAGCACATTTATGTTTACCTTTCTGGATATAGTTCTGTTAACAGCATCACCAGGTTGGGCTAGATGCTCCCACTATCTCTACTCTTCCTGTTCCCATTGCACCCTGGTTACCTATCGATTTCTCCCCACTTACGGCATTATATTGAACACATCTGCCTATGTGTGTTTCCCTACTTGATTTGAGAAACTTGGACTCTACCTCACTAAAAAATAATGGCTACTATTTTTGAGTACTATCAAGTGCTGTATTCTACTTATTGTGTGTTACTTAGAACACCATTAAATAAGTATATGTAAGTCCATTTTGAAGAAGTGAAAATTTAAGACTTTGAGAACTTAAACAACATGCACCAGGTCTGTAAACGTATGAGATTCCAATGTCTACTCTAACCCCGAAGTCTCTGCTCTTAGCCCTCTACACTGTATCCTACTTCTTATCTACAGGATGATCATCATGTCCTGAACACCTACTAAGTGCCAAATATTTATGTCTTGATTATAATCCTGAAAATAACCTCGCACAGTAGACATGATTATTCTCAGCTTGCATCCTATAGGCCAGGTAACCGATGCGCAAAGATGACAAGTAATCTCCTTCCCAGCCATACAACAATACCTGTGGGGCAATCTGGTACTTCTTGTTGCAAATTATCTCAAAGCTAGTTGATATTTATGCTTTCCTTCACCTTCTACACATTCATGTTCCCTTTACCTTTAGCCAGCACCTTAGCTACTTGGGATTCTTTATATGACTAAATGCTTTTTTTACTTGATCGTTTTTCTTATTTTTCTTTCTTTCTTTCTTTTTTTTTTTTTTGAGACAAAGTCTTGCTCTGTCACCCAGGCTGGAGGGCATTGGCACGATCTCAGCTCACGGCAACCTCTGCCTCCCAGGTTCAAGCGATTCTCTTGCCTCAGCCTCCCAAGTAGCTGGCATTGCAGGTGTGCACCACCACGCCTGCTAATTTTTGTGTTTTTAGTAGAGACGAGGTTTTGCCACGTTGGCCAAGCTGGTCTCGAACTCCTGACCTCAAGTGATCCACCTGGCTCGGCCTCCTAAAGTGCTAGGATTACAGGCATGAGCCACCATGCCCGGCCCTTGATTGTTTTCAAACCTTCATTCCTGAAGTGTCTGAGCCCTTGGTGGGCCTACCTCGGTTGGGTTGTTCCATTCTACAAAATGCATCACTCAATACAAAAGTCTTGACATACGTTCCCTGCCCCCAAACAGATTGAGACAGGAAGAATAAAAAGAGAAAAGCATGCAAGTTTTATGAATTTTACATTCACATGGGGATGTTCACAAGAGAGGGAAGTCTCAAGAAGCAGCCAAAATAAGATGGTTTTATACCTTTTAGATAAACAACAATAAATTTGTGAAGAAATGACAGGGGGGAAAGGGGATCTGGCTAGGGATAGTAAATTCTAGGGAAGTCACTAGGAGATATTTGGAGTATGTAAAACTAGTGGAAGATAAGGGTTACTTCCAGAAGTTTATTTACCTAGGCCTGTTGCAGCACCAAATCTCAGTCTCCAGTGATAAGGAATATTCTTTTACCTAGGTAAGGAGAAGGCAGCCCTCTCAAAAGAATCTTTTTGGCTTGCTACATGCAGGAAAAGACGGGGTGACTAGACTGTTTCTGAAACTGTAATTTTCCAATGCTTTTTAGCTCAAAATATACCAATTTGTTTTATTTGGGGATGATGTTTCCTTCACTTCTTCACTGTAGAAGCAGAAATTCCAAACACCTCTTTGAGAGTTACTCATTCTCTGGGTGTCTTCCACATATATATGAAATATACATGTTAATAAATGTCTGTTTGTTAATCTGTGTTTTGTAATAGGGGTCTGTTTCAACTACATATTGGGGTTTTATTTTTCCCTACCCATTCATGCACCAATCAATCTAGCATCAAGCTATATAAAACAACAACTGATAAGTTCAGGAGAAGTGCGCATGGCTCATCAAACACCCTGTTATTTTCCCAGGAAGCTAACACATTGCTGTTGGCTGTTGTGTATGCCTGGGAGAACGAATAGAGGCTTACGTCCTAACTTTTGCTTTTCCAAGTATGCTTAAGGAGTGAGTGTGCGTGTGCTTTCTCAGCTTGGAGAGTTCTGATGTGAGGTGAGGTTCATTTATTATGCCCTCAACACTCCTTATGCTGTTTCTCTGGGGACCTTTCTGAATCTCACTTTGCACAGGTCTTCCCCAAAGCTGCCTCCTGGGCTGTCATCTCCTGGTCCCAAGGGGTGGCCTGAGTGGGACTGGGGGAAGAATGATCAGGAAGCAGTTGGTCTTCCTTGCCTGCTGTTACTCTTCTCAGTGACCTGGTTTCAGGATTGTCCTGATGTGATGTCACAGCCTCTGACAAGTGCCATAGATCCTGGCTGGTGATGATCCAGCAGGGCACACGCGGTGGAGAATGGCCACCACCAGAAAGCTCTCCACAGCCCATCCCCGCCTGCTGCACCTGTGGTCTCTTCGGCTCCAACCCTGGGATACAGGCTTTTTTTAATCTTGTCTAGGGTTTCTCAGAGTCTTTATGTCCTGATCCATCATCTACTTTCTTTTCGCCATGACACTTCTGGGCTCAGTTTGGGGAGGAATGATGGTATTCAGCATTAGTTCACCATCTGGTGAGGAACTAGAATCTTTTATGCATCTTTATATTCCCTTCCTTAAGATGCTTAAGATATGTCCTAGAACAGTAGTCCCCTACCTTTTTGGCACCTGGGACCAGTTTTGTGGAAGACAGTTTTTCCACAGATGAGGGCAGGGGATGGCTTCGGAATGAAACTGTTCCACCTCAGATCATCAGGGTGCAGATTTTCATAAGGAGCATGCAACCTAGATCCCTCACATGTGCAGTTCACAATAGGGTTCGTGCATCTAGGAGAACTGAATGCCACCTGCTGATCTAACAGGAGGTGGAGCTCAGGTGGTAATGTTCACTGCCGCTCATCTCCTGTTGTGCAGCCTGGTTTCTAACAAGCCGTGGACTGGCCCTGGTCCACGGCCTGGGGGATGGGGGCACCTGTCCTAGAACACTGACCTGGACTGCCTCACAAAATTTAGTATGAAGGACAAGTCTGTTTCATTGTGAGGAAAAACTATGTTAGAAAAATATAAATATATAATATGCTATACTTGTTAGTATAATTTAATGCATAATAACTGTGAAGTAAATGACCGCTAAATAAATACGACTTTGGATGAGCAGCTGGAGTAGGCTGCACACCACTGTGACAGCATTATTTCTCAGTGCTGCAGCAGTTAATTGCTACTTAAAGAGAAGAACAGATTACTAAAGGTTGATTTGAACAAATCCTTTAATACATTTGCTTATTGTTTGGGATTTGTTATTTCAAAAATGTTTTAACTTCTCAATTTTGACCCAAACACCACTAATTGTTTGTGAGTGAGCTTTGTAAAACTGAATGCAGAAGTTTTGATTATGAGGCAAAAACTCTCTCGTCCTGTTTTAAGGAAGATCTACATGCCCTTCTTGGTGATATTTTGGGAAGCAAAAGGAGAAGTGCTCTCTGAGAGACGAATTTCACTGCCCTTGTTTTCCCCCTCCTTACAAGATTGGAACAAATTCCCATTTATTTAGCAAGCAAAACATACTTCATAATTTCCAAATAAGAAGTTAAGTTTGCCATCTACACATCTGGAAACTGTGCATCTAGTCTCAGTTTACAACAAATAATATTTG
The DNA here is from genome assembly GCF_009828535.3 of Hylobates moloch. Taxonomy (NCBI): domain Eukaryota; kingdom Metazoa; phylum Chordata; class Mammalia; order Primates; family Hylobatidae; genus Hylobates; species Hylobates moloch. The sequence continues at coordinate 155,020,105 of NW_026652277.1, forward strand.
TATTCTATGAACTTATCAGAAAGCTCAGTTTTGAATTGACTTAATTCATGAGAAAAGTGCAATTAAGGTAACTGATATTGATGACAGTTTAAGTAAAATATTAACCATTCATCCCTAGTACGATTTCAGGTTCTAGCTTGTTTCAAATTAAATCACCATATTTATCAAATTAGATCACCAGAATTATTTAGCGTAACTCTTTGTAAAGTTGCCTTTACTAATGTAAGTTAATCTGCCTTATTTGAATGTCTTTGGCATTCTTGAATGCTGATATGAGAAATGGTCCTATGGAATTAAGGTTTCTGCATCTTTTTAGAAGACTCTGTTGCAAAAATTAATAATTCTGCAAGAGCTACCATTCAGAGAATACATCGGATAACCCAGGCACATGCTTTACTGAACTTAATTCTCACTATAGTCTTTTAGGTGTGTATTATAATCCTTACTTTACATATGAAGAAACCGAAGCTATGTTAAACAACTTGCTCACACCTAATAAGTGCTTGACACAAGATTCAAACCGAGGTCTGTTAGATCTCTAAGTTTGTGGCCTTAACCAATGTTTTATATTGTAATTATGCTATATGTGTAGAATTATTCACATAAAATGGTAAGAAATTGGGAGGAACTACATTGTAGAGCCAGAAGTCTGATTGGGATGGCAAGCTACAATCAGGATGATCTTTGGCACATATGGCCTTGCCTGGAAATTCCCAGATTCCATTTATCAGAAGCTGGATAAAGACTGGACTTTGGTCACCCAACCCTGCTGGAGACTCAGATTATTCCTGACTTGGACATTAAAGGGAAACAGTTCCATGGGCAAGGGTGTCTAGGACACTTAGGTAACCACATGAACAGGAGCTTACCTTTGACTTCAGGGCCTTCAATGAGTCATAGGTTAAGAAATCCTTATCTAAGCCATGCTAGTTCCCAGTTTTTCTTGGCTGCTGGGAAGCCCTGTATCAAATGAAATACTCAATTCCAATATTTTCCTGAATGTTATTATGTTCTTCTTGACCTCTAAGTCAGTAGACTTCAAACTGTGTTCCACATAGTTCTTTGAGTTCCACAGGCCCTCTTTTAGGGTGCCCCATTGCTTGAGGAGAAGATGGAAGAGATGGAGCTGTGGGCAGGCATCCCACCCCTTAGAACAAGCAGCTTCAAGGCCACAGGCATGAAGGACATTAGCTCAGCTCCACCACTGCCTAGTGATTTGATTTCTTTATGCTCCAGTGTCCTCATCTATAAAAAGGTACTAATAGTCCTATCTTGTAGGTTTCAGTCATGACAAAAGGACTAAGGGTGCATGTATGACACTCAGAACCCTGCCTGACAAAAAGCAAGCACCCAGGAGTTGTTAGTCATTATTACTGCTTGACTATGCTTTTAAATACAATGTTTTTTATAATCAAGAACACTGAAACTAAAAAAAAAAAAAAAAAAAAAAAAAAGGAAAACCACTTTGTCTGTGATCTTTAAACTTATGTTTAAATT
>NW_026652277.1:155022001-155169459 GCF_009828535.3 Hylobates moloch
TATATACAGTTGTCCCTCAGTATTCGTGGGGGATTGGTTCCAGGATGTCCTGCAGATACCAAAATTCACAGAGATACTCAAGTCCCTGATGTAAAATGATGTAATATTTGCATATAACCTACACATATATCCCCCGGTAAACTTTAAATCATCTCCCTAGATTACTTATAATGCCTAATACAATGTAAATAATTATTATACTGTATCGCTTAGGCAACAGTGACAAGAAAAAAGTCTGCATATGTTCAGTACAGACACTACCGTCTATTCTTTTTTCTAAATGTTTTCCATCTGCAGTTGGTTGAATCCACCAGTGTGGAACCTATGGATGTGGAGGACTGACTGCACTTACTTCTGCTAAACATGTTGGTATACTGTCAACCTGGAGATTTAAAACTAAATTTTCAGCTTGGGGCTTCAATTTGGGAACACAGATTATGTGAATTTTGTTGCAAGCCAACATAAGGATCAGCTTATGGAAGGAATTCTTTGAAGTGACTCTTCCTCCTTCCCTTCTCTTTCCTCTCCCTGTCTTCTTTTCTTCTTTTTCTCTCTCTCATTCTTTCCCTAAATCCTTAACCTTCCTCCTTTCCTCTCTCTCTCTCTTATCCTTCCTTCCTTCCAACAAAGACTCTCTCTTTTGACTAAAACTTTAGTCAGGCTCCTGAGCACTTTCTGACTAGGCCCAACCTTGGGCTTCCCTCCCTGTCTTTGTAGAATCCAGTGTGAGCAACGATCTTGCTAAGTCAGCTTAGCTGTAGAAAATCCCCTACCTTTGCTATCTGAGCCCCCTCCATATCTGATCCCCCTGGCTTGCCTTCAGGAATTATCCTGCTAGATCAGTCTAGCCAGAAACCCTTGTCCTTGATGTTTCCACTGAGTAATTTTCTGTTCACTGATCCCCACTCTGCTCCTTGGTTAAAAATCTCCACTTATTCTTGTTGGAGTAGGAGTTGAGCCAAATCTCTCTTGCAACTGGAAGACCCTGTTACAGTCCTCCCTATACCTATGACCAGGCTCCCCTTGAATAAAGTCTGCCTTACCATCTTGAACAAGTGTCACAAATGATTGTATTCTTTAGCTTTCCCTCCCTCCATTCTTCCCTCCCTTCATTCCTTCTTTTCTTACTTTTTCCTTTTCCTCTTTCCTTCTTTTTTTTTTTTTTCTTTTTAAATGGAGTTTCGCTCTTGTTGCCCAGGCTAGAGTGCAATGGCACGATCTCAGCTCACCACAACCTCTGCCTTCTGGGTTCAAGCGATTTTCCTGCCTCAGCCTCCCGAGTAGCTGGGATTACAGGCATGCACCATCACGCCCAGCTAATTTTGTATTCTTTAGTAGAGACGGGGTTTCTCCATGTTGATCAGGCTGGTCTCGAACTCCTGACCTCAGGTGATCTGACTACCTTAGCCTCCAAAGTGCTGGGATTAAAGATGTGAGCCACTGCACCCAGCCTCTTCTTTCCTTCTTTTTCTTCCTGCTCTGAGGTTATAATTGGCAAGTAGTGCTAGCATCTATCTCTGCAGAGTGGGTTTCCATGTCCCCAGTTATTCTCTTTTTATGTTTTGTGCACGGGGCTTTAACCTGACTGATTTGAATCCTAGACTATATGCCCTGGGCCACCAGGATGAAGATGATGCCCTCAGCATAAATACCACTTTAATGCTGTTCTTTGGGACCTCTAAGGACTCGCCTTACTGCTCCATAACTTCAACCCTGCATTTAAAAATGTTTTCGAAATGTAATTTTAATATAGGTGTTCTGCACTGGGAGGTTTTTTTCTACATAGGCAATATGTCATTTGGCCAAAAATGGAAGAAATGGAAAAAAACGGAATAAATAATGTGATTTTTTTAGTTTAGTAAAGCAATGCAAATTTTGGTAGATTTCAAAACTTGAATCATTTAACTTTTTGTATATAATGAAGAATGTAGCTTCAAACATCTAATTTTATCTATCACTATTAGAAGCACATAGCCCTGTTTCTGTCATAGTTATTTAGAAAAGAGAAGATAAGGCCAGGTGCAGTGGCTCACACCTGTAATCCTGGCACTTTAGGAGGCCTAGGTGGGCGGATTGCTTGAGGTCAGTAGTTTGAAACCTGCCTGGCCAACATGGCAAAACCCCATCTCTACTAAAAATACAAAAATTAGCCGGGTGTGGTGGCATGCACCTGTAGTCCCAGCTACTTGGGAGGCTGAGGCATGAGAATCCCTTGAACCCAGGAGATGGAGGTTGCAGTGAGTCAAGATCATGACACTGCATTCCAGCCTGGGTGACAGAGTGAGACTCCATCTCAAAAAAAAAAAAAAAAAAAAAAAGGAAAGAAAAGAAAAGGAGCTGCCCATGAATGGAATCTCAGGACTATGGCCTATGTAGGTAAAATAAAGGTGAAAATTATTTCTCTTATTCAGTGTTGCAGGAGGTCAGGGACCCAGAACGGAGGGACCAGCTGGAGCTGTGGCAGATGAACATAAATTGTGAAGATTTCATGGACATTTATCAGTTCCCAAAGTTGATGCTCTTATAATTTCTTATGCCTGTCTTACTTTAATCTCTTAATCCTGTTATCTTCGTAAGCTGAGAATGTACGTCACCTCAAGACCACTACTGTACAAATTGATTGTAAAACGTGTGTTTGAACAATATGAAATCAGTGCACCTTGAAAAAGAACAGAACAACAGCGATTTTAGGGAACAAGGGAAGACAACCATAAGGTCTGACTGCCTGTGGGGTCTGGCAGAATAGAGCCATATTTTTCTTCTTGCAAAGAGCCTATAAATGGGCCTGTAAGTAGGAGAGATATCGCTAAATTCTTTTTCTAGCAAGGAATACAATATTAAGACCCTAGGAAAAGAATTGCATTCCTGGGGGAAGGCCTATAAACGGCCGCTCTGGGAGTGTCTGTCCTGTGTGGTTGAGGTTCTCTGCTCTTGAACCCTGTTTTCTGTTAAGATGTTTATCAAGACAATACATGCACAGCTGAACATAGACCCTCATCAGGAGTTTTTGATTTCATCCTTTGCTTTGTGACCTTTGCTTTGCCCTTTGCCTTGTGACCTTTATTGGCCTCAGAAGCATGTGATCTTTGTTCTCCCTTTTGCCGTTTGAAGCATGTGATCTTTGTGACCTACTCCCTGTTCATACACCTCCTCCCCTTTTAAAGCCCTTAATAAAAACCTGCTGGTTTTGTGGCTCAGGTGGGCATCACGGACCTACCGATATGTGATGTCACCCCTGGCGGCCCAGCTGTAAAATTCCTCTCTTTGTACTCTTTCTCTTTATTTCTCCGACTGGCCGACACTTAGGGAAAATAAAAAGAACCTACGTTGAAATACTGGGGGCAGGGTTCCCCGATAATTTAGTTTTTCTAAAACTGCACTGAACTAAATTCTCCAGTGAGCATTCTCACAGCCTGTCGTTTTCATGGGTTCACTTCCTACATTTTGTTCCTTAAATCTTAGTGACAATGCCTTTTAGAATGGAAGCTGAAACAAACAAAAATTGTTAGGTTGTAGATGTTAGTTCCCTGTTGATACTAATTCTTTTCTCTTCTTCAGTCTCTTATTTGATGAGAAAAAGCCCTCTCATGTTCTCAAGTTCAATGGTCTTTTCAGCAGAAGGGCACATGCTAGTAAATATAATTTTCTATCTGTGTGTGTCTGAGTTGGTGATAATAACACCTCACATCTGCGGAAGATAAATTATTACTCTCCTTGGAAAAACTCTGACAAAGGTTAAGTTTTCTTGAGACTATTACATATTGTTTCACAATTTTAAAAAAAGTTATAAAACTTATCAAAGTATTAAAATAGTGCATTTCTGTTATAATAAAAATTGCTTCTGTATATATGGGTTTCTCATATATATAAATATATATGGGTTTCTCCTAACTCTTCATGGTAGATATTATTATATTCAGAAATTGTGGATCAGAAAAAAAAAGTAAGTACTTGCCCAAGGTCACATAGCTATAAAATGGCAGAGCTGGGATATAAGCCATGTCATAATTTGCTCTAAATTATACCATGCCAAGGCCCCTTCAAGCCTTAAATCCTTAAAACCTCATAAATATAGAACTCTCAGGGCTTCTGTAGAAGCCCTATGGTCTAACTTCTTAATTTTACAAAGAAACTGAAACCCAGAGAAGTTAAGTGATTAACCAAGATCACACAGTAATTAGAACTTAGATCTTATGATCCTGGGCCACTGATTGTTTCTGCATGCAAATCTGAAATTTAAAATTTGAGAACTATGAATGAAAAATGTTTAAATGAAAGTTGAAAAACATCCCAACTTTGGATACAGTCTTAATGTAGGAATATTTGCCACCTAATATTGATACTGATATTGTGAAGAGCGGTGAAGTGGCGATGGAGTGTGAAGAAGATGAATGTCTTGACCTTCTTTCCTGAAGGTTGACCTGTTCTAGGAGAGTAAACCAATCATTCCTTCTTTCTTTCTTCATCCTGCTCCAGGATCATGGCATGTGCTGTTCCATCTGCCTGCTATGATTCCCTACCTCTCACTTGGTTAACCATCATTCTTCCTTCAGATCTCAGCTCAGAGCATCACTTCCTCAGGGAGGTCTTCCTAGAATTCACTGGCTCCACTTACACTCTGGGCCTGCAGTGTGGAATGACTACAGTTTCCTGAGTCAACCAGGGCACTGGATCATGGCTCAAGCTGATATCTGCTGGCAATGCCACCTTCCTCATTTATATTTGTGGAGCCACCCTTACTCCACCTTTTTCACCTGGCAGACACCAACTTATCCTTAAGACATAGTTTAATCATTACCTTTCCTTAAGGATGGGGGTGGCCATGATGACTACCATGGCCTCAGAGCTCTTATCACAATGCCGCTAGCACTTTGTTGAGTTCACTGCTTTATAGCTCTATCCCCACTGCTAGAATGTGACCAGGTTTTTTATCACTGCATCCAGAGGGGTTTGAATGGTTCTGGGAATAAGAGATATTTGTTAAAGAAATGCTTTTTCAAAAAAAATTAGATCACTGGAAATTATTCAATTCATACTGAAACCCTGATTGGGAACTAGATAGTAAATATTTACAGTTTATCACAATAGAAATTCTTCATTGCTTATGTGGATATATTATAGTTGTGATGCAAGTTACTCTGTTTACACTGTACAAAACAAAATTTCCAGTGTGTTTGTGAAGGTATACAGTGTCTTTTATACGTCACACTGTAAATATTTGCTGAAGTCATGCAATGGGCTATACACTTGCGAATTTTAAGAGGTGTTTGGTAATTTTCTGTGCTGTCAAAGAGGGTAAAGTCTAAACTAGGTGTTAGCACTATTAGATTTATTCAGGAAACTTATCTTCCTACCTGTACCAAAATCACCAGCTCCAGGGGCACAGGAAAGCCTTTCTCACACCTGACAGAGCTCCTCAAACTAAAGCAAGAGCCCAGGACACATCCTCTGTGCCTTGGGGCCAGCAATAATGTTCCTGCCCTGCTGCAGTGTGGCCTCCTTCTCCACTGGACCCTGAGCAGGGTGAGCAGTTCCCCAGTGAAACACATTCTTTCTGTACTAACACCCTTCCCTTTCTAACTCCACCATGTCAGTTTCCTTTTGGCATTCTACCAAATTACTATAAACATAGGGGCTTAAAAGAGCACAAGTTTATTATCTTACAGTTCTGGAGGTTAGAAGTCTGAAGTGAGTCTCACTGGGCTAACATCCAAGGGCAGGCAGGGCTGTGTTCCCTTCTGGAGGCCGTACGGGACAATCAGTTTCCCTGCCTTTCTGGCTTCTAGGGGCTGCCCACATTCTTTGGCTCACGGACTCTTCCTCCATCTTCAAAGCCAGCAACTACAATTTGAACCCTTCTCACATTGCTTTACTCTGCCCTCCTTTTCTGCCTCTCTCTTCCAGTTTTAAGGATCACAATGTGATTACATGTGGCCCACCTAAATAATTCATAATAATCTTCTCATCTCAAGGCCCTTTAATATCTGTGAAGTCCGTTTTGCTAAGGTAACATATTTACAGAGTCTGGTGTTTAAGATACAGACATCTTTATGGGGAAGATGGGCATTATTCTGCCTCCCACATCCACCATTTCCATGATTATTGCCATTTTCACTCAGATATATACAGCAATTTGATTATTCTCCAATAAAGTCATTAATTTAATAGATATTTATTGATTACTTTGGCTATAAAGATGAGTTAAATGTATATGTTTACATCTAATATAAAATATACAGAGCCAAGCAAACAGTTGTAAAACCATGTGAAAAGTGTCATCTGAAAAGAATTTCAGGGTATTAAGAGATCAGAGAAGAAACAGTGCTCAAGTCATCTCTGAATGAGACTGGAGATTGGAAATTGACTAGAAGGCTCCTGGCAGGGGGAGCTTGGAGACAATCTTGAAGAATGTCTGGGAATTTTCCAAATAGACAATAGAGAATAGAAGGGACTAGATAGAACAGCATATGCGAAGGCTCTAGACTGTGAGAAAGTATGTGGGCTTTGGGAGCTGTGGTTAACTTGGTGTCGCTAGAGCGCTGCTCTTTTGCCGCACTTACAGTGATGATGCAACTATTCTGTATCTGTGCTGTCTATCACCATCGCCACTGACCACATGTGGCTATTCAGCACTTGAGATATGGTTAGTTGACAACGGGACTGAATGTTTTCTTTTGTTTTATTGTAATTAATTTAAATCTAAATAGCCACATGTGGCTAGTGACTACCATATTGTCAGCACAGCTGTAGGGCATAGAGTACCTCTGAGTGGGTAATGGGAGAGATGAAGCTGGAGAGGTGAATGGGGGTTGGATTATGCCAGGCTTTGTTTGTTTGTTTGTTTGTTAGGCAGGGAGTTTTGCATTTGTCCCCTGGAGATGTGATTTTCAGGCTGTGTTCCATGGTCATTGGTTCTATACAGGTTATCCAGGGCTGCTGCTGGGGCTGGCAGGGGGGTGGGAAAGGGTCAGGAAGACTGAGTGGCTGGGTAGAGGTCTGCTCCCCGCTCCCCATCAACCCATCTCATGAGTTCCCTTTAGCTGAGCAGCTCCAATGACATCAGTTTAATGTATTGGGCTTTTGTTGTATCATATTATTGAGAGAAAATGACTGAGTTGCTGGATGGTGAGAAATAAATGATAGAGATTTGCATTTCTCATATGTCACTCTGGCTAGAGGTCAGCTCAAGGCTGTAAGTAAGAGACTGGAGAGACAGAGAAAAGAAGTGAGTCTGTCTTAATGGTCCCGACAACAGACCATTGGCTATCCAAATCATTAGTACACCAGGGAATAGCTTTCAGGTGACCTGCAGACTTTCAACATGAAAAATTCAATCCAGAGTCCTGGGTGGGGCTCACGAGTCTGCATTTTTAACAACTCACCAAGTTATTCTTATGTGCCCTAGAATTGGAAACCCATGTATCTCAAGATTTTTTGCACAAACTCCAGCCCGTAGGATAAGAGAGAAACTTAGATCAGAGTAGAGGTTTTGTGACTCTAAGAACAAAATGATTTCAGATGCCTGGTCATCCTCAACCTGGTGGGCACTCCTTCATTCACTGGAGAAGCAGCAGCAGGGCTTGCTTCGAGTCCAGGGAAGCAAGAAAACAGATCTGATCCCCCTGTGGAGTGTGGAGTAGGGGCACTGCCCTTGATGGTGGGAGTGAAACCAACTTGTTTGCAGGTAAGCACATGAGAGACAGCCCTGGAAGCACTCAGGGGTGATGAACTTGACATGGAAGCGGAAATCCTGCAAAGGCTAGGGTGGAAAGTTGCCAAGGAAGTATGTGTTATGATTGTTAATGTGACTTTGTCTTAGTCCATTCCTGCTGCTATAATAAAATACCTTAGGCTGGGTACAGTGGCTCATGCCTGTAATCCCAGTACACTGGCAAGCTGAGGCAGGTGGAACACCTGAGGCCAGGAGTTCGAGACCAGCCTAGCCAACATGGTGAAACCCTGTCTCTAGTTTAAAAAAAAAAAAAATTAGCTGGGCTTGGTGGTGCACACCTGTAATCCCAGCTACTCAGGAGACTGAGGCAAGAGAATTGCTTGAACCCGGGAGGTGGTGGCTGCAATGAGCCGAGATGGCACTGCTGCACTCCAGCCTAGGCAACAGAGCGAGACTCTGTCTCAAACAAAAACAAAAACAAACCTCAGACTGGGTAACTTATAATCAATGGAAATTTATTTCTCACAGTTCTGGAGACTGGGAAGTCCAAGATCAAAGTGCCAGCAGGTTTGGTGTCTGGTGAGGCTTGTACCTTCTTGCTGTGGTAGAGCCCTCATGACTTAATCACCATCTAAATGCCCCACCTTCTAATATGGTTGCATTGGAGATTAAATTGCAACATTAAATTTGGAGGGACACAAACATTCAAACTATAGCTGACTTCGTCTACGTCTCCAGCTGGTGAGGTCTGGAAGAAGTCAGGTTATATATATAGATGAGAAAGCTGAGGGTCAGAGAGTGGAGGTCTGTTGTATGAAAGGAAAATAAAAACCCGGGACCCCAATTCAGTATGCCAAGGTGAAAAATTAAGCTGAAAGCTGACTCATGCAAGCACCTGCCGTTCCTTTTGTTCCTAAGCAGATAGCTACAGATAAAAGATTAAATATCTTCACTCTGTGTTTGAGGCAGGAGAATAGGGTCTGGAGGCAGGGAACCTAATGACTTCCTAGACCTAAATCAAGTGGAAATGCTTCAGCTATGACAGGAAATATTGTCTCCATTTACATAGGGCGTACACTGAGTAAATGACTTTGTAACTTTACTTCATCCTCTTCATTTACATAGGGCATATACCAAGTAACCAATGGAAACCTCTAAAGGGTATTTAAACCCCAGAATATTCTGTAATGGGGCTCTTGAGCCCCTATGCTCAGGCCCGCTCCCACACTGTGGAGTGTACTTTCATTTTCAGTAAATATCTGCTTTTGTTGCTTCATTCTTTCCTTGCTTTATTTGTGCGTTTTGTCCAATTCTTTGTTCCTGGACACCTTCCACTGGTAACGTGTTCACCTTATCTTGTGTGAAGTGTGGATTCACTGAGTGCAAGACAAATACATAATCGACTATTCCTCTATCTGATCCTTTTGTCTTGCAATATGTGAGTTCAGTCACGTGACCATACCCTCCCTATTCCTTCTCCAGCTTGCTTTTCCCCTTTAAATTATTGAAGCCCTTAAAATCATCTTTGGAGAAAGGCACAGACCTATCTCCTGGGTGCATTCTTAACCTTGGCAAAAAAAACTTCTAAATGGATTGTGACTTGTCTCAGATACTTTTCGGTTTACAGTTGTTATATGTTATCTAAGGTAACTCAGCTCTTTAGTGGAATTCTAACCCAGGTATGCCTAAATTCAAAATGTGAGGTTTTTCTGCATTATAGTGAATGATGGATATCAAGGCTTTTCTGATGACTTTGAAAAATAGTTGGATAGGCCAGGCACAGTGGCTCACACCTGAAATCCCAGCACTTTGGGAGCCCCAGCTGGGTGGATCACAAGGTCACGAGTTCAAGACCAGCCTAGTCAACATGGTGAAAACCCATCTCTATTAAAAACACAAAAAATTAGCCGGGCGTGGTGGTGGGCCTGTTGTCCCAGCTACTCAGGAGGTTGAGGCAGGAGAATCACTTGAACCCGGGAGATGGAGGCTGCAGTGAGCCGAGATTGCACCACTGCACTTCATCCAGCCTGGGAGGCAGATGAAAGAGTAAAACTCTGTCTCGAAAAAAAAAAAATAGAGAACAGAACATTCTCCAGTTATGGCCTCATTGTTTTGTTTGTTCTTGGCAAAGTTTCCACTGACAACTCAGTAAACTTTTACATCTGAGTTCAATGCAGTGTTTTCAAATGGGTGTGGACAAGAGGTTCGTTCATTGTTGATGTAGAATTGAGTACAGAATATACTTTGCTTAAATTACTTTCACTATTTTTTCTCATAATATTCTTGAAAGTCATCTATTAATGCACTTCTTACATAAAAGGAAGAGATAACTAAAAAAGATATAGAGCCAGGAAGTAAATTATTTCCCCAAACACTTCAAACAATTTACATGTTCAAATATAGAGTTATTTGTGAATTTGCAAAGTAGCAAATCAAATGGGTAATTCTCAAAGCCTTGTGTTTTAAGTGATGAGAAGCAAAGCCTTTTCAAGTTTATGTAAATAATTGACCACTTCCTTGAAAAAGTTTTAAGATTTCTCTAGAGACAAGGTGAATCATATCAAGTGGCCTAAATAAACTTTAGTTTTGAATGAGCAAATAGCTCAAGGCAAGGTGGTGGTTTTACTAAAGTAAAAAAAAGAAGAAGTTGTCAAGAATGAACCTTGCCAAAAAATTTTCAAAAACTAAGATGGCAAGATTTTCTTTGGAGGGTTATGAAACGTTCTGAAGTTAGACAGTCTAGAATTAGATGGTTGAACAACTGAGTGAATTTACTAAAAAACACGGAATTTTACATTTTATCAGGCTGAATTTTATGTTATGTTAATTAAATTTTGGTAAAGCACTTATTAAATGAAATTGTAATAAGAGGATGTAAGAAGATTCAGTCACAAAATACACACATATACCACACAAATTTAAAATGCTTTTAGCTAAAATATTAAAATACAAGCTAGTCACTTTGGAACCCAAATTTGTTGTCTGAAAGATTTTTAAAAATCTTAAAGAGAAAGAAATGAAGATAAGGAAATCATGAGTGAAAAAAATAAACAAACTTGGATGATATAACCAGAAATAACATATAAATGAAATAATTTCAGAAGAACAAGATATATGCATTTTAAAAGTAATATGGAAAAGCAAGGGACTCAGAATAATCAAAAGAATCCTTAAAAAGAAGGACAAAATTGGAGGACTCACATTTACTTCAGAACTTACTACAAAGTTACAATAGTCAAGCCAGCATGGTACTGACATAAGGATAGACACATAGATCAAGGGAATACAGTCAGAGTCTAGAAGCCAGCCTACATATGCAAGACATTATAGAGGGTCTTCAAAAAATTTAAAAATAGAACTACTATATGATCCAGCAATCCCACTACCAGGTATATATCTAAAGGAATTGAAATTGGGATTTCAAAGAGCATTTGCACTCCCGTTCATTGCAGCATGAACCTAAGGAACCTAAATATTCATCATGGATGAATGGGTAAAGAAAATGTGTTATATATATACAGTGGAATATCGTTTAGCCTTAAGAAAGAAGGAAATCCTGCCATTTGTGACAACATGCATAAGCCTAGAGGACTTTATGCTAAGTGAAATAAGTTAGACACAGGAAGACAAGTACTACTTGATGCCACTTATATAAGGAATCTAAAATAGTTAAACTTGTAGAAGCAGGGAGTAGAATGGTGGTTGTCAGGAGCTGAGGAAAGGGGGATATAGGGAGCTATTAGCCAAAAGTGACAAAGTTTCAGTTACAAAAGATGAGTAAGTCCTAGAGATCTGCTGTATAGCATAATACCTATAGTCAACAAAACTGTATTACATACTTAAAAATTTGCTAAGGGGGTAGATCTTATGTTTTATCACATACTACACACACACTCACACACACACACACATGCACACACACATACACACACATACACAAAAAATTATAAATATAGAGGGTAGGAGGAAACTGTTTTGGAGGTGATGGGTATGTTTAGATTGTGGTAATGATTTCACAGATGTATATTTAGCCTCAAACTCATCAAGTTGCATACATTAAATATGTACAGCTTTTTCTATGTCAATCATACCCCAATAAAAGTTTTTTTAAAAAATCCTACGCACACACATATATACATGTGTATATATGTATATAAATATATATATATATGTATATAAATTTATTTTAGATAAGATTGCCAAGACAATTCCAATGGGGAAAAGAAGTCTTTCCAAACATGCTGCTGGGACAACTGGATCTCTACATGCAAAAGAATGAACTTGAACTACTATTTCACACTATATTAAAACAATTATCAATTATTTTGGGACTGAAGGCAATTAAGAAGCAGCAAATGGAAAAAGCTCTCCTTGTCTTCCCCTTATATGCCTCAAGGTAGGATATAAATTCTCCTTTACTGGAGACAACTCTAGACTCCATTCACCCAGTGAAGGCACCAGAAGAATCTGCAAACAAACGTTACTTCATTAGTTTACCCCCATATAGTTATTTTCCCACTGTTTCCTACCCCTGAAGGGAAATTGCCTTCCTTTGTCCTGTCATTTCTCTATAAATTTATTGTTCTTTGTCGAAGATGGGATATAAGCCAGAGTTCTAAGCAACTGCTTTGAGTTACTTTTCATTGAGGTTTTTCCTGCATGGTGTTCACTGTACGTGTTAATAAACTTGTTTGTTTTTTTCTTGTTGATCTGCTTTTGTTACGGGGGCTTGTCTCAACTAAGAACTTACACAGGGACAGGTAATCTTTTGCTTCCCTGACAACTGAAATGAAAGAGCTAAAATTACAGAACTCTTAAAAGAAAACATGGGATTTGCTGTGGTTTGAATGTCCCACCAAAACTCATGGTCAAATTTAATTGCCATTGGGGTGGTACTAGGGGGTAAGACCTTTAAGAGGTGTAGATCATGAGGGTTCTGCCCTCGTGAATGGATTAATGCTGTTATCAGGGTAGTGGATTAGTTATTGAGGGAGAGGACTCCAGAATAAGTTTGACCTCCATTTTCTCCCTGTCTCATTTGTCACCTGCCTTTCTGCTTTCAGCCATGGTATGATGCAAGAAGAAAGCCCTCACCAGATGGCTAAGCAGATGCTGGCACTATGCCCTTGGACTTGCCAGCCTCCAAAACTGTGAGCCAAATAAATCTTTTGTGTATAAATTATCAAGCCTGTGATATTCTGTTATAGCAGCAGAAAACAGACTAAGACAAGATTAAATCCTTGTGACCTTGGGCAAATCAATGATTTCTTAACTATGACAATCACATATCGGGTAAGAGTCTTTAATCCAGAATATATAAAGAACTTTTATAACTTAACAATGAAAAGACAACACAATTTTAAAACGGCAAAGTATTTGAATAGACATTTCTCCAAACAAGTTATATAAATGGCCAATGAGCACGTGGAGAGATGCTCAACATCTTTTCGTCATTAGGCAAATGCAAATCAAAACCACATTCACTAGGATAGCTATAGTAATACAAAAAGGAACAATAGTAAGTGGTGAGGATGTGGAGAAATTGGAACCCTCATATATTGTTGGTGGGTATGTAAAATGATGCAACCACCGTGGAAAGCAGTTTGACAGCTCCTCATAAAGTTAAACATGGTGGTACCATAGGACCCAGCAATTCTACTCTTAGCTATATATGTCCAAGAGAGATGGAAATTTAAGTCCACACAAAAATTTAATTTGCCATTTTCATGGCAGCATCATTTATAATGGCCAAATATTGGAAACAACCCAAATGTTCATCATCTGATGAATGGATCAACAAAATGAGGTGTATCTATACAATGAAATAGGATTTGGCAACAGAAGAAAGAATGGAGTACTGACACAGGCTGCATCATGGATGATCCTTGTAAATACTAAATTAAAAAAGCAAGTCATAAGAGATCACATATTGTATGATTTTCTTTATAAGAAATGTCTAGAGTAGGCAAATCTAGAGACAGAAAGTACATTAGTGGGCACCTAGGGCCAAGGAGGGGAGAGAGAATGGGCAGTGATGGCAGCAGGGTGTTTGGAGGAGGATTGGTGATGAAAATGCTCTAAAGTTATAGAGATGTTTGCACAAATATATTAATATATTTAAAAACATTGAATTGTATATGTTAAATGATTGAATTTTATGGTATGTGACACATCTCACGAAAGATGTTTTTAAAAATAGTTCAGGAAAATGGATATATATATATATATACAAATTATGCAACTAGTTCACTTTCCAGAATCCCATAAATTAAAACTCCTATGACTTGTAAATCTTCTAGATCCTAGACCAGATTATCATAAGCCTATTCTTAACTAGGAATTTCCTGGACACATGCCAAGGAATAAAAACTCTTGGCTGGGTGTGGCGCCTTAGAAACCCTGAGAGACAAGTATTATCTTTTAATCAACAAAACAGGTAGAGGATTAAATTACTGGCTCAGAGTACAGGCTTTTTGCTAGGCAGAAACATCCAAAGCTCAATACTTCATAAAGGAAATTAAGAACAGAGATTTTTCATAGTGGAAACATTGTTAAGGTTACCAAGGCTTACAGGAGATAGTACCAGAGCATGCATGTATTTGGCAGCTACTGAGAGTCTGCTATTTGCCAGAAGATATTAGACACTGGAAAGAAATGTTTAAAAGGCTGAGTCCCTGCCCTAAAGGAGCTTATGGTCCAGGGAAGAGACACAAATGCGTTTCATATCACATGTTAAGTGCTACAGGGAGGGTATGCAAGGAAACGAAGGGACAGAGAAGAGAGTTGGTCACTCTGGCCGGGAGACCAGAGATGCCTCCTCAGAGGAGTTTCTAGGAGAGGATCAGGGTTGGAGCAGGTGTGGGATTTCAAAGCACAGCCATCTGGAATGTGCACTCAGAAAGAAGAAAACCTCAGGGGACAAGGAGAGCCAGTGTCTGAAAAACCGCGCAAAAGGCTGTTCTCTTCTGTTATGCTATGTTTATGTTTCTTTGAGGAGGGAACTGTGTAAGAGGTAATGTATAGTAACGTATTAACGCTTGAGAAGGAAATGCCTTTGACTCAGTGCAGTTTCTTCCCCAGTAAGAATAGTCTCCAAAGACTGCTAAAAATATAGAGGAGAGGCAAAGTGAAGTCTTCGTTGTTTCTTTTTTTCATCTCTTCACAGCAGGTGAATTAAACCAAAATTCATCATCGTAGGAGCAGCACTTCTTTTTTAACCTCACATACATTTTTACATTTTCCTTAAAAACTCTTTATTTCAAATACACACAAATGGAGAGAGGAGTGTGATAAAACCCCATATTCCTGCTGTCTTAGTCTGTTTTGTGTTGCTATAAAGGCGTACCTGTGGCTGGGTGGTTTATAAAGAAAGAGGTTGAGTTAGTTCATGTTCTGCAGGCTGTGCAAGAAGCATGGTGCTGGCATCTGCTCTGCTTCGGTGAGGACTTTTGTGCTGCATCAAAACGTGGTGCAGAAGGTCAAATGGCAGGCAGGCAGGTGCAAAGAGGATCAAACCCGGGGGGCCTCCTGGCTTTAGAACAACACACTCCCTTGGGAACTAATCCATTCCCTCAAAACCAATCCATCTCAGGACAGCATGAGAACTTATTCACTACCCTGAGAACAGCATCGAACCATTCATAACCCATGACCCGAACTCCTCCCACTATACCCCACATCCCAACATCACCACACTGGGGATCAAATTTCAACATAATATTTGGTGGGGAACATACAAGTCATGTTCAATCCATAGCAGCAGCCATCCAGATTTTAAAATAATCAACATTTTGCCCACTTGAATCACCTATTTGCCCCCCTTTTTTGTTGAAGAATTTTAAAGCAAATTCCAGGCAAAGTGGCACTTACCACCTAGTATTTCAATGTGTCCCTAAAAGAGGGAAATATAACCAATTACCACTATCACACCTAAATTCATAACAGTAATTCATTAATATCTAATTCCCAGTCCATATTCAAAGTTCACTGACTGTTTAATAACCTTTTTTTTTTTTTTTTTTTTTTTTAGACAGAGTTTTGCTCTTGTTGCCCAGGCTGGAGTGTAATGGCATGATCTTAGCTCACTGCAACCTCTGCCTCCTGGGTTCAAGCGATTCACCTGCCTTAGCCTCCCAAGTAGCTGGGATTACAGGCGCCTGCCACCACGCCCAGCTAATTTTTGTATTTTTAGTAGAAACGGGGTTTCATCATATTAGTCAGGCTGGTCTCCAACTCCTGACCTCAGGTGATCCACCCGCCTCAGCCTCCCAAAGTGCTGGGATTACAGACATGAGCCACCGTGCCCGGCCAATGAACATCTTTTTAAGATGATTTTTTTTTCCAAATCAAGATCCAAATGAGACTCACATGTTACATTCAGTTGTCACGCCCCCTTGTCTTCTTACATCTGTAGCAAGCCCCTCTCCCCTCTTCTTTTCCCTTCCCATTGACTTAACTGAAAAAACCTGGTGTAATTGTCCCTTAGAACAATGCACATAGAATACACATTGTTCCACATTCTAGGTTTGCCTGATTACTTCCTCATGGTGACAGTATCATTCAACTTGCTCTTCTTTGTATTTTTAGTAGAAACACGGTTTCACCATGTTGGCCAGATGACCTCGATCTCTTGACCTCGTGATCCATCAGCCTCAGCCTCCCAAAGTGCTGGGATTACAGGCATGAGCCACCACACCTGGCCGAAATGTATTTCTTAAGTAAGAAGATTTGAAAGTTGAAATTACTCCTTGATTCATTGGCTACAGAATGGATGTTGTGTTGAATAACATTCATCTCATTGTACATCTCTGTCAGAGTTCTTGAGTGACTAGATGCACTGTCAGTGAGCAATAATATTTGGAAAGAAATCTTTTTTTTCTGAGCATTAAGTCTCAATAGTGGACTTAAAATATTCAGCAATCCATGCTATACACAGATGTGCTGTCATCCAGGTTTTGTTGTTCCACTTAAAGAGTGCCGTCAGAGCAGATTTAGCATAATTCTTCCTAGAGTTTTCAAAATGGCAAGTGAGCATTCGCTACAATGTTAGGTCACTAGCTGCAATAGCCCCAATCAAGAGAGTCAGCTATTGCTTGAAGCTTTGAAGCTAGGCACTGACTTTTCTTCTCCAGCTATGAAAGTTCTGAAGAGCATCTTCTTCTAATATAAGACTGCTTTTTATCCACAGACAATATGTTTCTTTTGCCCTCTTCATCAATGATCTTAACTGGCTTTTCTGGATAACACTGCTGCTTCTCCATCAGCACTTGCTGCCTCATCTTGTACTTTTATGTTATGGAGATGGCTTCCTTCCTTAAGCCTCATGAGCCGACCTCTGTTAGCTCCAACTTTTCTTTTGCAGCTTACTCATCCCTCTCAGCCTTCGTAGAATTGAAGAAAGTTAGGGCCTTGCTCTGGATTAGGCTATTGCTTAAGGGAATGTTGTACCTGGCTTGATCTTCTATTCAGTCCACTCAAACTTTTTCCATACCAGCAATAGGGCTGTTTTACTTAGCGTTTGTGTATTCACCTGGGTGGCACTTACTTTCCTTTAAGAACTTTTCCTTTGCATTCACAAGTTGGCTGTTTGCTGCAAAGGTCAAGTTTGGTACAAAAGAAAAGTTCTCGGAAATTAAAAGTGCTACTCTGCTACCTTGGTTTTAAACACGCCTTCCATGCTGAATTTAATCATTTCTAGAATTTGATTTAAAGTGAGAGATGTGTGACTTCTATTTTCACTTGAACACATAGAGACCATTGTAGAGTTACTAATTGACCTAATTTCAATATTATTGTATCTCAGGGAATAGGGAGACCTGAGGAGCAGGAGAGAGATGGGGAGTGGCTGGTTGGTAGAGCAGTCATGGTAAAACATACATTTATTGATTAAGTTCATCATCTTATATGAACATGGTTCATGGCATCCCCCAAAAATTACAATAATAACATCAAAGATCACTGATCACAGATCACCATAATAGATAAAATATGAAAAAGTTTGAAATATTGTGATAATTGCCAAAATGTGACACAGAGACATGAAGTGAGCATCTGTTGTGGAAAATTAGCACCTACAGACTTGCTTAACACACAGTTGCCACAAAACCTCAATTTGCAAAAAACATCTGCATCTGCATAGCATCGTAAAGTGCAATAAAATAAAATATGCCTTTATTCAATGTTTTTCAACCAGTTGTAGTCATTATTGTTTTCACATCCTCAGATGTCACATCATTTGACAATGGAAAACCTTCAAGTGGATCTGTGTGTTCTGCTGGTATTTTCCTTGCTTTCTGGCATAAGCATATCATAGAACCCCAAATTCAGGCTCGTTTACCCAGCATACAGCTGAGGCCAAACACTGACACAAAGGTGCTTGGAGATAGAGAAGGGTTTATTTGATTTGCCCAAAATGAGGTGAGAGGGCAAAAATCTCTCCAATCTACCTTAACAAAAAGAAGAGGCGGGGGAGTTTTTATTTGGCTGGAGAGTAAACGATGAGGAGTTATAGGAAATCTAGGGAAAAAGTCTATTTCTTCAGTATGAGATAACACCTCGAGCAACCAGACTGCTTGGCATCAGCAGCTGGTCGCAACATCCCTCAAGGCATTCATTCTTCTGCAAACATTTTTTGTGACACTGAAGTTATCTCCTGCTGCTTGGCACAGGAACTGTACATCTATAGTTCATAATTACATTGTGGGAACAAGGAATCTTGGGCAAAAAGCAAGTGGTTAACATTTGCAAGCAAGCAAGGGCCTAATCGGAATTCTCATTATTTCAGATACTAAAAAATGCTGTGGTGGTGAAATCTCAAGTGGCCCAATTGCAAGCTGTCCCAGGCTTAAAATCGGCTTTGCCCTAGACTTAAAATCAGCTATTTCTCTGGGGAGCCCTAATTCTTTTCAGTGAGAAGTGATTTTAGAGACATAATCTAGGTAATATGGGTGCTCATTGCTATCGGGCTGTCAGTGCTTCTAAACATTTCAGTCAACATAGCTAAGAAATATATGTTTTTTAAATAAAAAAATGTTTTCAGAGTTTATAGTAATTTTTTCTTGTTTCTAGTGGGGTTGGACATAGTAATATTTTTAATTCAGATTAACAATATAAGGTTTCTACTTAACTTCTTCAATTATTTTTCTTGTCTTTCTTTTCTCTTACACGGAAAATCTTGATTCCTACCAACATTAATATAGTTACCTACTTGCTTTGTCCTATAATGTGTATAAACTAGTTAAAAAATATAAAATCCAAATGAAAATTACTCATTTAAGTTAAAACAATGTTACAGTTCTTTTTCTCATTAAAAATTTATCCTACTAAGACTTTATAGCTAACATAAAGGTAACCAGATATAATTCTTTCTTCTGTAAGGTCATGTTACCAACTTCGTGATATTCCATTAATGTGTTAATTTCAGTTTATTTTTATGTTGGGAATTGATTGTTTTCTTTTTAGATTAATTTTATTTTTTTGAAAATGTAAAACAGGCACATAGAAGGGAACAACACACACTGGGTCCTATCAGACGGGGGAAGGTGGGAGGAGGGAGAGAATCAGGAAAATAATGGGTGCTAGGCTTAATACCTGGATGATGAAATAATCTGTCTAACAAAACCCCATAACACAAGTTTACCTATATAACAAACCTGCACATGTACCCCTGAGCTTAAAAAGAAAAGTTAAAAACAGAAAATATAGAACATTTATAAGATTCCAAATGTAAAAGATTTATATGATTCTGAAGTAGTATATAACACACCGTTCAGAAAAGTCTTGCTTCTATCTCTAATTCTTCCCCCATTCTCTCTCCCCCGTATGTAATCACTTTCAAATACATTTAATTTAAATTTCCAGTATCTCATTTTGAAAATATAAACATGTATGTGTGTGCTTATGCATATTCTTAAATGGAAAAAGCAAGATAAGTTTTGTAGCATGCTATAATGCTAACTTTCATGTAAGAAAAGAGGAAAATACTGTATCTTCTATGCCCAAAATGAATAATGCTAGTCATTTCTCAGTTCCCTAAATCAGCAATGATCAGGGTTGCAATAGAAGGTGTAGCAAATAAATTGAAGTAACTGTTGGTAATTCAAACAAAAGATTCATCTTGCATTAATTACCTGAACTATTTGAATTTGTGTTGTAATCTGTATTTCTATTTGTTTTCTGCTCCTAAAATTGAGTTTCTATTTACCATAACCAATACTATATTTACTTTACGTGTCTTTATAATGCTTGAATTATTTCAGGCAAATTTACTTTCTCTTTGCCTCGGTTTCCAAATGTTGGATTGGACAAGAGGTGACCTTTTAAGTTGTCTTTCAGCTTTAGCATTGTTCTAAGAGAGCTGTCTTCACCCTTGTAATAGCTGCCGTAATCCACTAGATGTCAATGCAACATAGCAACCTATTTTGGGCATTTAAGCCTCTATATCCTAGGTTTAAAACCAGGAGAAAATTAGAAAATTTTATTGATCTGTTATTTATTTTTGTTAAAAGTTAAAAGTAAAAAGACAATACTTAATCCTGTTCTACCTGAAACAATATAAACAACTCCAATAGAATTAATATTTTCACAGGTATCATTTTTCCAGTGCTTAAGTTTAAAAATTCAGTTTTCAAATCAACATGTATAGGCTATTCCCTATAAGAGTAGTGGAATACAGAATTGAAAAAAATGTTTTAGTCACTATATAACATTGTAAGATTTGGCATATTTAGGAGAAAAGAACGAAATTTGTTCAATATAATTCCAGATAATGGTGATCGTTGCCAAAGTAGTATGATGTTTAGAGCTAAATTGTTTCTTTAGTGTGAAATTATTTATTACATTATTAATTTGATAATCTTCTTGACAGATTTTTAAGTCCCTCCTGAAAAATTCAGAATTATTCTGCAAATAAAAATGACATTATTTCTCCTCCTTGAAAAAAAGGGATGAAATAAATTTTAATACAGAATGATATGTTTAAATCATAACTTTGGAAAAAGTGGTTTATTTTTTCATTAAAACTTTAAATGTATCAGGGAGAGGAAATTACTGGTGTTGAAAGGTTGTCTAGTTTTTAAAAATTCTACCTTTTGCTTATGTACCATTATAAATAATATTCTTAACATGTTTAGATTTCAAGGGCATTTTCTCTCTCTCTCTTTTTCTCTCTCTCAGCCTATAATTTTTCCTATCCAGGGATTGTGAAAACTAGGAAATGCACAACAGTAAAAGGAATAATGCTAGTCATTTCTCAGTTCCCTAAATCAGCAATGATCAGGGTTGCAATAGAAGGTGAGGCAAATAAATTGAGGTAACTGTTGATAATTTAAATCAAAGATACATCTTGCATTAATTACCTGAACTATTTGAGTTCATGTTGTAATCTCAAATGTAAACTGCTGATAAGAAAGTTTTCAATGTAGAATTATTTACTTTCATTAAAGTCAGAATAGCAATCTATACTCAGTAAGATTAGTTTCTATCTGCTTCAACAAAGCGAAGTCTATATTTTTCATTTTTTCTGTGTGAAATCATTGCTAAAACAGCCACCAATTTAACAAAATGACGTGTTCTACTCTAGAATTACACTGTTGCTTTTACTTTAGTGCATAGACATGGCTTTTACCTAGCAATAATGTAGAACGCTTTATCCTTCCTTATGGAAGAAATAATATACAACACTCCTGGGAATTTTGCATCATTTTCTGGCAATTAGCTTGTATGGGGTTTCTAGGAGGTCACAAAAGATTCGGAGGTGTAAGTTTTTTCTTAAAAGCATGTGATCTCTATATGGTTTTCTTTTAAATTTATCTTTGATGCACTTTGAAGAAGCTAAGGGTGTGATACTGATAACCTCCAGCACTCATACAGGAAAGAAAGATACATATTCTTTAGTGATTTCCGTCTGCAGTGAATTCCTTCTTTGGGGAAAGACTTTGCAGCATCATCAACTTTGAGGTTTGCAGGAGAAAGCTACCTTAGTGGCAGGCCTTCCAGAAGGTGGAAGTGGAGAGAGGGTGGCCGAGCTGCGTAGAGACTGTTCCAGGGCAGGTCGCCAGGGTCCCAGTGCAGGAGCCAAGCAGTTGCCTAATAAAATTTCATTTAAAACGAAAATTACAATAAAGCCCCGGAGTAGTACCAATTCTACATAAAATGACAGTGGTGTTTGCATTTATACCCTACTTGTCTACAAAGAATTTGAGGTATCGGGACCCATGCAGTGGCTCACACCTGTAATCCCAGCACTTTGGGAGGCTGAGGTGGGCAGATCAAGAGGTCAAGAGATCAAGACCATCCTGGCCAACATGGTGAAATCCTGTCTCTACTAAAAATACAAAAATTAGCTGGGTGTGGTGGCATGCGCCTGTAGTCCCAGCTACTTGGGAGGCTGAGGCAGGAGAATAGCTTGAACCCGGGAGGCAGAGGTTGCAGTGAGCAGAGATCGTGCCATTGCATTCCAGCCTGGCGACAACTCGAGACTCCGTCTCAAAAATAAATAAATAAATAGATTATTAATTAATTAAAAAAAAGAATTTGAGGTATCAAAAGATGAAGAAAAATGAACCATGGGAAGGAAGTCAATAGACAGGGAAATATGACATCAGTATTAAGCTTTATGAAAACTCTTTTATCCATCTGGCAGCCTCAGCTACCAAATGACCTTAGAACAAAAAATTAATGTAAACATATGGGAGAATGCTATTTAAACCTGATTTGATGTAACTGTTTACCTTGATATTATATTTATACCTATGTATATATATAATAGCAAAATCTCTATATCAATGTCTATATAAATTTATCCTTTAGCTATATCACCTTGTCATCTCAATAATTTAGAAGTTGTCATATCTTTTCTACAAATGAAAAGAAATTTTATGATTATGAAAGGAATACATATTTGTTTCAGAACATTTGGAAAATAAAAAGAATAAAAATTAAATTTAAGCCTATCAGCATTTTGGGTTATTCCCATTTGTTTAATGTTTATTTATTTTAGTAATTATACAAATATAAGTTTGACTCTTGAATTTTCATTTAACATTATATCATGACAAATTTCCAAGTGATTAAATATGCTTTGGAAGCATCTTTGTAGTGACTGTGTAATATTCTGTCAAATATATAAATTATAAATAATTTATTTGGCTATTTACCTACCACTGGATATTTTGATTATTGCAGATGTTTCACTACTATAAATAATACTGCAGCAAACATCTTTGCATATACATCTGTCAACCTATGTCTAATTATGGTATTTCTTTAGAAGCAGAATTACTTAAGAACTATGAAATTTTTGTGATAATTGTCAATTTCCTTTCCTAAAATTAAGATCAATTTACAGTCTTACAAATAATGGATAAGTGCCTGTTTTAGTTGAGAATTAACATTTAAAGCATATTTTGTCAATTATACAGATTATAAATCATACCTTATTGTGTTTTTATTGCATTTTTCTTTATTAGTGAGTTTGGTAATTTAAAAATATATTTATTGCAGCCGGGCATGGTGGCTCACGCCTGTAATCCCAGCACTTTGGGAGGCCGAGGTGGGCAGATTGCCTGAGGTCAGGAGTCCCAGACCATCCTGGCCAACATGGTGAAACCCCGTCTCTACCAAAAATACAAAATCAACTGGGTGTGGTGGCACATGCCGGTAATCCCAGCTACTCGGGAGGCTGAGGCAGGGGAATTGCTTGAACCAGGGAGGTGGAGGTTGCAGTGAGCCAAGATCACACTGCTGCACTCCAGCCTGGGTGACAGAGTGAGACCCCATCTCAAAAAATATATTTACAGCAATTAACATTTTCCCATTTAGAGCTTTTTGTTATAAATTAAGAATGCAACCTCTTGTCAAAATTATTTCTATCCAATTAAAGATGTACTTTTACATTTTATTATTTTGTGCTTTCTTAAATGTACAGAAGTTTTGATTTTATTACATCATGTAATCTCTTTCACCAACTTTATCTTAGAAATGTCTTACCTTCATATCAGTTAAAAATACACATCTGTTTCAACCAGTATTTTAGAATTTCATTGTTTATACTAAAGTCTTTAATAAATCCTTTAGTACAGTGTAAGCTGAATGCTTATCTTAATAGTTCTTGAAATAGATAATTTTTTAAAGTTTTGTCGAATAAGCAAATCATCTATTTTTCATTTCTTTATAATTTTTTTTTTACAATATATCACTTTCTTATATTTTAGGATTTTTTTCGAACTGTTTTGTTCCATCAATCTATCTTTTAATTTTTTCATCAATACTGTACAATTTATATTGTAATAGTTAATATTTTTAAACGCATCATTCCCTTCTTGGTTAGTTTCAAGTAACTGAAGCTACTTGAGCTATTCTTCCTTGTTCATTCTTCTAGAATCATTTTGGGAAGTGTCTCTCATCTCAGATAAAATCTCATTGCCACGTTATTTTTATTTGTTCTTTATTAACACATGAGAATTAATTTAGGAGGAATTACAGTCATGCATTGCTCTAGCCAGGAAATTTTAAACTTAACTTTTATTATTCCTCTCTAAAAGTGTATAGGTTTCTAGAAATAAGATCAGCTCCCTATCTTACAGGATTATTTCTAGGTAGTTTATGTAATCCCATGGCTACTGGATTTTGTATGTTTATTTTGTATCTATTCACCCCAGTGAACTCTAAGGTTGTTAATTAATTTTGGGGAATGATCTCGGATATATAATACCATATGCAAATAATGAGAATTGCTGATATAAATTATTAAGGCCTGTTGAAGGTAGATTTTGATAGTATACTCAAAACATGATTTAAATTTCTCACTAAAAAGGAATACCCACTAGTTTTTTATTTATGAATTGACATTTTATTGTTAGATCTAAGAATTAATAAAGTGATTTTATTCTTATATAAAATATTTTTATTTGAATATCATTAAAGTAGAATAAGAAATCTGAAATTTTTAAATAGTAAAATATACCTACATATGTTTTTGATGTCGTAGTACCCAAAGCACTAGAAATGTTATATCTAACAAAATAACATTGAAATTACACATAAAATAAATCACATTTGTATTCTGCATTATCATGATCTTCCATAAATAAAATACAAATTAGTTCTGCATTTAGTTAAAAAAAAGAAAAGAAAATCTTTGCTAACTAGATAATTTTTTTAAGAAACAATTTTTCTTCATTTGAAATCTTTGGCAACATAGCCCAGATACTTTACTTTGGCAGAAAGGTTCTTAATAGTGTTAACATGAACTTAACCCTGCACCAGTACAGACATTACTATTACATTTTGAACTAAAATAATATAATTAAAAAAAACTATCTGAAATAAAACAAATCACCTCTGCTTACAGTGTAGTTATGCTTACTTTAGAAGTGTGTGGGGAAAACCCATGCTAATAAATTTACAATTGAAATGAAATATGTTTCTGACTTGTAATAAATTTGCTTTAAAAATAGTAGTTTGATATGTCTAA
Organism: Hylobates moloch; assembly: GCF_009828535.3. Taxonomy (NCBI): domain Eukaryota; kingdom Metazoa; phylum Chordata; class Mammalia; order Primates; family Hylobatidae; genus Hylobates; species Hylobates moloch. The sequence goes on from NW_026652277.1 coordinate 155,047,147, forward strand.
TCATAGAACATTTACTAGCTATATTTCAATTTTTCTTTTAATATATATTCATAATTAGAATTTGTAGTGTTATGCAAAATTGATATTTTCTGACAAAAATTATAAAATTCTGAGTTTTGCATTTAATTAATATTATCCTAAGGGCAAATAATGAAATTCTTTGACTGAGAATAAATTTGCTAAGCTCTTAAAAAACGAACAACATTCAGGGAGATTATTAAATAAGTCCATGCAAAAGAATATACATTAGGAAATCAATCATTTCATATCATTTCTTGAAGAACTACATGAGACAGAGATCTCTAATAACATAATAAAAATAATTTTTTCATAGATATATTTATGCTCGAATAAATTGAAATTGATTCATGAATATAATTTAACAATCGAGATGTCTGTATCCTTTAACAATCGAGATGTCTGTATCCTTCAACAATGTGAAAATGATAAAGCTTTATTCCTCTTCTCATTGCTTCACTTTTAAACTTTATGTAGCAAAAATGTTTTTATGCACATTATCATCATACTTTTCATCTTAAAAAGTGTCAGTAAAATGCAGTGTTGTTTACTTAAAACATAATAGAAAATATTTTTATGTTGGTGTATTGTCTGGTGCAAAATATATTTTTTAATGTTTCTGGTAAAGTATCTTAAGGGATTTCCAATCTTTCGATCATTGGGGTTTTGGTCACTAATACCACTGCTAATTCACTAGGGCTAATACTTTTAAAAAACAAAACTGCATTTGTCATCCTATAAATAAAACAAAGCTATGAGCTTATTTGCACAAAGACACAGAGCCAATTAATTTGACTTCAGTTTGGAGATACTTCACAAAACTGTACATTGCATAGATAAAACCATACTGGTGTTATATTTTATATCAACTAGTTTTAGCAATCATTAACAACATATAGTAGGTAATTTTAAGTGATTTTCATTTTGGATAGCAACTACATGATCACATATATTTTACATATAACATACCACATATAATAATAACATATTGAGATATACTGTTAAAATTTATCTTAAAATATAAATATCTTAAAAAACTCTGATTTTATTATGTAGAGAAAAAGTCAGAGTTCTTATTTTAATTAAGGTACATTCTATGGGGGGATAACAAAACCAAAACTCTCATTACATTTAAATTCAATACAATCAGTTTAAACACATGTCACTATGTTTAAGATTTATTTTCAAGATGTTTTAATTACTGAGAAAAGTTTTTGTAGTCAGTTATGTTCATGGAGCTGTAAAAGTAAATTATTTTTAAAACAACCTGCTCTTAATTTAATCTATGGCTCAAGAGTTTCAAAATATTTGAGTTTAAAAATACATAAAAATTTCATTTTTGTATATTGAATTTAAAAGAATCTGACACGGTTTTTTTGCTTGCTTTTTTGTTGTGTTTTCATTCATTTATGTGTAAGCAGTTTTTATTCCAAAGGGTTATTAGAAACATAGTGAACTTTACTTGCCATTCAATTTATAACAACACATGACTTTTAATAAATTAAATGGAACACACTCAGTGCAGAGTAGTACTATAGAAAGAGCTCAGCCCTTTGGAACAGAGATCTGAGTTCTGGATGGGCTGAGAGACTTTGGACCAGTCACTTAATCTGTCTGAGCCTCTGCTTCCATGTCAATTACTGACCTTTTATTGTCCTTGAACAAAAACATAACATTAAGCTAATACGATCATTTTGTTTTTTCTTGAGAATTTTGAAATAAATGGCCAATTCAAGAGCATGCCCTTAGCTGAGGGCCTGCACTTTTATCCTTAGGAGAGACTTGATGGATTTTTCAGTGGGAAGGCCTGCCATAAGCCCAGTTTATCAACTTCTTCACTAAAGGATTTTGGAGCCCTGGAATTGTCCATGGTTTGGAGGGTTTTTCAGATGCTTGAAAGTTACTTTGAAGAGAGGTAGAAAAGGAAGGATTGACAGCGCTAGCTTAGTCTCAGAACTAATTTCGCTGGTTCGTGTCTATATGAACAAGGACTGATTAAAGAGATTTTTAGAATCTTTGTGGGAAGAACAAGGCTAATTCCATCTGGAAGGCTGACCTGAGCCTGTTGGAATAAGTGGGTAGCAAACTAAAAAGCAAGGAATACAGGACTCAAATGTGTGTTTAGATGGAAAGATCTGTTTATATTTCAACTTTGTATCGTTTAATAACTTCCTGCTTGGGCTTGTTTTAGTATGCTGAAGAGCTAGGATTTGGATCCATCAAATTAATTTTTCTATCTAAAGTCTTCCAAATCTAACAGCTTGTGAGTAGAATGTATAATGTTTCCTCATAAAATCAGCCATGAATTTTAAACAAATTAACCCTTAAGCTTCCTCACATCCCCTGAAGTCCATTGTGTATACTAAAGAGTATTGTCCATCCCTACTTCTGTGAAATGCACAGTTCCCTCGGGAAAAAGTCTAAATTTGAACTCCTACAGAATTTTCATAACACTGTCATTTAAATGAAGTGGTATCAAACTCTTGGAAATTATTGTGCTAAATTATTTATTTCTCTCTTAAAAATGATTTTATGATATTAATTTAGAGAATGCCTGGTTGGGTTTTAGCTATTTTCCCTGCTGCAATTTCCCTCTCAACTACAAATCAAGTCTCACATAGTCTTTGTTTTACAACGATCGTGGTCTTCAGCCTTCCAGAACATGTTTTGGAGAATCGCTGAATGGAGTTCTCATATAGACTTAAAATGCATGTTCAGGACATGCAAATGAACTGTAGTCCAGTTATGCACTGAAAAAACAGCCCTAAATATTCTGTTAATGAACTGCATTCAGGCACTAAAAAGACATTTCATCATGATGGGATTCTAAAGATCCTGCCCTTAATTATGAGTTGTAAACGCCACTTTCAGGTAGAAATAAAGAGGGTAACAGTTGTTCAATTAGAGGTGAACATTCATCTAGGAGAGGAAAAAAGCCTTTCTGTGACAAGACCCAGAAATCTTGTTTTTCTGCTAATGCGATTTCATACATTTTTGTTGCACGGTGGGCTGAGCAGCATTCCTGGTCTGTTGCCTCGGATGGGAATTGTTCAATGCCATGTCACACATAGCTGTGCCCCGAGTCATCATGCTGAGCGGTGAACCGATCCCATGGTCATCGTGACAGTTTCTGGAGAAAGCAGGCGCATGCTGATTCATTCTCAGTCTCCTCTTCCCATCCCTGTCTCCAGCCTAGCATCCTTTTCACGTTTATTCATGAGCTTATCACTCGGGGCCAAAAAAAAAATTATTTGCATTATAACATTACATTTAAAAGCTATAAATTATGCAGAGCTATAAATACTGCCTTTTGGTAAACACCATAAAATCTGTGTGTGTTTGTGCACACGCAAGCGTGAAATGTTGTTTGGATTTTCTCCCTACTCACTGCATCTTATAACTCTTCAGTCTTTAACATTCAAAAATCTAGCAGTTAAAACGTGATAATTTAAATGGGTAGGAAAGGATTTAGACCTGTTTTAAACAAACTGTGATTCTCTGTTAACTATGGCACTGGGCTCACTCCATTTGGAAACTGTCATCATTCCACAATAAAGGTGATGAAATGTAACATATCTGGAAGTTGAAAAACTGAAGATGATTTTTGTTCTGTGCTGTTCAACAGAGGCATACACAACTGAACTGATTCATATTTTTTTTTATCAACCTTGCCCCTCTAGAATATTTGTAAAACACTTAATAGACAGACCAAACTTAAATTCTATTGGTCAAATATTTTCAGAAACTGAAGAGGTGATAACTTGAGAAAAGCCTAAAACCTTATCTCAGGTTGATTATACAGGGTTATGATTCCACATCTCCTTTCTCATTGTAAAAAGAAATTCCTGTACATCAAGCCTGTGACTCTGACATGCACAAACTTGAACTTGCAGAGAATCTTTGCATCCTGGGCATCCAGCGGCCTGGGCACTGGAGGTGCTGCTGTTCAGGAGATGAGTGTTGTCTGTTAGCTCATTGTGTCTTTAGAGCAGCCGAGTCAAGGTTGAGGGTGGGGGTGGCTCAGGTTGGGGTTGGCACAAACTTCTTTCCCCCAGGTGCAGTACAGACTGTGTGCTAGCTTGATTTATTCATTCTGATTTTTCATGAACCAAAATATGAACTACAACATTAGGAAGATTATAAGCCAATGTTCTCTTTTAAAAAGAACATAATCATATCCTTTTTCGGGTATTTACTGTATTAGTCCATTCTCATGCTGCTATAAAGATCTGCCGGAGACTGGGTAATTTATAAAGGAAAGAGGTTTAATTGACTCACAGTTCCACATTGCTGGGGAGGCCTCAGAAATCTTACAATCATGATGGAAGGCAAAGGAGAAGCAGGCACCTTCTTCACAGGGCAGCAGGACAGAGTGAGTGCAAGGTGGGGAAATCCCAGATGCTTATAAAACCATCAGATCTCATGACAACTCACTATCACTAGAACAGCATAGAGGAAACTGCCCCCATGATTCAATTACCTCCACCTGGTCCCACCCTTGACATGTAGGGATTATGGGGATTTCAGTTCAAGGTGAGATTTTGGTGGGGACACAAGGCCTAACCATACCACCTTATTTTCCTGAAAATCTTCCTTAAATCCAACTAGAATGCTTCCTATCTCATTTTAAGCCCATTTCTTCTTGCCTGTCCATAAGCAAAGATCAAGAACGAATCTTTATTAAATTAAAGGGATTCTCACTTTGTATTTAGAGGGGGACAGGGAGGTATGAGTCTCAGTCTATAACAATCATGCAGGAAGCTTATCTGTAAATACAATGGATTTCACGGAAAATGCCCTGTTCCTTTGGGTAAGAGAAACTAAATTCAGTCAATTACAGGTATCCCTGACTTCCTTTAGTATTGTGTCACATTTTGTTTTTCTTCTATGCCTGGAAAACCTTCCCCAGCCCCACACCATTCTGGGCAGCAGGAAATCCTTTCCATACCGGTGTCACGCTGGGCCTGGGGGAAACGTGGCTGTTCAGGGCTGCTCTCTAGACACACCCAGCTGACTTTCTGCTCCTGCATCTTTCTGGTTACAGGAATCCTAGGGCCTGAGGCTCCAGACCTGGGCTTCACTGAGGGAAGGCACAGGTCCTCTGTGGTCTTGGGGTTTCCAAATCTCCCCAAGGTGGAATGGTGAAACCTACCCCCATCTCAGATCATTCATGCTCCCTGGTGTTCCTCTCCTTCTGTAGACCCAGGGGTCTTCCCAGAGTCTCTTCAGGACCTGAGAATTTGAACCTCAAAAGCCAGAGGATATGTAATCCCTTCCATGAGGTAGTAAGAAAGGAAGGCACTTTTAAGCTAACTCAATGAAGAATTGGGAATAAATGAAATGCAGGGATACACAATTATTATTGTGCCACTTTTTGGCAGATGAAACAAACCAGTTCCCTTTGTCTTTTCTAAGACGGCTTTCCAAAAATGCCATCATTTGATTGTTCTTTTTTGCGGGGCTGGGGACAGGATTTTGTTCTGTTGTCCAGGCTGGAGTGCAGTGGTGTGATCTTGGCTCACTGCAGCCTTTACCTCCCTGGCTCTAGCCATCCTCCCACCACAGCCTCCCGAGTAGCTGGGACTACAGGCACACAGCACCACAACTGGTTAATGTTAAAAATTTTTTTAGAGACAGGATCTCACCATATTGCCCAGGTTGGTCTTGAACTCCCTGGGCTCAAGTGATCCTCTCGCCTGGGTCCCCCAAAGTGCTGGGATTATAGGCATGAGCCACCATGCCCAACTTGATTGCTCTTGATGCCTTCACTACCGAGTTCAGGATGAAGCAGGGATGCTGTGGAGGGGATGTGCACTTACCATGAAGGAGGGACGGATGTGGAGAATACAGAGAGGACACAGCGAGAGCTGCGGCCATGGGCAGTGTGCCTGAGGCAGAGTGTGTGAGTGAGGGACAGGGATGGCCGGAGGAGGCAGAGTCTTTGGGTGGGCCTGAGGCTGGCACCCGAGAGCCTTCTGTGTTGCAGTGAGGAATTTCAGACTTGTCTTGGAGGGGACAGGGCCAGTGAGAGTTTCAGTAGAGAGGGAACAGGATGAGTTTTGTTGGGGGCATCCCAGTTTGTTCACTGTGCAGGATGGGGAGCTTGGGGGCAAAATGGGAGGCAGCTAAAAGTCCTTCTTGGTCCATTCATTGATCTAAGCCTGTGGCTGTTGGAATGGAGGTGAAGGGACAGATTTGAGGGATGAGGTAAGGAGGAAATGCAGTGAAATAAGTAGAGAAGGAGGGAAGGATGCCTCTCTCTGGACCTTTCCTGGTTCTTGTTTTCCTGGGGCTTGAGCTATTAGGCCCGGTTCTCAGGCAAACAACTGGAGCTCCTGGAGACACAAAAGGCAGCACCCAGGTACCATGAAATCATAAGCGAGGGACGTCAGCAGAAATTTTCCTTCCCGCTTTCCCCCTTCCTTGTCCAGTTTGCTCTTCCTCCATTGCGAGTTATATCTTGTTATCCCAGGGGAGATATGATGCAGCTGAAATAATACTTGTGATTTCTGAAAGCTCTTGCCTTTCAAAAGTTTCAATCTAGACTGTCCCAGGACATAATGTTTATTTATAAAGATTAGATTTAGACCAATATGTGATGACCAAAGCAGGTTTCTGGCACAGGCGTGGCACAGGTGTAGTTGGGAATACTTGGGCTTGAAGAGAGAGTTGGAAATGGTACTGATGGGTGTTGGGAGTTGTGTTCTCAGAAGCAGCTGTGCTCTCTGACTGCCCAGATACCTCCCCTTCTGGCCCCAGGCTGAGGCCTCGAGATGGGTCTCTGGAGAGACAGTGGCAGTCCAGGAGCAGGGGGCCCTTGAGGCTTTCATTCAAGGTGAAGCCCAGAGAGGGGGCAAGCCATGCAGATTTTCCCTCTATTTAGGATGGAGTGGGGTGGGGCAGCGAGAGATGGCTGCGTGGGCCTCTAGACAGGCAGGATAGCATCATGGAATTTCTCTGCACCCTGCCTGGGATAGGGAGAGACCACATATGCCCAGAGCTCCCCGAGTGGGTGCTCTCTCTACTTACTCTTCTCTTATGGAAAGTTGAGGTGGACAGGTTGGGGACAGGGAGGCTGGAATAAGGGAAGTTATATGGAATTGACATAGATTGAATTTAACTTTAGTTATAGAGGGCAGGGAAAATCACATTTCCTGAAAACTTGAATTTGTGTTACCCAGGGACTAAGAACCCAGCACAGTGTTCATCAGAAATGACAAGAAACACAGTAACTGGGTCAGTGAGAGGGAGCAACCAGATTAACAGGAAGGCAGATGGTGGAGCCAAGCGAGATTCCCGAGGTGCTGCAATGACTTCCCCAGCATGTGCAGAGCACTGAGGCCATTCAGACAGCTCCCACTTCTGGTCTGAGCAACAGGAGGGGATATGTGGTCCTCGCCAACATAGAAAAGAACAAGAGGCAGAGCCGATGTGCAGATGAGAAGACGAGCGAGTCAATTTTGAACATGTTGAATGATGACAAGTGAATTTGGAACGCGTTGAATTTGAAGAGTCCAGGTGGGGTTGGCTTGCAGTGTTCACAGGTTGGAAACTGAGTAGGGAGGTGCATGCATGGAGTCCAGCATTGAGTTATTAACATAGAAGCCAGGCTGATGCACCAGATGATCTGGGGAGAGTGCAGAGGTGACTGGGGATGTCCTCCAGGATGTCTCCAAGGATGGGACTGGAGGCCACCAGAGGATTTGCTGGAAGATGAAAAGCCTGCAAAAGTGGCTGAAAAACAGTGGACAGAGGAGTAGAAGGAAAATAAGGAGATGTTTGGTTTCTGAAAGCAAAGAGAGAAAAAGGATTTTGATAAAATGGGGAGTGCTGGCTGTGTTGCCATGCTCCTGTAGCTCAGCTACGTGGATGCTGAGGCAGGAGGATTGCTTGAGCCCAGGAGTTCAAATTCAGCCTGGGAAACATAGTGAGACTCCATCTCTAAAAAAATACTCTGTCTCTGTCTCTATCTATCTATCTATCTATCTATCTATCTATCTATCTATCTATCTATCTATCTATGTTTGAGAAGTGGTTAACATTGTTAAATGTGGCCACTTTCGCTGCTTCTACCATCATCCCTCTGACCTGTGCCACCATCTTCTCTAGTGTCACTTAACGTCACCACAGAACTCACACTTGTCCCCTACAGAATATTTTTCCTACATCAGCCAGAGTGAAAAATGGAAAACAGATGATGTCACTTCTCTGGAAATAAACCAAAGCCCGCCTAATGGCACACATAGTTTTATATGACCTGCCCCTCCCCACCCTGTTCCCTCTCTGCCCTCATCTCTCTCCTCTCCTTAGATTCACTGTGCTGTAGTTGCATTGGCTTCCTTTTGTGACATGAGTGTGCCAGGCCTGTTCCTGCCTCAGGGCCTTTGCACTTGCTCTTCCTCTGCTTGGAACTTTCTGTCCCCATATATCACTATGACTTGTACCCTCATCTCCTTCAAGATTTTGCACACTTGTCACTGTCCCTGAACATCTGTTTAGAATTGAAGCCCCCGGCTGGGCATGGTGGCTTATGCCTGTAATCCCAGTACTTTGGGAAGCCAAGGCCGGTGGATCACCTGAGGTGATCAGGAGGTCAGGAGGTCGAGACCAGCCTGGCCAACATGGTGATAACCCCATCTCTACTAAAAATACAAAAAATTAGCTGGGTGTGGTGGCGCATGCCTGTAATCCCAGCTACTTGGGAGGCTGAGGCAGGAGAATCACTTGAACTTGTGAGGTGGAGGTTGCAGTGAGTCGAGATTGTGCCACTGCACTCTAGACTGGGCAACAAGAGCGAAACTCCATCTCAAAAAAAAAAAAAAAAAAAAAAAGATTAGAGCCCTCTACTCTCACCTCCACTGCACCATTCTTTAACCTCATTTTATGGTTTATGTTTCTTCTTGCCACATAAAAAGGACTGAAGGAGTATTTGTTGAATAGATACAATGCTGCCTTGTGGTCAGCAGGGTAAACATATCAAAGTATCTGTTGTATTTAGTCACAAGAGGAACACTAAGTTTTGACTACTGTTTGTCACAGTTTGACTGACTGTGACAGGAAGGAGAGAGTCAAAGTCATCATTAAAGAAGGATTTCTTAAAATATCCGAAGACACTCACACAATCTCGTAGGTAGACTGAGGGACAAGAGCTTATGCTGGGTGGTGTGGGAGGAGACAGGGAGGAAGATAACTAGGGAGGCAGGGAGGCAGGTCTCTAAGGGGACCTGGATTTAGAGTGCTGGGAGAGAGTTGGCCTTATTCAGCTCTTCTCCCAAGGCTGAGAAAGGAGGGAAGATGGAAATGGAGATGTGCAGAAAAGCTTTGGGGGGAAAGACTGTGACGTTCTGGCTAGATGTGTTTTTATTTTTTTCTGTGTAGTAGTTGCAGGAACAGGATGCAGAAAGATTTTTGGAAGAACTGAAAGCCACACCTGGATCTCCTAGTGCCCCAGGGATGACATTTCCCCCAGCTGTACATGCAGCCTGGGAATGGGAGCTGAGAAGTCAGATCTGAACTTGATTCAGAGTGGAAGCTTCGTCGGGCAGTTTCAATGGACAAAAATAGCAATGGGAAAGGGAAACCGAGGCTTTTGACAAGCTTACGATTTTCTAGCTCAGCTGAAAATAGGCATACATTTCTGTTCTTTCCAAGTAAGCAGAACTTGTGGATGATTTACCACACAGTCCTGACTCTGGAAGAAGCCAGCAGTGATCTTGGATCCTTTTCTCTTGTTTTCAAGAGGAACATCCTTTCTATGCTACATGCAATAATGGAAAACCCAAAATGAGCAATATAAGTAAATATCCTTTGCATCATCAGTTGGAGAGAGAACATTAATTCAACCTTGATAGACTGTGTGTTAGAATTGTGCTTTAACTTCTTCTTATCCTTCAGTATGGGTGTCAGTGGCAAGTGTTTTCAAACATATCATCTTGTTGGATTTCCATTCACTGCCTGCCTGTGGTAGGGAGGCAGACTTCTATGATGGCCACAGTTGATTCCTGTCTCCTGATATTCACATCTTATGTGATCCCCTCTTGTTGAGTGCAGGCTGGATCTAGAGACTTGCCTCTAACCAAAAACATATGGCAAAAATAATGAGATGTATGTAACCTCTGTGACTAGATTACAAAAGACTGTGACTTTTGTCTTCCCAGCAGTCTCTTTCTTATTGGTGTTGATGAAGTTAATTGCCCTGTTGGACAGGCCCATGTGGCAAGGAACTGAGGGCAGCCTCTGACCAACAGTCAGAGAGAAGCTGAGGGGTCCTCAGTTCTCTAACTGGAGAGGAACTGAAACCTCCCAATAGCCATGTAAGTGAAGGAGTGCAGGGAATTTCACCCCAAAATATGGCTCCCTGGTATAATGAGTATTTTGAATTAAAGTCCTTAAGAGATCAACAGATGCTGGGAATGACTTTTTCCTTATCTACATGAAGACTAGACAGACCCACCAAGAAGAAAAATTAGTTTTCCTTCCTCTCCCTGTTGTCACACTATCTATTGCAGAGAAAAAGACCAAGAAGTAACCAGACCTGATTATACCCCTTCACAAAATATCTATCCCTCAGGCTCATTCCATTTCCAAAGAGAATCATTTATAAGTTAATCTCTGTTCCCCTATCCATTCATCCTCCCAAGTATTCATTCATCCTCCCTAATAATCATGTATTGCCCCTCACCAGAATTACCTATATTCCCATCACTCTCCTCCCCTCTGAAATAAGGCTATATAAATATTTGAACCCCATTGGGATGTTGAGAAATCATTCTTGATTCTCCCTCATGGTATGTTAATAAATTTGTGTGCCATTTCTCCTATTAATCTGCCTTTGTCAATTGATTTTTTTCAGCAAACTTCTGACAGCTGTAAACCAAAAATAAAATTCTAAGCCCCACAACTGACTGATGGACCCCTCTCCTGGCCAAGGTCATTCCAAAGTTAACCTGAAAAACTAGTTCAGGCCATGAACTAGTTTCAGTCTTGCTCTAGTATAGAATCACATGACATTTAGCAAACCCATAAAGAAATCAAATTTAGCCCAAAATATATTTCTTTGACATGTTTTGAAATGGCCCTAAAAAGCCGTCTCTTGGGAAAATCTCCACTCTGTAGAGAATCCCCTTTCTTTTCTGGGTCTTTTCCCTGATCCAGGAGACCATTAACGTAGTGTCTGGCACACTTTTAGATCTGATATGAGCTACGAAGCCTGCTACCTGTAGGCTTGATCTGCATAATAAAAACCTTGGTCTTTAGATAATAACCTAACTTTTTCAACCAATTGCCAATCAGAAAATCTGTGAATCTACCTGTGACCTGGAAGCCCCTGCTTCAAGTTGTTCCACCTTTCTGGACTGAGCTAATGTACACTTTTCATGTATTGAGTGATGTCTTCCTATAACTGCTGTCCCCCTAAAATGTATAAAACCAAGCTGTAACCCAACTACCTTGGGCACATGTTCTCGGACCTCCTAGGGCTGTGTCATGGGTCATGGTTATTACATTTAGCTCAGAATAAATCCCTTCAAATATTTTACAAAGTTTGACTCCTTTTGTTGACACAGCAAAGGGGAAGCTTTCCCTTCACCTCTACATACGTGAACTTGCAAGTGAATCTTTCCCCAGCTGACCCTTCAGATTGCCTTGATTGCCACCTATGAGACAGCCTGAAGCAGAAGATCCAGACAAGTGCCCTGGAACCCAGTGGAAACTGTGATGTGATAAATATATGTTGTTTTAGACTCATTTGTTATGTAGCAATAGACTCTGTGATATGGCAGGGGTTAGTGATATCTCCACTTTAAGACCAGACAGATATGGCTCAGAGACAGTAAGTGACTAGTGTTGGGTAGTGTGGAGTGGCCAAGCTGGACATTTGTGATCTTCAGCCTGGTCATGTGTCACTGATCCCCTGCACTACTCCTCCTCCACATGAGTGTGGTACACATGGACTGTCAGGCCCTATCAATCTCTTGTTACTTGTCTCTTTCCTCTTTATCCACCAGTGCTCAGCCCAAGCCAATGTGCACTAAATGTATCTTTCTCTGTTCCACCGTAGTAATCTATAATTGTGAGGAGTGCTGGAAAATCCTGGGAAGCTGTATAGGGATTAAGCTCCCCTCCCCTTTTTTGGGGGTAACTAAGCCCCATGCATTTGTGCTAGTGGGCACCATGCCCAGGCTCAGATCCTAGCTATGCCACCTAATGACTATTTGAAATGTTACTAAGTGCCTCTGGGAATCCATTTCTCTATCGAAAAAATGAAGGTAACGCAACCTGTCTCTTAAGATGCTATGAAGATTAAGTCAGGTAACACACGAAGCCCTGATGTGCAAACATTCAAATGTTACACTCCCCTTGCTGCTGTCTGTCCTTAATGTAGCCGAAGGTACCCATGCATCTAGGTCTTCTGACAAACACATGCATATTGGACAAGCCTGAGCTTTTTTTTTTTTTTTTTTTGAGACGGAGTCTCGCTCTGTCACCCAGGCTGGAGTGCAGTGGCGCAATCTCGGCTCACTGCAAGCTCCGCCTCCCGGGTTCACGCCATTCTCCTGCCTCAGCCTCTCCGAGTAGCTGGGACTACAGGCGCCCGCCACCACGCCCGGCTAATTTTTTTGTATTTTTAGTAGAGACGGGGTTTCACCGTGGTCTTGATCTCCTGACCTCGTGATCCGCCCGCCTCGGCCTCCCAAAGTGCTGGGATTACAAGCGTGAGCCACCGCGCCCGGCCAAGCCTGAGCATTTAACAGTCATAATATAAATTTTTTTTTTTACTTATATTCCAAGTTTATCTTTTATCCCTATTAGGTAATTATTCAAATCAGTTGAAATTGGATAAATATCTGTTGTAAACCAAAAACAAAATTCTAAGGCTCCCCAGCCATCTGAATGGACTTCCTCCTTAGCCAGGGTGCTCTTAAAATTTAACTTGAGAGACTGGTTCAGGCCATGATGGGAAGTGGGGGGCGTCAAACATGCTTCATTATACCTCTCTAGCATTAACATAACATAGACCTTAAGTCTGATTGAAACATTTGAAATCTATTGTCTCTGAAGCCTGCTACCTGGAGGCTTCATCTTTATGATAAAACTGATCTCCACAACCTCTTATCCCAACCCAGGCATTTCCTTGCTATTGATACCAAGTATTAGATAAACACAACCAATTGTCAACCAGAAAATTTTAAATCTACATATCACGTGAAAGCACCCCTCCCTTTTGAGTAGTCCTACCTGTCTGGACTGAACCAATGTACATCTTAAATATATTTGATTGAAGTCTTATGTCTTCCTAAAATGTGTAAAACCAAGCTGGACCCAACCGCCTTGGGCTAACGTTCTCAGGACCCTCTGAGGGCTGTGTCACGGGTCATAGTCAGTCATGTTTGGCTCAGAATAAATTTCTTCAGAATACAGAATAATATTCTTCTGTAATAAATTTTACAGAGTTTGACTCTTTTCATGGACACTATGAACCAAGTATCTCTAATATTCATGGAGTATGCAAAGGCCTCTGTGGCATGATGGTCAATCCTCTGGAAAATGAACATCTTGCCTTAACTAGAAGTATAGAATGTGCTGATTAGGGCTATGGGCTCTGAAGTCAGGCTTCCCAGTTTGAGTTCTCTGCCAAATTTAGCTGTGTGACCTAGGGCTTTGTCATTTGAAAAATGACTGTAAGAATAGTACCTGTTCATGAGGTTAAGAAGAGAAGGTGAGGATTAAATAATTTCAACCTTGTTATGTGTGCAGCCCAGGGCTTTCAGCATAGCAAGCATTTTATAAATATTAGGCCTTGCCAGTTTCACTGAGAGTTTTGAAGAGGCATAAACAAGTAACTTCTGATATTATCTAAAGCTGAAGCCCAGAAAAGCACACTTGTGAAGGGAAGTTTCATTGTGTAACATGTATTCAGGTTACGTATTTTACAATTACACATGGGGATAAATTCATTGATCTAGGCAGATTTTAATAGGTCTAGCTGGAAGCTTCAGAAGTGGGGTGATGGAATTAATTAGACACTAAGTCCTTGATGAAATCATACCTTATTGTGAACAGATTTGAGAATTGAACGTATTCAAAAGCCTTGCCCACAAGCTTCTAATCCCTATGGAACCAACCAAACTCATCAAGAAACGAGTATGTTTTTAATGTCCAATTTGTGATAAATAGCTCTTTTTCCATTTTCCTTGCTTTCTGCGAGACAGGGGTGAGAAGCTCTGCTGAAGGTATTTCCTTAATGAAAGTGTTTCTTTTATCATGGAAAGGAAATATTGAGTTATTCCTGTCAATTCCCCCTAACTATGAGCTCTGTAGCTCTCTAAGGAAGGAATCCTTTAGGTTTTCCTGAGATGCAGTGTCTGCCCGGCAGGGAGAGTGAAATAGACTAAGTCTGCCGCTCAGCCGCCTTTGTCAAGGGCCAGCCCCTGGCCTTGGGAACTGACTCGCGGCAGTTTGCAAATGTATGTGCTTGGTGGGAAGCCTGCAGTTCCCTTTATTCTTGAACCACAGGAAACCTGATAGGGAAGCTGGAGTGTGTCATCCCTGACTACCCCAGCTTCCAAACAGGAACATGATGAGTAACTTTTCAGACAATATCAAGCATGAACATTCAGTGTTTAACCAATTCTTTCTCCAGATGCAGATAATAACTTGTTCTACGTGCTTTCCTACAAACCTACTGTTTAAACAGCCAAGTAAAAGCACAGATCTTCCACTAGGTTTGAAGCCTGAGTTTTTACAGGGAATGAATAAGAATTTCTAATTTTTCTACCTCCCTCACTGTTACCATCCAACTTTTATTTCTCTTTCCTGGTTTTCTTTAAACCCCTATGGAAAGCCATCACATCAAAACTAATGAGAGGGTTCAGGACATGCTACCCCCAAATATAGGGGCACTTGGAATACTGAGTGTTTTAAGCTGAGGGAAACTGAGAACACTGCAGAAGCAGGAAGGCCTCCTGAAACTTCTCCCACCTTCTTTTCTGAAGCAGACTAGGAAAGTGGAAAGAATTTTCTTACCATCCCCCGAAGCAGGTCATAAGACCCTCATTTGAGATGTATCTTTTCTGTACCCAGAGGAAAGGAGTATCTTTATCTGTGAAGACACAGGGACTCTGAGAAAAATCTCAACAATAGGCCTTGCTGTGATTACCATTAGATCACACCCACTTTGTCCTCTAACCATACTTCCCCATGACTGTTCGCTTTTCATTAAGCCTAAGCATAAAAATACACAAGTTTACCTGTTTCTTTGATCTTCATATCCAAAGGCTCCTGTGTCATGTAAAGCTTCTATTAAATAAATTTGTATGCGTTTCTCTTGTTAATCTGTCTTTTGTTATAGGGGCCTCAGCCATGAACCTAAGATAGGAAGAAAAGATATTTCTTTTGCCCTATACTATTCTTTTTACTCGTATTCAGAATGACTAGGAATTATAGACTTTTCCTATCAATTGTTTTCATATATGTACCTGCCTCTGTCTAAAAGCTTAGGAAATGCACCTATGGAAAAGAGATAAATCTGTCTCCCATCATGCTGGAGGATACATCATTTACAACACAGATGACCCCTAGAAGGATGATTTTTTATGCTCATTCTCTATCTAGTTTGTTTTTAACTTAGTTGTGAGGAAGCTCATTTCTTTTCCAAGCCCCACTGACGTAGACATTACAAGTGTTCATCAATCTCTGGCTATTTTCTAATTCTGGGTGTATGGAGTGACACACTTTCCCACCCCCTTGACTTTAGGCTTGGCCACTTAGTTTTCTTAGGCCCATGAAGTGTGAATGGAAGTGACCTGTGTAGAAAGTGTTGGGAGGAAACTTTTCCTCTACCATTTTAGGCTTGGATTGTTGGGGTCCTGTGAGTTAATGGACAATAGGTAAATCAACAGGAGAAATGACAAGTTTATTAACCATGTCCGTGTACACTAGGGAGTGCTTTAGTAACAAGTAAATCCCCTTTAGTAATGAGTAAATATGATAAATGCTTTTCTTGATCATCTCTCTCATTCTAAAATATTCTTTTTTAAAAGAAATGTTATTATCATGTAACTAACATGACTCATTTTCTTCGAGGATTCATGAAAGATGTCTGTCCAAAGCTAAAAGCTTATACACCAATTTATTCAATAGCAAGAAAAGGAGAGGGGGAGTTTAGGACTTCAGTGAGAAAGTACGGAAGTTTCCATTGGGCTTTTTCATGCTCATGGGAAGCTGAATTCATACTTCCTAATACTTAAAAGTCATTCTTCTGCCAAATGGGAAACTCCCTCAGATGGACAGGGGTGGCCATTTCTCCTATTTCAGCTGTACTTTCTTGGGTATATCTGCTTAAGTTTAGATAATGTTTCTTTCTGTGACTGATGACTGTTCATGTGTTGTTAGTTTAAAGTAATGTTAATCTCTTCAAAAGTATTTCATTGCTAAGGCAAGACTCTCTGAGCCCTGTCTCCCCGGAAATGATCATGGCAGCACATATTGTCATGTAGATGCTGAGCCATCACTGAGTGCACAGAGATCCTGGACAATCTCCTGGGCTATAGACTCCATGTAGGCACAAAATAAACCTTGGTTAGTTTAAGCCTCTGCAATGTGTCGTTTGTGTAAAGGAAGAGAAATATCTTTTCTCCACCCATTTCTAGGTTCATGGCTGAGACCCCTATAACAAAAGACTAGATTAGCATAAAAATTTATTTCATGTAAGTTTTACATTACATGAGAGTCTTCAGAAATGAGGACTCAAAGAACCAGGGAAACCTGTATATGTTTATGCTTAGGCTTGCTGGAGTGGACAGTCAGTCGTGCAGGAGTTGCATTGCACAAAAGGAATATGATTGAATGGTAACCCACTAGGGGAGTTTAGCAAAGCCTGCTTGTTCAGCTTCTTCTTGGAGTCCCTGTGTCTTCAAGAATAAGAATGTTCGTATCCTCTGGGGAAAGGAAGGGTGCCTCTGGAATGAAGGTTTTATGACCTGCTTCAAGGAAGAAGGGCAAAGGGATAGTGAGACTCACCTTCCTGCTTCTGCTGTTCTCTCCAGTGCCAAGCTGCCATATTTTGGGGTAGTGTGTCCTGAAACCTATTATCAGATTTTTTTTAAAAGTTCTTAGTGATAATATTGCTAGCGGTGGCGAATCTGTACGGGTCTG
Source organism: Hylobates moloch (assembly GCF_009828535.3). NCBI lineage: Eukaryota > Metazoa > Chordata > Mammalia > Primates > Hylobatidae > Hylobates > Hylobates moloch. The sequence continues at coordinate 155,064,319 of NW_026652277.1, forward strand.
CAGCTGCCTCAATTCTTGCTTCCACAGAAGACAGAATTTGACTGAGGGGCATAAGGCAGAAGAAGAGACTGAGGCAAGTTTTAGAGCAGGAGTGGAAGTTTATTAAAAAGCTTTAGGGCAGGAATGAAAGGAAGGAAATTACACTTGGAAGAAGGCCAAGCGGGTGGCTTGAGAGATCAAGTGCGCCATTTGACCTTTGACGTGGGAGTTTATATGTTGGCATGCTTTGGGGGGCTCGCGTTCCTTCTCTCCTGATTCTTTTCTTGGGGTGGGCTGTCTGCATTCACAGTGGCCTGCTAGCCTTGGGAGGGGAGCATGCTCAGTGTGTTTACTGGAGTTTACACTTGCTCACTTGAGGCATTCTTCCCTTACCAGTCGAATGTCCCTCGAAGGTCACATACCAGTTAAACTCCACCATTTTTCCTCTTAACGTGCATGCTTGAGCCCACTTGTCCAGCTCCTGAGATCTTATCAGGAAGCTGCCGATTTCAGGTGTTTCTGTTTATTGGGAGACGGGGGCCTTTCCCTGGTGCTGGCTGTGACCAATTATTATTTTATAGAGACAATCAACAACCAGCTGACCATCCCCTGATGGTTGCCTGACATTCCTGGTGGTTTGGTAGGGTGGCCTCTCCTACCTTCCTCATGTCTGACTAGCTACCTACTGTAACAATAGGATGAATGTTTTTCTTGATTATTCATTTTTAAAAGAAATACTATTATCATGTAATTAACATGACTCATTTTCTTCAGGGATTTATGAAAGATGTCTATCCATTTGTAAGCTTTTTCTCATATTGCATAAAGTGCTTTATTGATATGTGAGTGTAATAAATCCTTGTTCTACTGGTAACCTTTATTCACTTTTTTCTATATTGGAAGCAAGCATGCTCTACCTGAAATAGGACTTACTATTTCCCACTAGAGGTTTGTTTCTTAACCATAAAGCCTTGGCTCCTCACAGCCTTCTGTTCAATTGTGAATGAGCTCAGTGTGACTGCACTATTCATTCACCTTTCCTTCCGCAGATAGTTTTTTGAATGCTCACTATGTGCCAGGCATTGCGTTAGGCTCATTAAAAAGAATTTATTGGGAGGCCATTTGGCTGAGATGGCCTAACTTCAGCACCTTGGGTTTCTACGTAAGCAAACCAAAACCTAATGCAATGTAAATGGTAAAATGAAACGTAAAGTTTACCGATCAGCAATTGCCAACTAACTCCTAATTAGGGACTTTACCAATCAGGAACTGCCAGCTAACCTCTAACTAGGTCTTTACCAATCAGGAATCACCAACTCATCTCTTAACTCGGGACTTCACCAATTAAGAATGGCCAACTCACCTGTAACTAGAGACTTTAAGGCTAGTATTCCACTGTAACCAGTCACACATTTCTTCGCCTTGCTTCTGAGAAGAGCTTATTAAAATTTTCCCCCCATATGCTCCTTTGGTGAAGCACCAAATCTCCTGTTGTCTTCAGCTGCTTGATTCATGAATCACTGTTTGCTCAAATAAACTCTTTAAAATTTTAGTGTGCCTAAGTTTATCTTTTAACAAGCTGTTGGTTATTTGTAAATAAAGACAAACTCTCTGACCTTGAGTCCCTCATAAGTTAGGCACAGAGACCAACATGTCAGCTGGTAATAGCAATACAAAGTGGTAAATTCAGCCAGTGACAGGAATTTGCACAGGATGCGTGGAAGGGCAAAGGATTAGCAACTATTTTAATACTGAGTGATATAGTTTGGTTGTGTCCCCACCCAAATCTCATCCTGAATTGTAGTTCCTATAATCCCCATGTGTCATGGGAGGGACCGGGTGGAAGGTACTTTAATCATGGGGGCGGTTACCCTCATGCTGTTCTCATGATAGTGAGTGAGTTCTCACGAATCTGCAGATTTTATAAGGGGCTTTTCCCCCTTTTGCTCGGCACTTCTCCTTGCTGCTGCCATGTGAAGAACGATGTGTTTGCTTCCCCTTCTGCCATGATTGTAAGTTTCCTGAGGCCTCCCCAGCCATGCTGAACTTAATCAATTAAACCTCTTTCCTTTATAAATTACCCAGTCTCAGGTTAGTCCTTATTAGCAGCATGAGAATAGACTAATTACACTGAGGGAATGTACACAGAAGCCTTCTTAGAGATGATACCTGGCTGAAAAATGAAACCATTAGTTAAGAGAGCAAAGCTAGGATTGGTCAGGAAGAGTAAACTCTTTGGCCTTGATGAATGTACCATGTTAGTGTGGGGACAAGGTTGTGGGATGAGGGCACACAGAACGATGATAGTAGAAGGAAGATATTGTAGAGACAAATTTTGCAAAGTCCATAAATTGCCAAAGACATGACCTAAATAGATTAAACAGAACAGTAGATGATTTGTATTCTTTCTGGGTAGGAGTGGGGATGCTAAAGGGTAAGGAGAAAAAGAGTGAGTACAAACCCTCAGAGATTCCTTCTCTCTTCTGAATAGTTACAGCAAAAGTCTATTTTCACTTTTAGTGGGCTGGTCAGCATCTGTGTGAGTAGTATTTGTAGATTTCCAGGCTTCTGAGGTTTGAAGGTTTATGATAAGGATTTTACTGTCAGATGGGAATCAGAGTCCCTGTAAACTGATCCTGATCCTTGACTCAGTCGAGCCACCTGGCTATGGCAGTATGTTGCAGACAAATGGCCGTAGTCACATGGCTCTGGCAGTAAAGTTATGTTGAAAGGTAGTTCTCCATGAATCTCTCTCATTTCTTACATATTGTGAGCAGAACTAATAGAGCTCTTGTTCTTTTCAAAGATGTTTGTATAGTAAACAGTCTTGGAAAACAGAGGTAAGATCTCTCTCCAGAACAGAGGGCAGGTTTGTTTGCTGTCCAGTATAATAATACCTCTCTCTAGGGCAAAGAGAGATATATATTATTTTCTGTAATGAGCGGGTTTGTTTATAGCCCATTAAAGAAAAATAGAGTTTTCCTAAATTTGGGATTCCTTGGCTATTGTAACCAAATTCATGTTCAGCTGCTCACTGCTTGAAAAGCCAGACACGAGAAGTGAGGATTGGTGGGAGGAAAGCAGGTTTCTTCAAGTGCTAGAAGCTTGAGGAAACAGCCTGACTCAACTCTCAAAAAACCATCTCAAATTCTCAGTTTGGCTAAAGAGGTTTAAAGGGGAAAGGTGGCATGGAAACTATGCACCAGCATGGCGTGGGGTGCAAGTTTGCTTGTAATTTTCTGGTGACATTTTTCAGTAATGGACCACCAGAGGCCTCGCTGGCATCATCTCAGTGGGGGTCAGGTTATGGATTAATTGCACCCCAATTTTTTCTCAGAAGGGAGAAAATTGCAACTGCTATCTCCACTTTATGCCTAGATTATTTCAATATTGGCCTCTGGAATTCTCTAGCAAACAATTATGTGTAATAAGGAACAAAGGGAAGGAGGGGTTACTTTTAGAGTAAGCTAGCAAACAGGCTATACTAGTTACACTGTGATGCAAACCTCCTTCATGTATTGACCCAGCCCACCTTCATTACTCCAGTGAGACTTAGCAGAACAAGGGGTTGATGTGAACACAAAAACTCATGCTACCCATTGTGTTGGAAGTAAGAAAGTCCTTTGTGTCTAATCCAGAGTCTTGTGGCTTTTGCAATTATCCATGAAATTGTGGCAGGATAAATTGTTAGCTTGCATGTTGGTAAATAGCTTAGGTCTTCACAGTTCTTGACAGGCAGGACACTGGGGCGAGACTCCAAACTGCAGCAGGATCATGATAAGGGTGTCTTTGAACAACACACTTGGAGTTAGGCATTATCCAGGTAGAACAGAGCTAATAGTTTTTGCTTGATCCATATTGATTATGAATTTGACAAGTTTCTATCACACAAATCACTCAGGAAATCCGTGTTAATGGAAACGTTTACACGGGGGACTATAATTTTATTTACAGTATGTAAAAGCTGAAAAACATAGGGACATAAATACAATGTCTAATTAAATTCTGTTTTAATTCTTTTTGGACTGCCGAGACCAGCTTGGTCGGGGAGACCCTAACCTAGTGGCACTACAGGAACTAAAGACACACACACAGAAATATAGAGGTATGAAGTGGGATCAGGGGTCTCACAGCCTTCAGAACTGAGAACCCTGAACAGAGATTTACCCACGTATTTTATTAACAGCAAGCCAGTTATTAGCATTATTTCTATAGATATTAGATTAACTAAAAGTATCCCTTATGGGAAACAAAGAGATGGGCCAAAATAAGGGATGGATTTGGCTAGTTATCTGCAGCAGGAGCATGTCCTTAAGGCACAGATTGCTCATGATATTGTTTGTGGATTAAGAACGCCTTTAAGCAGTTTTCTGCCCTGGGTGGGCCAGGTGTTCCTTGCCCTCATTCCGGTAAACCCACAACCTTCCAGCGTGGGCGTTATGGCCATCGTGAACATGTCATAGTGCTGTAGAGATTTTGTTTATGGCCAATTTTGGGGTCAGTTTATGGCCAGGTTTTGGGGGGCCTGTTCCCAACATTGGACCACTTTTCATCCACTTCCATTCAAAGTTTGGATGATGGAAAAAACAAATAAGGTGATCATTAATGTATATATGGATTTTCCGTTTTATTTTTCATATTATAGAGTGACATGATAGACTGAATTGAGCCTGAGCTTGAGATTTGTTGAAAGCAGATTTTTCTTTATCATCAGCTGTCATTTTAAATATACTAAGGAGAATATGCAACACTGGGATTTATGAGATGTGGCTTGAGTTGCTACACTTTGCCTTGGTGGAAATTCCAGTCTTGTGAGAGATACTGGAATGAAATACATCTTAGTTGGTTTACTGGAGGAACACCATAACATTTTGGTTAAGAGCACAGATAATGAAGATACACTGCCCATGTTTGAATTCTGGCTTTATGTCTACAGCCATACCATCCTGAATGTGCCTGATCTCATCTGAATCTTTATCATTTACTAGCTGTCTGATCCGAAGTAAGTTACTTAACCTTTCTAAGCCTCAGTGTTCTCTTTTGTAAGATGGGGATAATAGGACTTACCTGATAGGGGTTTTGTGAGAATTAAATGAATGTGTACACATGTATAGTTGTGCTTAGAATGGTATCTGGCACATATATGTACTTTGTTTGGTATTATTATACATACATATTATTGGTACATAAACTAAGACCAGTATTTCATATCATAAAACTGAGAATAATATCTGAAATAACTATTATTTGAATTTTTCCCTCCCCTCTAAAAAAATGTTAACTTGCTTACAAATAATTACCTGTGTGGAATTGTCTGCAAATAGTCATTACTCTAATGAGTTCGTGGAGGATATGTTGGGCCAAATAGATACAGCAATACTTAATTTTCCTTTACAGAGTTAATGATTTTTAACCCTAACAATTTATCATTCAAAACATCTGAGTGCCTACTAGGTGCAAAGTTACATATTGGCCATCTTTTAGCTCAGACAGATTGTTCCCTACTAATTCTGAGACTAGTAAAAGTCCTCTGTAAAACTCTTTGTTAGTCATGAGGGTATTGGGGCTGACAATATGATACCCCAAAGTAAGGCACCTTCGCATGCTGAGTACTTTGAACTAAAGGAGGTTGAAAGACTGAGAAGCATGGTCCTTCTGCTCCTCTCCCATCCTCCTATCTGTTGCCCCTCTTTCTACCACAAAGCAAGTCATAGAAACCAGAATTCCTCTTTCCCAAGGTGGGTCATAGAAACTAGAACCTCTTTCTTCCAAAGCAAGTCATAAAACCTATAAAGGTCACTCTCTCCCTTCTCCCTTCAAAATTCTCATTCCAGAGGGGTCCTGCCCCATACCCAGGAGGAAAGAAGGCTACACAGGGAGGCCAAAAAGAATCTGATCAGTCAGACCTCGCTGGGTTCTGCCCTCAGTCTATCACCCTTTGGTCCAATCACACGTCTACACGGCTACCCATTCTTCATTGATCCTAAGCATAAAAATAGACGGTTTTCCCAGGGTCTTTGGGTCTTCATCTCTGAAGTTTCCCACGTCACATAAAACTTTGATTAAATAAATTTGTTACGCTTTTCTCTTGCTAACTGGTCTTTTGTTATAGAAATGTCAGCTGTGCTGGGTGAGGAAAGGTGTCACATCATTCTGCCCTTACAAGTGCATAAAGAGGTCTGTTGCTTACAAAATGTCTGGCACATAATAAACATTCAAAAACACAATGTGTCATTAGCACTGTCAGGCCAGGCCTATTGTGGAGCGTCTGTAAATGCGGGTGGTGCTAAGTCTGATCACAAAATAACTGAAATCACAGATTACCAATGATTGGTAGTTGGGTTGGATTGGTAGTTTAAGTAATTATTCCATGCTTCATGGGTACAGACCTTTTGTCCTGTGACCCTTGCATTTTAGACTACCTGTCTTTATCTATTTTAGCTTTATCTTAAGCAGGTAGATGAAAAGTCAGCATGTTCTTATTTATTTTTAGAATTTGAGGAACTCTATCATCAGAAACCTTCTTGTGTGTGTGTGTGTGTGTGTGGTTTTTTTTTTTCCCGTTTTACATCCTAACTTCCTCTTGGGTCTCATATAGCTTAGTATATTTTCTAACACGAACTTCCTTCCTTTCTGCATAACAGTGTCTGAATTTGCAGGACTCTGTACCCAATAAGTGTTGTTAACTGATTGGTAATCTGTGATTTCAGTTATTTTGTGATCAGACTTAGCACCACCTGCATTTACAGATGCTCTACAATAAGCCTGACCCGACAGTGCTAATGACACATGGTTTTTTTAAATGTTTATTATGTGCCAGACATTTTGTAAACAAAATCTCATTTAATAATGTTAAACTGTACTTAAAGTATCTAGTTATTTAGGAGTCACATAGCTGTAAAAACAGCCCACTTGTCAAATCCAATGATTATGAGTATTACTTATCATATTTTATGCTGGGTTAGGTCTAAAGGCATATATAGATATTGCTTATCCTAATATTTTTTTCCAAGGCAAAGTGTAGCTACTTAGGTCAAACTGTAAAGTTTAATTATGTTGACACATAGAGCAAGGATTAAGGCATTAAATATTTGGGATTTCTATTATATTTTAAAAGTCACAGAAAATTACATTTCTTGACCCTTTTTTTCCCACATTTTAATTATGCAAAAAATAATTTTAACTAAACATTTTTCCTTATCAGAAAAAAAATCTGGCTTAAAAAGAGTGTCTTCTCTCTATCTCTGGCAATATCAATATTGATATATAAAAAGGACACTATATACAGGTAACTTTCCCAAGGCTCCCAAGACCCCTTTCATAATCCAGGCTATGTGTTTACTCCATAATGTTCTACAGTCCTGGGGGTCTGTTTCACTGTTTCCAAACTGTGAGGAGCTTTGAAAACCATCCAGTCCCATTTCTTGGTTTTACAGATGGTGAAATGAAGGCCCAGAGAGATAAAATTAACCTAAGCAAAGTCATTGAAGAATAGGAAAGAGTAGTGTAAAATCACACCGCTAGAAAAAAATCTTCCTTCATAATTAATTTTGAAAATTCCATGTCTAATCTGGAACTAAATATACCCTGTAAAAGAAAATTCCTTGAATACCATGGATAATGCATTCTAATATCTAACAACCTTTTCAGTCAGAAGTGTCATTCTTGAGTGTAATAACCTCTTTTCATGCAAATTAAGCTTATTTCCACTTGTTAGATGCTTAATAGAGATGGATGATAGTCACTTTAGTAATTATAATCACACGAATGTGTATTAAAATATTTGTCAGTGTTAACTTATGCTCCATTATTTTCTTTGTACTTGCTAAAGAATTCAACATTTAAAATTTTCTGACATAAGTCTTTGCTTCCCATCCCCCGTTACTGAGACAGAAATCTTGATATCATGATTTGCTCCTCTATATTTTTCACTTTTACCTCTAATAAATTACTAAGGCCTGTTTGGTTTTGTTCCTTTGGTAGCCCTCAAATCTCCCAACCTCAATGTCACAATTTAATTTAGACCACAATCATTTATCACATTTCTCACATTATCACATTTCACTTGTGATAATTGCTGGTTGATTAGTCAGCAATTATTGTGACAACAGGCAATTCTAAAATCTTGGTTGTTTAGCGAACAAACAAACATTTATTTCTTGTTTATGTTACATGAAGACAGCAGGTTAACTGCAGGTTTGACTGGGCGGGGTGGGGCTTGCCTGAGTCTAGCCAGGCTTGCCTGACTTTGGCTCAGCTCCACATCTTGCTCGGCTCCACATCTTATGTCATTCTAGGACTCAGGCTGAGGGAGCAGTTCCTGTTTGAGGTTAACTAGTCTCATGGCCAAGGGAAGAAGCTCAGGAAGGACAGAGCCACATCACATACACTTAAAACTTCTGCTCGGAGGTGGCGTATGTTAAGTCCACTAGGATTCTGTTGGCCAGAGTGAGTCCTGTGGCCAAGCTCACAGTTGTTAGGATAGGGCCGTATACCATACCCACAGGTGAGTGTGCTCAGCGTCAGGAGGGAGCAAACAATCACAAACAAATAATAGAGTCTATCACAGTTGGTAGCCTGCCTACAGTTGTGTTTCTCTCCAATTCAGCCTCCATACTAACTCAAAAACAGGTCAGGTGATACTTAGCAGCCTTAGAATTAAATCCAATCTCCTAACCATGGCTTCAAACCTCATGTTAGTCTGGCTCCTCTATACCTAGTGCTACTTTCATCCCTCTCCATTCCCCATCTGAAACCCTATCCTCTAGGCATAGGAAACCTGTATTAGTTCCTCAGAATAAGCCATAAGTCACATCTCTCTATTGTTAGGGTCTCTGCTCATTTTCTTTCCCCTCTCAGAAACACTCCTACCCACATTTCACCTGGCTCACTTCTGCTGGTCCATCAACGCTTTCCTGACTCTTCAAACAGAGTTCAGAACTCATTTTATGTTTTCCCAGAGTATCCTCCGCCTCTCTATCAATACTTACCCCACTGAATTGTAATTAGCTGATTATGTATTTACATCTCTCACTACGCTGAAAACTCCCTGGGATGGACACGATTTCTACTGTATTGCACCCCAGTCCTTGGCACAATAACTTATTTAGCAATTGTTTGTTAAATTCATGAGAAAATAATTTTTTTCTGCATCGTGTTATTACTGTACATGTAAAGTTAATCTGATTACAGTACTATCTCAAAAACTTTCAAATTATTTTCTCATGCAATGAGCAAATTGCATTTAGGGATTTTGCATTTTATTCTTATGTGAATATATCTCATATGTATGTCATAGCTCTACTAGTTTGGCCACTTTGGGGGAATATGTAACAACTTTAGATTTCAGACTCTTCATCTGCCGTACAAGAACAACGCATGTTGGAATAATTTTGAAAATGAAGTAATATTGCATACACTAGGTACACTAAATCCAAACATGTAATAAAGTGCCTAAAATTTTTTTTAAGTTTCATTATTTTTTTTGTTTCTGATCACTGTGAATTGACTTTTAACTTTTTTTCTCTCTACCATGCCCCAAGGAAAAAAAAGTTGCTAATTAATACATTTTCTACTAGTTGAAACAGGGAGGAAATATTAGTTCAAATTGTCTAAGTTTATCCAGTTAGATGGTAGCAAGCTAGGATAAAAAACAGTCTTTCAATTTTCTATTCAGTGTAGTATCCACTTTTCTCTGTCTTTTTTTTTTTTTTTTTTTTTTTGCCTGCATAGACATCACTCAGTTTTCTTTCAAGGAAATGTCTAAATTTACTATTTGTAAAACAAAAGCACATTATTAAGCTTTTTTTTTTTGATGCGGGGGAAGAGACACAAAGGCTTTCTTTGCAAGGCAGGATTTTTTCTTATATTTGATTATGCAAACTTCGGGGGCTTGAATTGTCAAATAAACATTCAATTTCCTCTTTCGTTCATTCATTCATTTATTCATTGATTAGGCTGGGGTGAAAGAAGATTTAGGAACCTCTTCAGAGAAATAAACCTTGAGAGAGAAATAGAATCTTTTAGAAGAGAAAAGGAAAGAATAGCATCCTTGGCCCGGACAGTCCTGGAAAACAATAACCTGAACGTTGCTGTGCGTGGTGGCTCCTGTTTGTAATCCCAGCTACTTGGGATGCTGAGAAGGAGGATGGTTTAAGTCCAGGATTTTGAGTCCAGCCTGAGCAACATAGTGAATGCCTGTCTCTAAAATAATAATAATAATAATTAATAATAATAATAAATAACCTAAACATCCTTCTGAATGACCAGTTTCTTATTTCTCTAATATCATAAAACTATGCAGACAGCTCTTCGTGAGATCTTGACTATAGTACAATGATTTTTATTATTGGCCAACTTCACCCTGCTCCTATACAGGCTATAAATTTCTGGGCAGCAGAAATCGTCTCTCTTTCATCTTGGATTACCTAGCACCTAGTCCAGTGCCTTGAACATAGTAGGCACTCAAAATGCTTGAGAGGCACATGCCTATGTTTTAAAATGTCTGATTTAGGTAATTGGGTCCTCTTGATCATTTTGCTGGTCTGAGGCTGATGGACATTAACTGATAAACAGACCATCAGTGCTTAAATCTCCTCTCTTGTGCGTTCTGGAGACACTACCTCTATTATCTGTTTTTTAGTTGCCCTTACTCACCTCCTCTCTTCACCTCCCTTTCCGTACTTCTTTTTAATTGTTGCTGCTCCTATTCATTAAGCCATTTGAAAATGTGGGCTTGCTTTCCTGATTGGGCAGCATCTGTGACCCTAAAGGAACTCATGATTCAATCCTTCATATGAATATTTAATAACACATTTGAAGATAACCTTTTACTTGCACACTAGATATGCACCAGAATTTAATCTTATTTTCTTCATTTCCTACGATATAAAAGTCAAGTCCCTTACTAAGACTTTTGTTTCAGAGACTTAAGATCCCATTGCCCTTGATGGGGTTCAGGACTCACTATCCCAAAATATGGAACCTTGGCATACTGGGTATTTTAAGCTGAAGCAATTTGAGAAAACGGCAGAAGTGGGAAAGTCACTCTCACTTGCTTTCCCGCTCCTGCTGCTGGCCTTCTTCCTGTCATAAAACCTGGGAGGATATTCTGACCCTCCCCTGAAGAAGGTCATAAGACTCTCATGTGAGAGGTGCTTTCCTTATACCCAGAGGACAGAAATATCCTTCTCTCTGAAGATGAAGGGTCACAGGGAAGAATCTGAACAAACAGGCCTTTTCCCAGTTAATGGTAATAAACTTCTTCCAGTTTATTGCCATTAGATGATACTGTTTTTGCCCTGTCATATTTCTTCATGACTGTCCACTCTTCATCAAATCTACTATAAAAAACATTGAGGGCCGGGCGCGGTGGCTCACGCCTGTAATCCCAGCACTTTGGGAGGCCGAGGCGGGTGGATCACGAGGTCAGGAGATCGAGACCATCTTGGCTGACACGGTGAAACCCTGTCTCTACTAAAAATATGAAAAATTAGCCAGGCATGGTGGCGGTCGCCTGTAGTTCCAGCTACTGGGGAGGCTGAGGCAGGAGAATGCTGTGAGCCTGGGAGGCGGAGCTTGCAATGAGCCAGAATCCTGCCACTGCACTCCAGCCTGGGTGACAGGGCAAGACTCTGTCTCAAAACAAAACAAAACAGAACGAAACAAAAAACATTCAGGTTGAACTGTTTCTTCAGGTCTTCATTTCCTTATGAAGGCTCTGGTATCATGTAAAATTTATATTAAACACATTTCTATGCTTTTCTTTCATTACTTTTTTTTTTTTTTTTTGAGACAATGTCTTGCTCTGTCACCTAGGCTGGGGTGCAGTGGTGCAATCATGGCTTACTGCAGCCTTTACCTCCCAGGATCAAGCAATCCTCCCACCTCAGCCTCCTGAGTGGCTGGGACTACAGGCATATGCCATCATACTCAGCTAATTTTTTGTAGATATAGTGTCTTCCTATGTTGCCCAGGCTGGTCTCAAACTCCTCAGCTGAAGCAATCCTCCCACTTTGGTCTCCCAAAATGTTGGGATCACAGGTGTGAGCCACTGTGCCCAGCCTCTTTTGTTAATCTTAATTTTGTTATAGGGCCTCAACCATGAACCTAGGATGAGTAGAAGGAAAGAAAGATATTTTTCCTTCTTTCCACCCCCTGTATTTCCTGGCTCATTTCCCCCACCTTTCTCCAAAGATCACAGATTTTAGCTAATTATGGCCTTTTGCCATTCTTCAAACACATTCTGCTCTTCCACATCTCTGAACTTGGTTTTTGTTGATCCCTTTCCTAGAAAGCACTCTCCTTCTTTACCTCTTCTAGCAAAATCTTACTCCTCTTTCAGCCTCTACTTTATGAAGAGGTCACCACTTCTGTCCCTAACTCTCCATAATTTCCAGATGAATGAATGAATGGTTTACTTGGCAGTTCAGATTTGTTCAGCATGAATTTACTACCTCTGTCCTGTAAGTCTATTTTTAAAACTTGTTTTGATTTGATACTCCTGATTGATTAATTAATTTGATTTGTCTTTTTCTTATTCTAGCTTGGGATCCCCTTCAAGTAATTCTTGAGTCAATTTTTTCAATATCATGATGAGGATATAATAATATATTATTTTGTAGATATTCTTCATTTTTCCCCATATGTAGGCTGTTGGTTTAACCAATTTATAAGCCCGGTGCTGACCGAGGCTCGAGTCTTTATTTATTTTTGCGTACATTTAGGTTTCCACTGTCATAAGACTCAAAGCCTAAAATGGGCATTATTCTCTTTGACGAGTCTTCATATGACACATATGCCTGTAATAGTGTGCATTTCAAAGAAACACATGGTGGATTTCTTTTTAAATGCAAATGGGTTATTATTATGGAAAATAAGACAAAAAAAATCACATTGTATCTTCTAAGAAAATTGGGTGAGAGGAGGAAGTTACTATCTGACTTCGAGTTCATCAGAGAGGCTCAATGACTCACTAGAACAGAGGGCCCGCTGGGAATTCTCAGTTCCATCGGAAAATTCTTATGCCTGGGCGAGATCCAGCTGCTGTGGTCTGCATCCCAACTCCACCGCTTGGCAGCTATGTGACTGGAGCAAGTGATAAACTCCCCGTGCCTCGGTTTCCTTTTCTGTAAGATTGGGAGTAATAATGGTGTGCACATCACAGAGTTCTTAGGAGAACTAAGGGAGTTAATATTTGTAAAGCCCTTAGAACAGTGCCGGACACATGGTTAAGTGCTGTAAAGTGTTATTATTTCTGCTTTAGAATTTCTTCCACTCGTTTTTTAAGTTGGAGAAAAAAATGCTTGTTCTCACTCTTCTGGGTTTCGATTGGAAGAATTAGAAAACAGTACAAGACTTTTGAAGTTCTGAATAGGTTCAGCTAGCCACCATAAATTAAATCCCTGTCGCCCCCGCCCCTCCCCCCTCACAACTATTTGAGGATGCTGCCCTCTCGTGGTCACTCGGCACTGCTTCTATAGCTCAGCCGGTTTGAATTGAATCAGAATTTTGTCTCCACCTTCCTTTAAGGCTTCATTTGTCAGAAGTTAAAGTATTTCCCTCTGTGCATTACTCAAAACATATCTGCTAATAACAGAAACAAAGGTGGATTTCAAAAATCTGAATGCCAAATATAATTGTTATTTGAATGGTTAGAAATGATTAGAAAGTGATGTATGAAATTACAAAATGTATTGTCCTAAGTGTTTTTATTGATATGTTTGAAAATGAGATAAATAATGGCTAAGTTCATGAGAATCAAGAGGAGATCTCTTTGATAGTGATTTAGGGATTCCTTTTAGGAAAAAAAAATTATGACCTCTATCAGGTATAGGTATGTTTCATATTAAAATTTAGATTGTTATATTAAGATTTTATTACTTTGGGAACATATTTTCCAGAATTAGAGACAAAACTTATAGTCATTAAAATGATGACTTATGCATGTGTAGGAAGTCTATTAATATTACAGATTTTATGTTTTTCATGATCAAATTTTCTTTAGTCAGTGCCCCAACTGTCTAAACCCTGTTTCTTCAGGAATCTCATATACAGAGATTTATTTTCAGGTGAATTTGTGAAAAATTCTTCTTCGCTAATTCTTTTGATAACTTACATAACTCTGGAGTACAGTTTGAGGAAGGCAGCTCATCTCCACTGGGTGAACCATTATGCAATTCCCAGCACCAAAAGAGAAACATCAGAAGATCCGTGACTATTTATTTACACATTTGTTATCGTTTCTACTCGAGAATAAAGAATGAGTTTGAACTCTAAAAGCTCAGCCTGCAGGAAGCCCCATCAGTCTCTCCACACTTCTGCTGTCTTTCCTATTGTAGGCGGAACATTATTCAAACCACAGGCTCCAAACTCCCAGGTAACTGAAGCCAGCAGGAAGCTCTGTTTGATATCAAGTATGTTCTTTATCAACCTTTTTGTTGTGATGGGAAGAAATGAACCAGCTTTACTTTTATCTTGCCCTGTTTTAACATTACCCAGTAGGTGAATGCTTTATTGGTATGCCTTGGCCAAAGTCTTTGATATATACTGATTTTGTGGTCATAAATTTTCCATATTAAAAACATTTTTAATGGTTTTCCATCTACCCATACCAACCATAAAGTTTCATGTCATGTGCTTTTATTAAAAGTATATTTAAAATTCTGCTGCTAGGAGTCACCACATGGAAAACACAACTTGATTTTCCTTATTAGATGCTGGGAGACAGAAGCCTTTTTGCCATCAGACAGAGTCAAACATAACAATGCAATCCTGAACTTTGGGGTCAACATTGTAGACTCTACTGAACACTCAGTCTTCATGCTTTTTTGTGTTAGAAAGACTCAGTGAAATAAGGAAATGAATTGCCATTATTTTTTTTCCTCCACAAGTAGTTGGTTTTCAATGAGCAAGCTAGTTCTGTTTTTTTTGACACACAGGTAAACTATATATTGAATCTACTCTTCGTTCTTTGAAGAATATTATTGTGTCGTCTTGTTTGGACTCAGTGTCGGTTTTACAGGGAAGGTACCAGTTTGAGCAAAATATAGACATTTAAAGCAGTACATATGTTTAAAATGATTTTAAACTTGTGTCTTTATCTTTCCTACATCTTTTTCTTCGATGCACGATCGATTTTGGATGTTGTTTGTTCCAAATCCCCAAAATTCAAATAATTGAAGGCAAGGAATTCAGATTTTCCTGAGAGAAGAGAATTTCATGAGAACATTTTACACTTTTATTTTAGATCAATATTTAATGACGGGTACCTTTTGTGATTTAAAGCCTATAAATATGTTTTTTAGTACCTTTTGTGATTTAAAACCTAGAACTACTTTAAGTATCAATTATCTCAGGGCTATCTTCATTCCAGTATTAGAAACAATGCATTTATTTAAACACATACTTTTCTCACCTTAGAACATTGTAACCTTCTCACAGAATTAGTGTACTGAGCAAACCTCCATTTGACATTATTGCCAGAATATTTAAAGACTATTACTGAAAAGGAATAAATACATGAAAAGACTATTTAATTGTTCTTGTTGAACTTTTCATTTGAAACCAGTGCCTCGGTCTTTGTGCTACCGACATTTTGGGCTGCATAATTCTTTGTTGTAGGGGCTGCCTTGGGCCTTCTACACTATTTAGCAGCATCCCTGATCTCTACCCACCAGATGCCAGTAACACTCCCTCCCCCATTGTAACAACCAAAATGTTTTCAGACATTGCCTGATGTCCTCTGAGGAATTGAATTCCTACCTCCTGCCAGAACCACTGTTTTAAACCAAACAACTGTGTACCACATTGCCTCTCTGGCAACATCTCCAGTCAGGACTTGGCCATTTTGCATGGCTTCCAAGATCAGATGTAGGATATATGGTCACATACATGTAGCTACATGTCTCCGTATTTTTCTACTTCTTTTCCATCTTCCTCCCTTCAACCTATAGCATGCTTCCCCACAGATATGCACATGTTGAGGCTAAATTTGCATTATGTTGGCCATCACAGGCTGGAGACTCCAGGAGACCTATGTTTGCATTCTCATCACTCTCCCAAGCCTGTCAGTGCACCCCATTTTTTGTTTTTTTGAGATGGAGTCTCCCTCTTTCGCCCAGGCTGGAGTGAAGTGGCACGATCTTGGCTCACAGCAACCTCTGCCCCCAGATTAAAGTGATTCTCCTGTCTCAGCCTCCGTAGTAGGTGGGATTACAGGTGTCTGCCTGGTCTTGAACTCCTGACTTCAGGTGATCCACCTGCCTCGGCCTCCGAAAGTGCTGGATTACAGGCATGAGCCACCTCGCCCAGCCAGTGCATCCTTAAAAGGATGATCACACCTGTTTCATAGGTGCTGTGGGATTGATTACATAAGGAAGTGAATTGAAAGAAAACTAATTTCAAGATAACGTTCTTTGTGACAGGCATGAGGTAGGTGATATATTTAGGTTACACTACATACTCCCAACATTTTACATAGAGAGAAATTGTGATGCCGAAAGACAGAATAACTTTTTCAAGGGCATACTGGTGTCAAACAGAGAAGTCACCTGTGCTTTCAAGGTACCTAAAGACTTCTCACAGTTCCAGAAACAAGGGAAGTTCTCAAGTATTATTCAGCCACTTGTCTTCAGGAGGACCAAGGTCTGGTTTGTTGAATTTTTGCTCCATCAAAAATCAAATCTAGCAATGTATTAACCCTGCCCATTCTATTCATTTGGATAATAATCCAAAATACTCTGGTAAATTTAGAATTTTATTCAGAGTCCAATTCTTTTTTATCTTCTTAAAATTCATGTTAACCTTAATTCAATTAGTTGGGAGGTTTACAGTGATGAGAATTAGTTAAGCATATTAGCTAAAATGTGCTTATTTCTGTGGCTCCTGGTAACCCTTTCTCACCTGGGTTGCTTTTACGTCTGTGCTTTGTTCTTAATCACTGGCAGATGCACAAGTGGATCTGTGAGAGAATCCTACGGTTCTTTGGGCTGCTGGTAATGAACTTTTGACACAGACCTGATTTGGAAGGAAACAGGTATAGGTAACAAAAAGAGTTGAAAGCAAATTATTTTTTCAGATTAAAAAAATTTTTTTTCAGGTAGAAAGAAACATTGAGCAGAAAAATGAGATAAAGCAACAACGACATTAATTTTTAGAAGAGGACTGCATTTTCTCAGAGAGATTTTTATTTTGGTCATTTCTATTGGAACATGTCATGAAAATTCCTTGGTATTAGCAAGGCCAGAACAGAGAGAGCAGCTCTGTGGGCTTTCTTGGAGCAGGAGTCCATGCTGGAACAAGGCCCTGATGTCTGTGTCTTCATCTTGCCACTGGTGTTCTTACTTAGGGGATCTCAGGCCCATGTGTTTGCAGACAGGGGAACATATGGAATGATTTCTCCAGTAGCAAATAATTTAACCCATTGGAAGGACAGTGGGCCTGTTTAAAGGACAACACGGAGGCCAGATTTTCCACCTGAGGTTTTTTGCCTATTCTACTTTATCTTATTGTATTCTTTCAGCTGTAAGAACTATGATTTTATTCCTAGAGTTACATAATCCCACAGCTGGAAGGCCTCTATATTCAGGGCTTAAAACAAAACAAAACAAAACAAAACTCTTTAAAGGCCACAGGACACTTCATTCTGGAAAAAAAAAAATCTTACATGGAAAAGAACTGAAAAAAGTGGATCCACCCTGGTCAAGCTGGGTATGCAGGGCTGCAGGTCGCTGGTGTGCCTGGCTCAGCTCATGTCCTCTCAGACATGTGTCATCTTGAACACCACCGGGGCTCCTGGGGACTCTGTATCCAACCTCAGAAGACAGAAGGCCCTCGACGATGAGGAAATTGCAGCTAGCAAGTTTGAGTGGGACGCCCAAGCCACGTGGTTGGCCTCCAGATGCTCAGTCCCTCTGCACCAAATCAAATAGAAGGTCACTGGCCACCAGAACATCTCTGCTGGGATCTCAGACCTCCCCAGGGTGACGGAATGCGAGTTCGGGGTTGTGGCATGTACGAGACTCTATTCTGGTAGCTTTCGTACTGGTAATTAGGGCTTCCAAAAATGCTTCCCGGGGTTTTAGTTACAGTTACAGCAGTAAAAAAAATCCTACCAAGTAGCTTTTAGAAATATTTGATATTTTTCATTTTGAAATTGCCACCTGTCATTCATCTAATTCTTGTGTTATTGTTTCTGTGCAGCAACATCTGTGATCATATGCCCATCACAGAGAAAGGCTAAGACACAAAAGAATAAACATCGCCAACACATGGAGGCCATGTTAGAGTATGATTTTCTAATTTTAGGTTCAAACAACATTGATGAACATTTTTAATGTATGAAAAACAATTAGGCTGTCATTTGCATTGGTAACTGTGCAGAGCAAAATTTAATAAGATGGAAAATCTACTAAACAAGAGAGGAAAATGTGTAAAACATTAAAATGACAAACCAAGGTTAGTAGGGTGTTGCAAAAACCATTTATGCATACTAAGGTGTAGCCAAATGAAATATGGGCTCAACCTGCCATAAAAGGTTTTAAATTTTTATAGAAAATCACTTCAAAAGATAAAATTATGATTTTATATTTATATGGGTTGTTTTTCTAGAAATGTTGATGTTTGTTATCTGTTTTTAACTATCAGTTATTTATATTTGAAAGTTAAGGGCTATGAATGTAGAATAGTTGTCAGATTTCAACAGTTCTAAAATAATTGCCTTAATTTCACATGAAACCTATTGCAATAAATAGTATTTCTGGCTAGGTATACAAGACATTGGTTTATTTTCCAATAAAATTATAATTCATCTGATTTATGAGCAGGAGCTTAGAGATCAACTACAATATGAAGTAGTTCAATGTTTAAATATTATTTCTCATTTTCATACCTGTGATTTGAAAACCTTTCCTGTTCATACACAAAGTGAGGAAATGTATTTCTAATCACAGCAGTAACCATATACTAATAAAGACATTGCTGAAATTGAGGTGCAGTGTGTGTGTGTGTGTGTTTGTGTGTTAGTGGGTGGATGGGTTTTGTTTTTTTCTGAACTCTAATACACCCAACATACCAGGGGATTTGGAGAGGCCGATAGAGCAAAACGCCATGAATATCCCGTGGTGATGGTCAGCTCACAGTTTGAGAACCTGATTAACAGATTGACTGGCCAGCCTGTGGCACCCACAGCGAGTGGCTCTGGCCGCAGCTCTCGGACAGGAGAAGTGGGTTCTTCCAAAAGCAAACAACCTCCGACCCACGGTCTTCATCTGGGCCCATCAGGTCAACCGTTGTTTTACAGAACATTGGCAATTGTCTTTCTCCTTGTGTCAGGAGCCTCTTGAAACATTATACGAGGATAATTAAGTGGTGAATAAGGGTCAATGTGGACAAATAAATCAAACTGATAGTTTGAACACAGACTGATTGAGCAAAAACAAGGAATTCTGCCATGCCTGTTACTGCAGCGCTTGATGTTAACTGACTTTGTTAACATTACATCCAAAGGCAGCAAGTGGGAAAGCTTTGTGTGGGATCAAAAGCTGAGCAAAGAGACACGGGATTTAATTGTTCAGCTTTATTTTTGAAATAAAGACATGCAGCGCATCTATTTGGTTGACTTTAATGGAGCACGAAACCAAGCCCATTCTTTAGCATGCTAATTGAGCCAGAAGATGCTTTCCTCTCCTGTAACAGAGATGCAAGAAATACCGGTAGAATCATCAGACTTTTGGAGCAGAAGTTCAGAGTTTAAAAATCTGATGGGAAGTTAAGTCCCTCTATCTGATTAGAGAAATTAAATATTCAAGTAAATACAATATAATCTTATAAATATTTTTAAATCACATATCACAAGTCTAGTAGTAGTAAATGTTCATAGAATAAGAAGCTGTTGTAGTCAAATGTATTAACTTATGAAGGAGATTTTGTCAGGCAGAAGGGCAGCCTAGAAATCCTAAACAGGAAAGAGAGGGAGAGAAAGACAGACAAAACGCTTTAAAAAGACTTCTGTGTGTCCACAGGTTTGTTCTATGGGGAAAAAATTATTAGAAATGAAATCAAAGGAGAAATCTATCTTAGTAAGGATAAAGAAGAGCTATATATATATAATATATTATATATTTATAAATTTTTATTAAAAATATATATTTTTAAGAAAATATATATATATTTTTACAAAAATATATATATTTTTTTACCACAAACATGCATCTTATTTTATTTGAATATTGGAATTCAAGTTTTCCTGGCAGTCAAAATTTCACTTCACTATCCACCCTTAATGTCGCAGAAATAAATATGTAGTTTAAGCTGTAATTTTTTGTCATGTTAATGATCTTAGTTGTTATTTTACAGTCTTGTTCTAACTTACCAGAATGGTGCTTGTGTCCGACAATGTAGGACACTGGATTTAATAATATGTCACATATATCTTCATACATGAACAGCATCAATCTTTAAAATGGTGATATTTAAGAGTCCCACATATAAAGTGAAAGAAACATAATATAAACTTATGAAAATCCATGCTATGTCACTGTAAGCTTATGAAAATATATGCTATATTTTAATTATAAACTTACCAATGAATTAATTTTATTATAAAGAAAACCATTACTTTATAAAAAAATCTTCTTTAATAGAAAATCTTCTTTAATAGAAAAATGTATATAGAGAAATGAGACACTAATTACTTCTACCTTTCTGTGCATTCCATATTTTATATATAGGTTGCTTGAAGAAATTAGCAATATGGTGACTAGTAATTGCAAACAGTAATTTATGAGTTTAAAGACATTTAAATGGCATTTGTTTGCAAGCATTGATTACACATTCATTCCCATATCTGGTCATCTGTCTTCACTTTTTAATTTAAATACAAGTATTAATACCAATATGCTTAGATCAACAAAGATAACACTATTTGTTATTAATGTTGTCTTTTGGCTGTGTTAATATAAAATAACTATCAAGAATAAATTATATGGGGGAAGGTGGCTGTTTGCTGCAGTGCTCCTGGGTTTTTTTTTCACCATAAATATTTTCACATAAAGAATCTAAGAGAAGCTCATCTATGAGCCGCCTACTCTGAGAAAGTGGTCTGAGAAAGGTGTAATGGATTGTGGAGGGAAATGAAGGCAAGCTTACACCATATCCAATCAGCCTTTTTCTGAAAGGTCAGGACATTCTGTCTGGGCCCATTTGTGTTTTTGATTCTGCCGTTTCACTATTCAGTAACACAATGTAACTGTCAGTCTCAACAACAGCTCCTGGATCTGCTGGCTCCACAGCTCTCGGGGTAACATACAATATTTCACATCCACAAAACAATTCAACGTCTGCGTGGGCAAACCATATGATAACCACGGGGAGCAATATGGTCACACCCTACTGAGCACTCTTAAGGGGACTCTGCAAAGAACTATGTCTAAAAAAGAATCAGGCTTTGCTCCTCTGCGCTTTTGCTTGCTTGCCAAATAGCATTTTAATGTTTCATTTTTATCAGCAGAAGTCAAATGCAAATGTTCCTCCCTCTGCTCCATTTTGGTAGAGAAAGAGAGCTTTATTGCTATGCAAAACATTTGCAGTCATGGAGTTAGGAGGGTGATAAATATTAGAAATAATTTAGCATATTAATGATGGCCTTGTTGGATTTCCCCCATGTGTGTTTTGTTATTTATTTCTCTTCCCAAATAAAACCAGACACCAGCTCAAATTTATAAGGACAAAGCATGGGTTCTGATAGTCTAGGGAGACCAAATCGCCAATGCCCTAACATAATTTCTAACCAATGAGATCTGAACTGAGCTCTAGAGAATTAATGCATATGGTACATTTTCCAAGGATTTGGTCTCTAATGCTACTTTTTGACCAGCTGATTGATTTAGGTTACAGTCCAGCCTGCCACTTCACTCAGAAGAAAATTAGATAAAGAAACTATTCACAGAAAATGACAGCAAAGAAAAGAAAAGAAAAAGCTTATCTTCTAAGGCATGTAGTCTGGTTCCCTCCTGTCCAATATTTATTGCTAGGTTTCCAATTCTTTTTCTATCGAAGTTTCATCATGAATTTCTGAATTCATCATTACTTTTTCAGTGAATTTATTTTTTTTAAAATTTCTTGGATTTTTCTAACAGCAAAAAGATTTTAAAATGTATTTTCAGGTAATATATGTTGTCCTTCCATTCTTCTCAATGTTTTACCCACTGCTGCTGAAGATTTCTTCAAGTTAATGGCACTGAATTAACCAGATACATAATTTATTCTTACCAACTCTCCTAATTATGCTGAGTTTGAATCATCTTAAAATCCTTATTTCTAGTTTTCCAGTAATAACACTCATAGTGATTATTTGGGTATACACATCTATTCTTACGAGAACACGATGATTATGGGTTTTTTTTTTTTCCAGTTGATTCCAATCAATAATGGAGAGGCCAATAAGACTTAAATGCCACGAATTTTTTGCCTCTGGCTTTAGAGTGTATTTTTGCTCAAATAGTATTCTACTTGAGCAAATTTCCCAAATTTGTGTCTTGTCCTGACATTTTACTTGATGTTACAGTACAATGGATACAGCTATCACCTTGAATATTGATGAGAAGTACCAGTTTCAACGAATCTAGGTTTTAGATTGACAACTCACTACTTAGTAGAGGTAATATCGGTAAAGAGTATAAAAAAGTTAAAAAATAGAAAAAGTAAAGTTAAAAATAGAAAAATTAAATGAAGAAATCCACAGTTAATAAACTTCCCTTCTCTACAACAGTCATCATGATTGAAGATAAACACCAGGTTGGAGTAGGTTGGTTGCATTATTTTGTTATACGGACCTCCATTATGAACCTAGTGATGGGGGAAAAAGGGAACTCTTTTCCTCTCCTACATCACTAGGGTACAGACTGCTGGTAATCCTCTAAATCTCTTTTCTGCTTCTCCCTGGGTTCATGACTGTGTAGCTAGAGACTACATTTCCCAGCTTTCCTTGCAATTAGATGCCACCAAGTCCTTTCCGGTAGAATGTGAAAAGATCTGATGTGTATATCCTGGGCCTGGACCTTTGGGCACTGAGCTGGTTCATCTAGATCTTCTTTCTTTTTCCTGCTGGCTGAACTTAGACACAGTATTAACCCAGCTTCGACCATGATAACAATGCCCTGGCAGTGACAGGATCCTGAGTGTCTGCAGCCTGTGTGGACAGGACTGTCCCAAGACCTGGACTGCCCACTGCAGACAGGTTAAGAGAGAGAAATAAATGTCTGCATTTCTGAAGCCACTGTCTTGGGGATCTTTTTATTACAGCAGCTTAGCATTACTCCAGGGAATACATTCAAATACATCTCTTTTAAAGAAAATTATAAAAATATATTTAAAAGCGAAATTAGAAATAATGTGTGGCTAATCTATGTCACAGTTCCCCTTCATTATCATACAAGACAAAATCCTGCAAGTGGGCAACTATGTGTTGTAAAATGCAGAGTCTAAACTAATGTTTGTCAAATATGACTTATAATTTGTTTTCTCGTAACTTTTATAATGTAATAATGTCTATCTTTTTATGTTTAGTAAAAATGAATCATTTATTGAAAATATTTATCCATAGGATTCTGTCAAATAGAAACTTAGCATATTTACTCAGCTGTTTTTAGTAACTAGCTTTTTTCTGTGGCAAAAAGTTGAAGAAACACCCCGCAATATTTTTCTGGCCACAACAGAGACTGTTTTTGTTTTCTACCCAGTCATTCAGGAATCAAGAGGATAAAACCAATCATTTTAGACACAATTTTGTTTCTTCTCACTTTTCTTATGCCGTGAGTCCCCACAAGTTCATTGTCTTTACTCAGGTTAATTTTAGGTGGCAAAGGGTAAGCAATGAGGAGTCGAGTGGGCATTGGCCAGTTGAAATGGCAGACTTTTTAAAGGTAGTGCACATGAGAATAAATCAAGACCTATGACTGTAATCATGTAATCATGACTGCAAGCATCTCCCCAGACTGAAGGCCCTTGAGATGTCACATCTATCTCCTCCCCACAAACTCCCTGTCCTCACTGTACCCAGTGTCTAAGCAGTAAACATATTTGCTCCACTAAAGAGGTTCAACAAATGATGTGTGATAGGTAATTGATGTGGGTAAGTAATGATGGCATTTGACCACTGCATCAGTTGACTGTATGGACTTATGTATGGGTATGTCTGAGCAGAAGAAGCATTGCTCAGTTTTCATGCCACTGTCCTTGATGGTCTGGCATAGGATGCACCTTCTCTTCTAATCCCAGCCCCAAATCTCTTTCCCAGGATAAAACATTTTTTCATTCCCATCCTTAGGCATTAGTAGTGTGAACTAATGCTTCATTTCCACTGATCTTCAGCAAAGGCATCCATTAGAGCCCTTTTCCCATGTCACAATGATGTGATGACCACATGACATGATGTAATATTTTGTTTTCAATATTTAGAACCAGAAGTTAAGACAACTCATTCATTCTGGAATTTCTTACTCCTTTCAAACTGCTGTCTTCAAGTTCATCCTTAGACTCTGCAATCCCCTTAGCTCCAGCAGAGTCAGAGCTTTTTCTTGATCTCAAACCTTTTCACTGACATAATGTTTCTAGTTTTACACCATAAACTTTTTCATAGCAATAAACTACTGTTTTGATAAAAGTCAAAAGAAATAGATGTTTGCTCTACTTAACAAGTCAATTTAGAGAAATAAGTACATATCAATTAAACAAACATTATCAAGTTTGGGGGTGAATTTTGTGACAAAATATTACTTTAGGGTTTAGAGAGGCCTAGTTCTAGTTCACCCTCCTCAGAGCTGGGCACACAGTGGTCTTGCCTGCTGGCCTTGGCAGGGACATAAGGAGAGAGGATGGACCTGAGTGGTGGTCGCTCTAAGTTCAAACCTCTGTCCTGCAAGATACCAGGTAGGTAGGTGACCTTGAAGAGTTCAATGAATCCTTCCTATCCTCAGCTTCCTTATCTGTGAAAGAGGGACAGTGATTCCTGACTCATGATGTTGCCAGCTGGTATAAATTAGATGCCCTAAGTTAGCTGCCCTGCAAAGGGACAGGCAATTAATATGAGATAAATGCATACTACTTCCTACTTCCTGCCAGATTAATTAATGATTCTTGCTCAGTAAAATCCTTTAAGACTGGTCATCTTTGGCCTTCTCATTTCATTGTTGGAAGCACTGAGTACTAGAAGCTTCCATTTTTTTCATTATATAATCAATAATAATAAAAATATAAGACTCACATTCACAGTCCAGTTTTCCCTGATTTCTAACCCATGCTATTCAGCCAGCTTGTGGTTCCATGGGAGACTCGAGGATTGTGTATTTTCATATAATCTTTCTGATAGGAATTTTTTATTGATGTGAAGCTTTTCCTGTACCCACCATCTCCCACAAGACATTGAGCTTTCATTCTCTACTTGTCTTTTGCTCATATTCCCTGTCTGTTTAGAATGACTACATCTCTCTCTGCTTAAATAATCTTTCTGAACTGTCCTTCAATTTGCAACTCACATCTTTCCTTCTTTAAGAAGTTCTCCCTAATACTGCACCTGGAATGACCTCAAGTTCCTGTGTGTTCCCAGAATGCTTATTCTCTTTATTACTCATTTGACATTTCACATTTGCTGTCTTCTATTAAGCTAGTAGAGTGTGGCAGAAAAACTCTGGCTTAGGTGTCAGCAGACCTGAGTCCTGGGTCTGACAGCAGGATATCACTCACTCACTGTAACCTTCATTTTCTTGTCTGTAAAACCGAAGTAATAATACTCAAGTGGTCTGCTTTGACAACCAAAAGAAATGTTAAAACACTTTACAAGCAATAAAATGCTATAGAGGAGAAGGCATTAGTTCTGTTACAAGCACATATGTTTTACTGTTTCTTCTAAAACACCCAGCACAGTGCCCTAAATATACTAACAATAAAATGAATACATGAACCAACTAGGAATGTGAAGAACTGAGTTCTGGTGTCTGTTCTGCCAGCTGTATGACCTTTGGCCTGGCATCTGAATAATGTTCAGGGTTTGTAAAATGAGAGGGTTTGTCCAGAGTTTAGACAATGGATCTCAACTCTGGTTGCACACTGGAAACAGAAAGGGAGCTTTTAAAAAAAGGCACATGCCTGAGTCCCACTTCAAATCCATCCAGATTCTCTGACAGTGAGGCTCTTGCCTCGATATTAAAATTCTTTGTTTTTCATTTTAAAGCAACTACAAACTTACAGAAAAGTTGGAAATACAGAACAAAGACTTTTTTCTGAACCAGTTAGAGTAAGTTGCCCACCTAGTAACATATTACCCTGAATAATTTAGTGTGAATTTCCTATAAACAAGGACATTATCCTACAGATATGCAACATAACCATCAAAATCAGATGATTAACATGGATACATTCAAGATCCTATTCAGGTTTCACCCATTGCCCAAAATCCTATTCAGTTCTCACCAATTGTTTTTTGGAAATGGAACCTCTTCAGAATCACGCCTTATGTTTAGTTGCCATGTTTCTTTTGCCTCCTTTAGACTAAAGGGTTCCTCAGTGTTTCCTCGGTTTTCATGACCTTGATGCTTTTGAAGATTACAGGTCATTAATTTTGTAGAATGTCCTTCATTTTGGGTTTGTCTGAATCCTCCTCATAATTAGATTCAGGTTCCATGATTGACAAGAATATTACAGAGGTGATCCTGGCTCTTCCTATCCAGGAATTTTGTTCCATTACTGATGAGGTTCACTTTGATGGCTTGACAAAGGCAGTGTCTGCCAGTCTTCTCAACTGGAAAGATAATCTTTTCCCTCTTTGCAATTAATCAATATCTTATGGGGAGATACTTTGGAACTGTGTAATATTTTGTGCCTTATCAAACTGTCAAATGTATTAATTTATTTATATCTGTATGTTTTTGTGATTCTCCATGTTATTCAATGAGTTGTATTCCATTACTATCATTATTTATTTTGGTGCTCAAATTGTGCCCAGTTTGGCCAGTGGGAATCCCATCAGGCCAGCTCCTGTATCCTTCTCACATGTCCCCATCATCCTTTGAGTACATCCTGCTTTCTAGCACCACAAGATATCCCAGGATCCTCTGGTACTTTTCCTGCCCTAATCCTGGAATTGGCGATCTCTCCAAGGGTCCCTGGCTCCCACCGAGAATAGTATGTGAAGGGAAGCACATACTAGATGTGTTCATCACTGTCAGGTTATCATGACTTCTAGGCCCTCTCAGTGAACAGGTTTAAGGAATATGTGAATATTGATATGTGTATACATCACTTTTATATTCATGTTTGTTACTATATATTTTTGAAACCATGGGTTCACACTAATTCCAATGCCAATCTAATACTGCAATGATTATTCTAATTTTCTCTCTTTCAATATTTATAACTCCTTCTCATCTTTAGGAATTTGGGAATTTGAAACAAACATCAACAAGAAACATCCTCTGGAGATTTTCTTCACTTTCATCACCCACTAAGATAAAAAAATCACAAAATTATTAAATGAGATGCCTGTCTTTTTTGAAGCTCTATCATCTTAAGTTTCTTTAAAAACATACACATGTGCACGAACTCTCACCTACATACCTTTTGAAAGCTAAGACATTTTAATATTGCTTTTATACAGGCTTATGGCACCGTGTCATCCTTCAGAGCCATCTAATTATAATTAAGGTATTGCCTTATAGAGTCATTTTTAAAAATATCATAGGAATAATGATCTTTCTGCATTTTAAAACCTGAAACAGGATACGTAAATAGATTTGTCTTGTGTCAGGATCGGGGGAATGAAGTCCCTCAACAAGATGGGAAGGGTTGTGCGTTCAGCAGTCTGTGATGAG
This sequence comes from Hylobates moloch, assembly GCF_009828535.3. Lineage (NCBI taxonomy): Eukaryota > Metazoa > Chordata > Mammalia > Primates > Hylobatidae > Hylobates > Hylobates moloch. Next base: position 155,092,161 of record NW_026652277.1, read on the forward strand.
CACATATTGAGCCAGACAACGCTGTGCTGGAACACTGCTTGCCTGATGGACACCCAGAGATGGCATTGTTTGTGTTGGTAAAGCTTGTTATCGGTCACCATTCAGAGGAGGCGGCTGCTGTGGATCATGAGAGCCATTTGGAAAGGCTTATATCATGTTAGTTGCACTTTGCTTCACATGTCCTTCCTGTTTTCAATCTTCCTTTTGGCCGGAAGACTGTATTTCCATCCAGAGGTATCACATATTTCCTTCACAATATATTCATGATCCATACAGTTATAAGGCAGTCTAGGATGATCTAAATATTGACCTTTTCTGTTGATGTAAGTACATACTATCTTTGGAATACTGAACTGCTAGTGAAAAATACAATCGTGGTTGAAAATAAAATTCTCTTTCACGGAATTCTTTGAAACTGTTACAATCATGCATATTTTCCTGGATTGCAAATTTTGGTTTATTCTTCTTACTTAAACACTCTTTACCTTTAATAATCCCATACCATTTAGTGCAACAAGTCCAAATGTCCAGTGTGGTCTGTTTCTGTCTTTCCCCTTCACTCTCTTTCCTTATGAACAGTTGATGCCACATGGGTAATTCATAGTCAATACTATCTTATGTAAAGAACTATTGCTTTAGCCACCATGTCCTGGCCGGGCATTCAGTCATGCATTAATTACTAACCTACTATCCCACTCAATCAGTCTATTAATTAATCAGTTTGAGCATTTCTAACCTTTTAGCTTTTCTTTTTTTTTTTTTGGTGACAGAGTCTCACTCTGTTGCCCAGGCTGGAGTGAAGTGGTGCGCTCTCCATTCACTGCAACCTCTGCCTCCCGGGTTCAAACGATTCTCATGCCTCAGCCTCTTGAGTAGCTGGGACTATAAGCATGTGCTACCTTGCCCAGCTAATTTTTTTTGTATTTTTAATAGAGACGGGGTTTCTCCATGTTGCCCAGGCTGGTCTCGAGCTCCTGATCTCAGGCAGTCTGCCGCCTTGGCCTCCCAAAGTGCTAGGATTACAGGCATGAGCCAGCATGCTGGCCACCTTTTACCTTTTCATTAGGTAGAAATTATCCATGCCCTAAGCCTTCTTTGTAGTTGTAACCAAAATTTTCCTTTTTTTTTTTTTTTTTTTGAGACAGAGTTTCGCTTTTATTGCTCAGGCTGGAGTGCAATGGCATGATCTCGGCTCACCGCAACCTCCGCCTCTCGGGTTCAAGTGATTCTCCTGCCTCAGCCTCCTGCGTGGCTGGAATTGCAGGCATGTGCCACCACGCCTGGCTAGTTTTGTATTTTTGGTAGTGACGGGGTTTCTCCATGTTGGCCAGGCTGGTCTTGAACTCCCAACCTCAGGTGATCTGCCCCCCTTGGCCTCCCAAAGAGCTGGAATTACAGGCATGAGCCAAGGCACCTGGCCAAAATTTTCCTTTTTGAAGATTGAGGCCAAACAGCATAAATACTGATCTATGTTTAGATTTCAGAGTAGTTTTAAAGTTGAGTGTTGAATGATGAAACCCTAAAATATCCATAAATTACATGATCGAGTTAACATAACCCAGTTGATAACGAGTTGTATTGTCTCACTTGCTTAAAATACCTGCATTTCTCTTGGGGGTGAAGGGAGATTAGAATAGATGTTGAGAGATTGCCATCGAAAATAAATACTCAGTAATGTAAGGATATAAACAACTTTTCAAGAGATGAGACCACTGAAGACCAAATACATCTTAGTCAATAATTGGAAAATGTGGGAAAGATTATTTTACAAAATGAAAGAATGAGTAGAATTTTCTCTTAAAAGTATTTATTAAAAATGAAACAGGAATGTTATTTCTGATGAGTATTTGAATGTAACAAACCATTTCTTGTTCATATTTAAAATGTCAAAAGCAGCTTACCTTTCTATCAAGTCAGTTGAATTATTTAAATGACACAAAACTAAGCTGTTTTTTGTCTGAATAGTGACACTACAATGAAAATAGCTAGTCTAAGAATTTCATATATTTTAGAAACTTCTAACTGCATTTGAACCATTCTGATTCTATCCAAAATAAGACAACGTTCCATTTGAGACTTGAAAAAAGAATTCGACATTTCTACCAAATTTTTAAATATTCTAGAAATTGTCGTTTCTCTGAGGTATATTCTGATCCCTTTAGAAAAGGGGATGTGGAAAAAGTAGCTCTGTTTATAATAAAAATCTCTTTTGGGAGGGTATAAAATCAGTTAAATAAAAAACATTGCATCATGCATGAGAGAATCTTCCCCTGGGTGCATCTATAACGACTACAGAGTGCCATCCACAGACTAACAGATGCCCAACAGAGGGGTTCCAGGCCCTAACCTTCCTCTAGTCTCTTGTGTTAATGAGGACTCTTGATGCAGTTTAAGGCACACTAGTGAGCAGCTCTACCCTGTGGAAGGAAAGTTTACAATGGGTACCGAGGCCAGTCGGTTAGAATTCCAGATGTGGGGCCTGCACCTTGCCTCTGACCAGCATCCATTTCTGAGCTCCACAGCTGGTCCATGTAAATGTGCCATATTGCCACCCATCTGCTCAGAGAGTGCACAGTGGCACATCTCTCTCTGACAGTGGACCGTTTTATTGAATGCTATAAATATTGAAATTCATAGGCATGAAGCAGCAGATTTTTAATGTTACTTAGAGAGACATTTGAGCCACAACCTTTGGCAGAAGCATAGACTGTTAGTGTCTCAGTACACTGTGCACCATTTGGTTCAGACTCATGAACAACTTTTCCAGGGATTTCATGGCTCTCCAATCCCAGGTAAAATGGAGTACAGACCCTGAGGGATGGTATTTAGTGTGAATGTCACCCTGCATACAATGTGCATTTGGGATATGGACTTTCCAGCCCTGTGCTGTGTTAAACCATATGTTAATGTTTTTATACTCAGAAAAGATTAGATTGGGGACCAATAAAGTTTCAAAACTACAAATAATAGGCTAACCACTGTGAAACGTGAAGCATTACTTCAGCTGATTTTTTTCCAAAGTCTCTGCAATTTTCATTTTTGAAATGGTAGGGCTATATTTTGTTATAGGAAACCAGCTTATCCATATTTTATAAGCTAGTATGTGCAAATTTTGTACCAGAGAGTAAACATCCTCATTAATTTGAAATTACTGGCATGAGATCTGGGTAAGAAATAGAAAAAAGAAAATTGATCTTTGGTGTTTCCACCTCTTGACCAAATGATCCCAAGCAAACTTTGAGGCAAAAAAGGAAGTAAATCAAAGCCCAGGAATGAAAAGTATGCAGGTTATCGGTACTGATTTTATTCCTGGGGTAGTGTTCTTTGTCTTTAATAAACTGTGAAGCCAGGCAGGCTGTTTAAGACAAAAATGGACACGGTTTTGTATATAAACAAAAATGGGCACTATTTTACTTTTCCTTCAGTTCTACTGTGAAAATGCCCTTCTAGCAATTGTCAGAGATTTAACAACAGAAGCGCATCATTCATTTAGAACAGTAAGTAGTTTGGAAACGACATGATAATGCTCCCAGTTTAGCATTTATTTATATCAAAGCTGTTAAGACAAACTAATGTGACAACTATTTAAAAATAAAATACTTTTCCTGCCTAATTGATGTAAAGCACTGAAAATGATCAAAATTCAAACTGAATTTCAATTATTCTTCTGGCATGTACATTTCTCAAGACCGTGATGCTTTTTAGCTTTGCTTCATTTTTATTTTCCAATTGCTCTGTGGTTTTTGTATTTTTTTTAAACAGTAACTTGCATCTTTATTAGTAAAGTCGTAACATTCCAACAATAAGCTGTGTCATTGCTCTAACATTTCCCTGAGTTCCCAATCAGCAGAGTTATGTAAGGTGGCAGGTTAATAAATGCGACACACTGAAATCATTTGTACCAGATTATCTCTCTTTCCAAACTCTGACAGATGCTAAGTCCAGCTGGTAAAAAAAGTTTATAGGCGAGTTGGATCTGGGGTCTTCACACACTCCACAATGTTGGCGACCAATGCTTGTTTTAATGAGTCACGGATTGCCTGTTTATCTTCTGCTCCCTGCTGTTTCTGCATTTTCTCTTCCAGAACAATCCTAGAAACACATGCTGCTACAGACGCTGCAGCAATGTGTGTAGACATTTGAGCCAAATTATTATAAAGAACTCTTTCTTCTCTGATATTAAAAAAAGGAGCGAGAATTGCACATTGCCTAGCAAATCGTTATCTCAGATGTTCACTGTGACATGCTCAATATGGCCTACCAGTAAAAGTTGGAGACATTTGAAACCTTAACAACTACACAAAATGACACTGTAATTGGCGGGTTTTGTTGTTCATGTTCTGGCTCAGCTAAAACTGCTCTAAACACTTTGTTTAATGATGTTACATTATGACAACACATGGCTTCTATACAGCAAGTCATCATGTTTAACATGCAACTACACAGGAAAAGAAGCAAGTGGCCAGGAACCAGTACCAGGATCCACCCTTAGAAGTTCTTTTGTCGAGTCAAAAAAGACTAAGCCTAAAGTTTCCAAAAATGCCACTTCTCACTAAAAGCTCGTTTAAGTCAGGTTCCCAAGCCCACTGGTTTAAGGTGACTTCTCGAGAAAAGCTGTTGTTGTGAGAGAGAGAGAGAGAGAGAGAGACAGATTGAGAGAGAGAGACAGTGTTAGGGAAAGAGTACATGTTAACATCACAATATTTAACACTTAATTGAGACTTGGGGAAAAAATCTCTAAAATGAAAGAAAGAGACATAGGTACAAAATCGTGCCTTAATCAGATCACTCGCTGAAATTCAGATATTTTCTTTGAATTAAAAAAATGGTTTTAATGTGATAAGAAAATACACATTCTCCTCTAAATAGATTTGTTAGTGTTACATTCTTCCCAATTTTAATAAAGTTTTTGGGTCATCTCCCGAATGGTTAACTTTTGCTGTCTTAAGAAATATACAATGAAAATTAGACACAACCTCTATCCTCATATATTTTGATTTTTAATGACATAGGGAATTGACGGATAAAAATAAATGTTATATGGATATATATAGAAAAAATGACAAATGTCAGTAGATTCAATGAAAGAATTTAGTTCAAGATTATGATGATAGATTAGAAAATGTTTGACACCACCTTTGTGGGAGAATTATTGTCGGGAGAGTTAGATTTAGGAAAGGAAAAGTTGGACACAAATCTAAAGTTGCATTTGAATGTTCAAAATATTCAGAGAGAAGCCTGGTGAGAGTAGAATCTGGGTCTGTGCATGAAGCAAGACATTCTGGCAAGTTGATCTAAGCATTCTCAAAAAGGCTTGCAGGTCATTGCTAAAAAAAATTGTTCTGTCCAGAAGCAATTAAAAAACTGATGAGTGGTGTGTGGCACAAGATGAGGCTGTTGTGTACAACATTTTGGAGGAGATAGAAGCAGAAAGCTAGGAAATGTGAAGTCACACAGACTTTAGGTCACACTTAAACACCATTTTGCTATCTCAGAAAATCTGATCGATTTTTCTGCATACCACTCAATGTACTTTACAGAAGCACCCCTGTGATAAACTATTATATATATTGAGTTTCAGAAATAGTTCATTTCTTTCAATAAATCTGTTTTATTTTAAATAAATAAGGATTTAACACAATGTCTTCTATTGCCATTTTAGATGTCAAATAATTTCGTACCCAATTATTGCTAAAGCTCTATGTACTCACCAGAGGAGTCTGAAATATTGTCTTCCTTTGGTCTCTTTCAGGACATTTCTGTCTTGTTTCATTGTAAAGTCACCTCAGTTATCTGAGAGGTAGAGAATAGTAGAGAGGATACAAAGTGGGAAGGATCCACCCATTTCCTCACACTTCAGTAAGTTGTACAATAAAAATGTAGTTTCTTTTATTGCTCTAAGTAATTGATTAAATTTTCATTACAATGGACTGATGGATAGAGAGAAAAATATACCATATTTTAGTCTAGATTAGAAAACTCAGTCTGTTTCAATAATTTAAACAGTTGCTTTGGGTGACTCAGTCTCTAGGTAAATGCTCAGTATTTCGGAACTCCTATTGCGCCTCCCAAGCATGGCATGTGCATGTGCCAGAAAGAGGGGCTTCCAGGCCCTCATGCTGGAATGGAAGGAGGTACCTGGTTATTCTCCCCTTGCTGCCCCTGGCTACACCCATCTCTGCCTTTGCCTGCCCTTCTCCGTGTCCTGAAAGGCTCTATCTACCCCTACAGACTCTAGGTCCCTGGCTTCCTTGCTGGTTGGCGTCTGTGGTTTTGGTTAATGGGAGACACCAGCAGGAGCCTGATGTTTGGAAGGTGAGAGATGAGAGCTTTTCTTCCCTGCTCGCTCCTTGGTTTGGCACCAAGTCTCTGGCATTGCTGTGTGTCCCCATGATTCCATGGACTCTGCTTTTTCCTTCTCTGCTCCTTTTATCCTGAAGGGTAAGAAGAGCTTCCTGAAGTGGCTAGTCTCTGGGAATCTCGCCATCTTTCTTCAACCTAATACACCTCCTTTCTCCACGGCTTCGACTTCAAGAGGGGAGCTTGGAATTCAAGTGTCTCGCCATTTGCTTCTCCTTTTCCCCTACAATTCTACTGGGCAAAAGGGCTGGATTCCTTCCTACATCTGATTTTGGTGGGATTTTGCCCAGCATCGTATCCCTTTCTTCTTTTTTCATTTCCTCTTCTTCCATTTTCCTGGGGCTGTAACAACAGAATTCCTGCTAGAGAATGATGAGAAAGAAGGTAAAAATACATCAACTTAATATTTTCAGAACATTAAGCTATCCAGAAGTTAAGATAGTAGAGAAAGAAATTTAGTCAGTGGACAAGAAGGAAAGAGTCTAGCATTGAAACTGTAGCAAAGAAATATAACGATTTCTGCTCAAATGCAATGTATTTGTTCCTGAAGAGCCTCATGGTGCTATAAAATTACAAGACACAAGTGAAAAAAAAAAAAACAGGGCTCATGGGAAAAACAAGTGTGGAGCACATTTCTCAAAACCTATAGAATTTGCAATCAGAGCGTTAGCAAGCACAGTAACAGTGCTAACAAGAAAACCAGTAGAGTTAAATGTCCACTGGCCACACTGTGTCACAGTCAGCTGATCTTCTGTGGCCTTACACTCTAGGCTGCTGCTTCTTCCTTTGAAATACCTCATCAAAATTAATAATCTGACCCAAGATGGATATTTCCTCATGAACCAAAATTTTTTTTAACACAGATGGAAATTCTTCACAGTTTCTTCATCTGTACTGTCAGCTTCCCAGATAGTTTTTTGAAACATAGATTTGTTTAAGAAATTTTTCATGATGCATTTTATTAAGTCCATGGTTTACATTAGGGCTCACTCTTTGTGCTGTGCTTTCTATGAATTTTGACAAATGTATGCTGACATGTATCACCATTACAGGCTCATACAGAAAAAATAGTTTCACTGTCCTAAAAATCCCCTATGCTAAACTTGTTCATCCCTCATCCTCCGTGAACCCCTGGCAACCACTGATTTTTTTTTTTTTTTTGAGATGGCATCTCTCTCAGTCACTCAGGCTGTCTTGGCTCACTGCAACCTCCGCCTCCTGGGTTTAAGCAATTTTCTGCCTCAGCCTCCCCAGTAGTTGGGATTACAGGCGCCCGCCACCACAACCAGCTAATTTTTGTATTTTTGGTAGAGATGGGGTTTCACCATCTTGGCCAGGCTGGTCTTGAACTCCTGACCTCATCGTCCACCCGCCTCGTCCTCCCAAGGTGTTGGGATTACAGGCATGAGCCACTGTGCCCAGCCCACTGATCTTTTTACTGCCTCCATAGTTTGCCTTTTCTGAAGTATCGTATGTGGTGGTTGGAATCATACAGTATGTGGCCTTTTCAGATTGACTTCTTTTGCTTAGTAATATGCATTTCTCTGTGTTTTTGTGCTGCCATAGTTCATTTCATTGTCTGGATGTACCACCGTTTATCTATTTACCTCTTGAAGGACATCTTGGTTGATGCCCTTCAAATATGTTTTGCCAATTATGCATAAAGCTGCTATCAACATTCAGGCACAAATTGTTTAACATAGTGAAAACCATAGGGATTTAACTGACCGCTCCTTGCACTAAAAAAAGTTGCTTCTATCAGATTCTCAGCTTTTTTCTTAAGATTTTCAAATACTGATAAAACAAGTTGTGAGGAAGTTTGCCCTTGATTGTGTTCAGGGCATTAAAGTTTGGGAAAATTTGCATACAAATGAACACATGTCTTCTACATTTTACTGACCATATGCCTTAAGTCAGACTTAAATATTCTTGGGCATATGGAAAAATTATGTTGAAATCTTCAACCTTCCTACACTTTCATAGTGAGATTCTTCTTACCTTCTATCTGCCCTGACTCAGGCATATAAAATTACAATAACAATCCCTGATTCCTTGAGTGATTTGGTAGCTTCTATGTGTGCAAGTCTTCTGTGTTTAATTTTCTAAAGCCGCAGTTTCCTTTGTCCCACTCTTTGGCTCACACATCATTATCTTAGCAGCATATTTTTATATTTTAATTTTGTATTTTTCATTTTAACCATCTCTATGTACTTGAATTACTTGTCAGTGTGGGGCATCTATAGAAGGAATAAGAGACTTTGCCCTAGCTTAAAACCTAGATGATGGGATGATAGGTGCAGCAAACCACCATGGCACATGTATACCTATGCAACAAACCTGCATTTTCTGCACATGTATCCCAGAACTTAAAGTAAAATTTGTTTTTAAAAAAAGACTTTGCCTCTAAACTTGGAGATGACACCATTCTTCAGAGACAGATAGATCACTGTGATCATCTGAACAGTGGGTGAGAACATCTGGAACACCTGGAGTAGGGTAGGCAGGAAGTAGGCACTCAACACATGTTTAAAATGGTTGTTACAAATTATTGTTATTGATTGCTACTTATAGAGCAGTTTCCCTGCGGCCAATTCTGTGTAATTTTTTTCTGATCCTCCTAACTATCCTACAAGATATAAATTATTTCCATTTTTTGATAGGAAAACTGACTCGACAAGCAAGTCACATGCATGGCTAGTCAATGGCAGAACTGGAGCCTGTCCTTGGGTCTGCTTGTTTCCAAGGACTGTGCTTCTCTGTTCACCTCATCTGAGCAGCCTTTCTGCCAGAGTGATGTGTTGTCACCGTTTCTGGGTAGTGTGAGGGTCTGGTAGGGTTCTCCTTTGCTGTATGCCATTGGATCTGCAGTGTGAGCCCAGGACCGAGATGGAGATCCGGGGCCAGTGCACAACGTGGGCCAGGCAGTGCATCTCACCAGAGCTGTCTCCTTCTGGACCCGATTTTTACTCAAACCACTGGGAAGTGTCAATAGTTAGTCAAAGGCCTTCATTTTCTTGGACTTTATGTCAGTTGTACAGTAGTCTTATCACTGGATTCCGTCTTTCCACAGCATAGCTGTATAAATATGGTCAAGTGATTCCGTTATACACAAAGATGGTTGTTCTGTACACAAATGATGCACTTTTTATTTATATAAATGGCAGTCTGTCAAAATGTTCAGTGCTGCTCAATGAAGAAAGAATTTTGGGTGTTTATTTCTTCTTTCTGCTTTTTTATATTTTCACAATCACACAAAAATATCTGTTTTGATATATATTTGAGAAATAGTAAAATATAATGGAATAATACACACTTTAGTCAGGCAAATTGGGTTAAAATCTGAGCTCTGTGACAGTAGAGGAATTCATTAGATTCTATGAACTTCAGCATTCTCAGCTTTAAAAAGAAGAGAATGATGTAGTCCTTACAGGATTGTTGTGAAGACTGAGGGCAATAATGTGTGTAAAGTTCTTAGCATAATGCCTGGCACACACTAATCATAATTACCAATATTTACAGAGTGATTGCTATGTACCAGACACTTAACTCATTCAATGCTCACTTATAAGACAAGAGTCCCTATTTTATAGGGAATCCTTGTCAGTCTCCTCTCTCAGGTTTGGAAACCAAGGAGCTAGGAGGTCACTTGTGTTGCCTAAGCAGCAAGAGGTGGTGGAGTGGAGACAGAAAGGAGGCAATTTGGCTCTCGAAACTTCTCCCTTAATCACAATGCAACAATGCTCTCAGTGATACTGTTCTCAGTAATATTCCTCTCAGCCATGGACACCTAGTGAATGTTGGTGTACACCATCCCCTTTCCTTATTAGCCAGATGATCTGTTTCTGTGGATCATTCATTTTTGGTATAGTTGGTGTTTAAAAGTCAAAGAAAAACACAGAACCTCCTTTAAAAAACTATTGGCTTGAGTGTGACATCTCTTGTGAAGAAGACTTGAAAAGTAACTACTTAATCATTCCTCCTTCTGTTTTTAACAATTTTCTTTAATTCCTTTTGCACAAGTCTCCTATATAAACAAGTAGCATCTGATCTCTATGGGAAGACACTTATCTTAACACATTTTAATTACAATTAGTTTTACTAAAGTAAAAACACCATGCTACATGGCAAAAAAGAATGAGCCATTTGCTATTAATGGGGAAAACAAAACCTCCTTTAACATCATCAGGATTTTAAAATACCTGTTTTTAGCCTACTGATTGATTCAATGTGCTGGGGTTCCATATAAGAAATATGAAATACAAGCATTTTCAATAATCTTGCAATTATTTATAGAAAATTAATTTCTTTTTGCTTCAGTATGAGAAAATGACAGATGTCAAAAACACCAAATTTATGTCCATTGGTTGCAAAAGACAATGGGTGTCATATATCATTTAAATAACATTCAACAGTGGAAGGAGTCCATCCTCCTTACTGTGTATTTAGCTAAGAGAAATGTGTTATAGGTATTCCACTATATTCTCTTAAAGCAACCATCATTACTCGAGATGTTGACTTTTCTCTGAATAGTACTCTTATGAAAAAGGCTGAGAGTTTTACATTAACACAGGAATAATTATTTACATTGTTGTCTTTTTATTTAGCTGTTTTAACAGTATGCTAATGACAGGAAGAAAACATACATATAAAATATTGTAAGCATCAGGACATGGTAGGAGAGAGTAAGTCTGGCTCCTGACCATGAAATTTCATTCTGTGGTTGCCTTCTTAATGGCATCTCTTAAGGTCAGTGGCTTTGAATTCTCCCAATTGTATGAGGTCACTCTGGCAGCACTGACCAAGTAGAAAATATTCAGCTAGAGAACACAATAGCAGAAGTCACCCTTTAAGTGTCCTGCCTTCTATATCATGCAATTGACTCCAAGGCTCCCCACTAAGATGTCACTGTTTGACCAGTTTGCTTTAAAACAGCTTAATTAGCTGAAAGGAAAGCTATGTCTGAGCATGTTTGTGAGCAAAAAACAAAAAGCTCTCTCTTTTCAGAAAGCTCATGCTCTATCTTGTCGGAAATTTTTGGTTCTGAAACAAAACAACATTCCTTTCATACACAATCAAGTCCCTGACAACAAATTTTTTCTGGATCAGAAAATATCTGGTTTGGAGTTATCTCTTTGTGGACATTTGGTTCGTGTTCTGTATATCTAGGTTTGTGCTGGGACCCACAGTCGTATATGGCATTACTAGGGGAATTCTTGCCAAACGCATCTAAGTTTATTTCCTTTACCTAGCAAGGAGATACTGCTTTCTTTGCATAAGGGCTGTGTAGGCTTTCTGACTAAAATCTACTGAACTTTGTAGTAATGGCAGTAATGTTGAAGTAACTTAAGTGCTAACATCAAAAACAATCTCATTCCACTTAGTTCATTTGCTTCTCATTAAACATTTTTTTAAAAAAAGTTCCAAAGAAACTACTCAGATTTAATTCCTGGCATGACACGTCAAGAAAATCTTTGTCATAATACTTCAAAATATTCCTAATTCAACATGGACCTCTTGCACAAATGCACGCATACCACCTGCTATCTCTGGACGTACAGCCCTGCAGAGAACATGGGAAGGTATATTTAGGGCCCATTTTAAGTTGTTTAAATGCAAGAGCAAATGCCTAGGCTGACAGTGAATGACACTCGTTGTTCTTTTTTGCATGTATTGCTGCGGCTAAACCCATCTGAGAGACACAGGAAACCTGTGTTTTCATTTGTCAAGGCAAATTGACAAGAATTGTTTTCATTTTGATGGAGCTGATGAAAGCATCTACAGAAATCTTGAACCCATGTGAAGGGGTGCCACAGGCAAGCCAGGGAATTGTTACGGAAAAGAGCGAACAACCTATCCCTTTACTACAGCATTTCAGAAAGTGCTGTGGATTTTTTTTTAAGTCACAGAAGAAAATCTCCATGCCCCAAACAATATTCAACTGTAAAAACCAAATGCTTCCAAAAATTAACCGCTGCAATATGGCCTGCCTACTCATCCAATTTCTTTCATAGTCTCTTGTCGCGATGCTGATTATCCAGTCGACTCTAGTTTTTTTTTTTTCCACAACTTCTAAGTTATAATGAGCACCAAATTCCAACCAAAGCACATTTTTAAAAATTGCTCTGAGCTCTATAATTTGGGATATCTCTGTAAAATTGTGTGTGTGTGTGTGTGTGTGTTGCCAACCTATCTCGAGAACATCTAAATTGTAGTTTGCAAAAACTCAAAAATGATGACACCCTTTGTAAAGTAACATTGGATTTTAAATTGCAATCGTAACTTCATTTTTTTAATGGAGAGAAGGATGACTAAATTAGGAGAAAAGTCTATAACTAGGAATATAAATCTTGCACTGATTTCTGGAGGTCACCAGATGAACCAATGCAGCCTTCAGACACATCTGCTGTTTTGGCAACTGCTGCCTTTTTCGAGGATACTCATTGGCTCCCGCTAATCATATGCGAGGCCTCCTGGAAGCGATTTGTGCCTCTCCGGGCTGAAACCGGGCAGAGCCTGGAACGAGGCTGCATTGCTCAACTCCAAGCTACCACATCGAGCTGCGTGCCACCTTCCGAAGGCCAACAGGCTGGGTGTTGCAGGGGGAGTGCAATGTGGCTGCAGGGTGGGCAGCTAACAATAACCTTTCAAAGCATGGGGGAGCAGGTTTTCCAGAGCCACTGGAAGGCTGGCATGCAGCCCGCTGGAAGGAGCTGGTATTTTCAGGAGAGGGGTTCGTGCCCACAAGGTGGCATCATTGGTGCCAACTTCAGACAGAGGCCCTGGGCTAGTTTATCTTTGGAGGTGATGTGCTGTGTGGGTAGATCAGGGTGAAGTCAGAAAAAACATTCACATGAAATAATTCACACCTTAATGAAGCTGATTCTTTTAATACATGTAAACCGCAGTGAGCAGAATGGCAAATAGCATTGCTTTCTCACTGGCTATTGTGTTGTCAGGCAAGAAGCCAAAGGCCAAGTGCCTTGGACAGAACTGGCTATGAATTAATAATAATAGATACTGGACACCCATCTGTCATGGAACACACCTCTAATAAACGACTGTGATTGTAAACTGTTGACTTTCTTAATGGCTAACAGAGTGATGCGCTTCCTGGGTTCCAGGCTGAGCTTAGATTCTGCATCTTCAAGTTCTGAACTGTGAACTGGAATAATAATATATTTTTTTCCATTTGTAAAAAGCTACGAAATATTGTCTGTATGTTTAATAATGCAAAGGAATAAGGTACTAGAGCCTTTTGCATCAATGCAGGCTTGAGAAGACTGTAATTCAAGTGCAAGAGTCTGTTCGTGACTGGTTTCTTGCTTTTTGCATTCTGATCAATTCCCTTTCCATTACATAATCAGAGTTTCACCTTATCTGTGAAACTTTCTTCAGGTTAGGTAAGATCAGCCTCACTGAGTTATGCAGATACAGGATATAAGTATAGTCCTCTAGAAAACAGTTGCTCATTAAAGTACCCTAAAGCGAACAAAATCCTTTGCTATAGGTTACTTTCATTTTGATAACTGATAATTGTGTTTTATGTTTATAGTTTTATGTCATCTTACATTTAAAGATGCACATATCTGCTTTATGGAGCGGCTTGGTCTTAACTGAAGCTGGCTACTTCACACATTTGCCCCGCTCTGGAGGCAGACAGGCTGGGGTCACACTTGCGAGCACACTGCTTTGGGAAGGAGCCTGGGGGACGGGTGCGGGGGAGGGGGCTGAGGGGAGTGGGGAAAGTGTGGAGTGCTCCTAGCAGAGCAGGGGTGATCCCTGGCTGAGCGTCCACTGAAGGAAGCCCGCCGAGCCTTTGTGCCTTGGCATCACTCAAGAAGGGGTGAAAATAAAGAGATAGAAAAGATCTACTATTTTTGAAAGCTCCCCTCATATTTTACTATTTTATTTAACTCCACTCCCCTCTACTCTTATTTTCATCTCTCCAAAAACATAAAGAGTTGGTGAAGACAATAGGGCAAGAACATGCTTCTAGTGTCCATATATTCAAATCTCTGTTAAGGTCAAGAACATGACTCCAACACCGAAGTAAAATAGGTATTTTACTAAGAAGTGTATTTATGCCACGTGATATATTGTCTCCAAATCACTCATGTACTCATAAAATGTTTTTCATGCTACTTTCAAACTGTAGAGTTACTTTCTGGTGGACTATCTTTTCAGATAACAAAGTTAAACATTTCTGAAGTTAATATGATATTTGCTTAGAGGTGCTTTGTTATAGACTTTGATCTCTGAGTAATAATAACATGACCAAAAAATGGTCTCTAGATCTCTTTAATAATTTATAACTTCTATGTCCTCATTGAGAATGGGTCCTCTTATCATTACCTTTACCCAGGTTTCTTGTGGACAATTACAGAGAAAAAATAAAGAAATTATTAAGAAAATTGTGGTGGGAATGGTGGCAGGAAGGAGAAATATGCACATAATTTTTATTGGTATTATTACCATATTATTTTTACTAAGATGGCTATACATGCAGAGAGATGTTTATCCCAAAAGAAGCTCTGAAAACTCAATCTTAACTGAAGAACACAAACGTATGAAGTCACTGAAGGAATGATTGTATTTTTAAGGCTATTTTAAAAGAGAATTTTACCCTAAAGATAGGTACATCTAATAAGTATCAAGAAAAAATTAATTATAAAAAGGACTGTCTTAGCCAGTTGTTAATTTTGTTAAATTGAGATCATTGTTAAATGCATTTATACTCACATTTTCACTGGCAAAGTCTTAGCTATAAGAAATACAGTAGTAGGTACATTAGATTTTTTTGGCACATCTCTATGCAGACTAACATATATGACCTCAAATATTATGCTTTTAACTTGTCAAAGAATGATACTAAACTACTTGTACTTTTTGTTACATCTGAGCTGGTAATAATTTGTATGAAATATGTATTAGGGAATAAACTGAAATGTTAACAGAGTAAATGTAAAGCCACGAGAATCATGAAAGTGCAGGGCAACCTATTTATGTGTGTATAAAAATAGTTTTCTTTTTATTACTTCCTTATTACCAATAAAAGACACCTATTTGGATATATACTTATTTAATCTTAGCTTAAATAAAGGAAATCAGATTCCTATTTTATTGTCGTTGCTGCTTATGTTTACTCCAGCTTGTATTCTCCAGATTTCCTGAGATTTCTCAAACCTCTGACAAAGCCCACCCAATATACTATAAGGACAGAAACCTTCTTTCCACTGAGCAGGCTAAGCAGAGAACAGACACCAACAGGGTGGTTGAGGTTTGTTGAATGTAGGGATCAGGGCTTGGTGTAGCAGAACCCAGTGGGGTTGGGGGTATGCTGGTTGCGCCGCAGTGGTCCTGTCAGTATCCAGGTCAGCTCTGTGGAACGCTCAGAACCTGGGAGGTTGGACAGTCTTCTTCCTGGTGTGTCTGGGGTTGGTGGTCCAAGATTAAAATCAAGGCAGCTCAGGTACAGGGTGAGCATCCTTGCTTTTCCTGATTATTCCTTCCTGAGCATCCTCCTCTCCTACAGTGCCCCATATAGCAGGCTGAATCTCCTTGCACCTTACAGGAAGGAAACTTACTTGAGTTTCAACAGGAGATCCATACTTATATTCCCGTGTATTCTCTGTGGGATGGGATTGCATAGGTGGTGGATAACTGGGCCAACCCGAGAACACAACCAGAAACCAATCACATGTCAGGGGATTCCTCTCTTTCCTTTTGGGCATATGCCTTTTCTCTTTTGAATTGCCAAGGAAGGCTGGAAGTATCTACTTTGAGGATGCCCGTACATAAAACATTTGATAGACTGAAAGTCAAAAGGAGACAGATAAAAGAGTCTGGTAGGGTAGAAAAGAAAGCTGCCAAAGGAACTTCCAAGGTTCAATTTCTTTCCTCTTAGATATGTGACTCTGTGGTGTACACGAGCTTAAAGTATAATTTCTGGCCCAAAAGCAAAGAGGAAGCTATTCTGCATTTGTAGTATGGAGGTGAACACTAGCTGTGCCAAAATGTCCTTGAAAATACTTTCTGTATTTTATACAGGGGAAGAAGATGAATCACCTATGATGTTCCTTGTCTGCAGCAGAAAGAGAAAGTGATTTATTATCTTTTTATTCCAATTTATAGAAAGGTAGGAAAAATAAATTTGATGAGAATAACCTGGAGAACACTAATTAAGCAAGTCTATAATTTCCCAAGCTGTCCTCTATTGGCTTTTTTTATGAAAATGTTCCTTTCATACCAATGCAACCTCTCACAATAAGGCAGGATTTCTAGTCAAAACGTTTGTCCGCTGTGATGCTGACAGCTGCCCAGTGGGATGGGGTCATATAACAGCACTGCAGGCATCCAAGGGACATCGGTTTTCGACCCCTGTGTCAACCTCTAGAGTTCCCAGGGTCGGGTCAGCATCCTAAGGACGCCTGTGGTCTCATTCTGGGACACCTCCGGGATATCCCGCAGAAGAAGGGAATTCTTTGCCAAAAGTGTTCCCAGCCCCATTTTGTGGCTTGCTTTGTAGCATCATACTGGGGAGCATAAAAACAAAAATGACTGGGGAGTGGAGGCTGGGGCAGAGACTGTCAAATCATCTAGAAGCCTGGAAAAGACAGGCCTCCTCTCTGGTACAGCATTGATGGGAATTAGGATTCCTACTGGAGGAGTTTGAGATAAAGGATGCCTACTTTATGCATCCCATGAACGGGATCCCTGGGCCACACAGATTGCACATCCATGTTGCGGCCTTTTATATTTCAGCCATTTGGCATACACTGGATTCTAATCCTTAAGGGACATGCAAATCATGACATTAATGTGTCACTCTTCTGGGGTCAGATTTAAGGAAACCTTGTGCTCCAGGACGGCATCAAAGTAAGAGACCACGTGTTCCCAAAGTGATTTTTACAAATCCCTTGCCCTAGATCTATGCACTAGAGCTACGTAGTTCCATAAAACTATACCCAAGGCTTACTGCCTGTTAGGCTGGATACATTTTTCTGGTCACAGGCAACACCAGAGAAAGAGACCTGAAGTGTAAGGAAAACTATTAAAGGACAGGTGATGTGACAAGTGATTCAACATTCTGTTAGAAAGAAGGGGAAATTCAGGACAGAATTATAATCCTGCATTAAAAAATACAAATTTCCAAGTCACCAGGATAAGTTTAAATAATATCACTATGTCCAATATCCTCTGCTTAAGAAGGCAGGAGTGTAAAATATATATTTAAAGCAAATTTCCATGAAAAAGGGGAAAATTGGCTTTTTGCATAAGTGGTGAAATTTACATTATTGTACAGTGTGCTTGTGTAGAATATATAAATCCCTAAAGATGGATAATAAAACATTGGACTTGGGTATATATACTTGGGAATTTTTACTGCTTATTATGTTTACTTACTTATTTTCAGAATGAATTATATAATGTTACTAAATTATAGTAAATAGTACATTTAGTAAATTATATATAAAGTTACTAAAAATGGTAGTCATCAGCCTACTAAGTAGTGTACAGGTGACTCTGCTCTTATGAGACAGCAGAGAGAATCTATCCCCTCTTATGAGAGCAAATGCTTGTCTTCTGGGGGTGACAGTGAGCTTGGCTTTCTTACTCATTGAAGAGCCTTTGGGAGCCCCTGTACCAACCCTGCCTCAAACAGAAAGGCTTCCAGGACGAAAGGCTCCCCCCACCAAGGCTAATTTCAATTTTTAGTTCTCAAAACTTGAAAAAGACCATTCAAAGTACACTATTTTAAAATAAAATCGTTAGAGAAATAAATGTTTATATAAATCACTGTTCTATTAATGTTGTTATCAGCAGTGGCTAATGTGTATGAAAGGAAGATGAAATTCCCTCATACATCTCTTGGCCAGCCATGTTTTACATATGACAGAGATTTTAAGGGTATACTTTTTGTTTGTTTGTTCATTTTTTGTTTGTTTTTTAAGTCAAGTCACATTGTTTATGCCCTGGAACTTGACATGGAAGTTCTTGTACTACATAGACACTGTTCACCTGGTAGAGCTTATCTACCTATGTGGGCTCATTTAACATATATTTACTCTTCTAATTCTGATGATTTCCGTGGGACTTTGGGAGTCTGTTTACCAGACTGAGTGTGCAATGTGCATATTTATTCACACAAAAGAAAGACACATTTGTCCTGTTGATGTGTTACGTCTGTCAAAATCATCCACTGATTCCAGCCCTCGGTTTGAAATGTGAAGTCTGGTTGTCGTGCATGATCCTAGACAATGTACAGGGAAAGGAGGGCATCAGTTGCATCTAGGAGTGACCTAAATTTGAGACATCAAAAACTCTGACTTATAGTAACTAGAACATATCATCTTGAAAATAGTAGCGGCATGAAAGTGACAAGCTAGCATATAAACAAGCAGGCAAAGTGAAGGAATCAAATAAATATAAATCTACATGATATTTAACCTGGAGACCATATCAAATCCTTAGGTTTGCTTCAAATCCATGTAAGTTACCTTATTGGTTTGCATCTTTATCAGGTCTTTCCTCACTCTCTTCTGCTTTATGTCAGTCATAAAGGCAGGTCCTAAGACTTTCTCATTACCTGTGTGGTATAGTTCCTCTGTATTTGAGGATTCTGCATCTGCGAACTGAACCAACCTCAGATCAAAAATATTTGGAAAAAAAACAATGTAAAGGCTGGGCGTGGTGACTCATGGTTGTAATCCCAGCATTTTGAGAGGCAGAGGCAGGTGGATCACTTGACTCCACGAGTTTGAGACCAGCCTAGCCAACATGGCAAAATGCTGTCTCTACTAAAAATACAAAAATTAGTCAGGCGTGGTGGCATGCACCTGTAATCCCAGCATTTTGAGAGGCTGAAGCAGATGGGTCACTTGACTCCACGAGTTTGAGACCAGCCTGGCCAACATGGCGAAACCCTATCTCTACTAAAAATACAAAAATTAGCCAGGCGTGATGGTGTGCACCTGTAATCACAGCATTTTGAGAGGCTGAGGTAGGAGGATTGCTGAAATTCAGGAGGCGGAGGTTGCAGTGAGCTCAGATCATGCCGCTGCACTCCAGACTGGGTGACAGAGCAAGATTTCATCTCAAAAAAAAAAAAAAAAAAAAAAATGACAGTACAACAATAAAAGTAATATAAATTTAAAAATCAATACAGCACAAGAACTATTTACGTAGCATTTACATTGCATTAGGTATTATAAGTAATCTACAGATGATTAAAAATATACAAGAGAATGTACGTAGGTTATATGCAAATAGTACACCATTTTATATCAGGGACTTGAGCATCCTCAGATTTTGGTATGCATGGGGAGGGCAAGGATAGACCCAATTCCCCATATATACCAAGGGACAACTGTACTCAGGGTCAGATATTTTCTATGCAGCTGTAATCTTATTTTTATTTGGTTTATGAATGCTCTTTAAAGAATATTTTCCTAGATTTCCTAATAACCAACCCCTCCACAGTCAATTAAAAGAGACCATGTGGGCATGAGCATTTATTTTAGATCTGGAGGCGCTCCGAGGAATTCATCTGTTTTCAGCTTCTGCTTTTTGCTCAGAGAGGTCATATATACCCATTTTATGGATTTAGTTGAGGCTCAGGGAGACAGAAAGCAAAGGGAAGCAGAGTGGGCACATACCACATTTTAGGCCTTTTCTCTGCTTGTGTCATTACTGATTTCTTGTAGTTCTCTTTATTATTTTAGAGATACTAATTTTAAATCTTCCCTTGGGAATAATCTTTGTAAAATGGGGATAATAACTATATCTGTCTGACAAAGCTGCTGTGAATTAAAGGATTTATGTAAACCTCAGTGCCTGTCTGTTACTCTAATGTTATTGTGGGGCCATGAGCTGCACTTTTAGGGCAGAGAGAAACGATGAAAGTTGGCTGTATTTAAAACACAGCTTTTAAGTTAGAAGGGTCTTAAAAATAAAATATTCTACTTTATTGTTTTGTAGCTAAAGAAACTAAGGTCGAGAGAGGACAATTACCCAGCTAGACAGGGATGAGCATGAGATAAGCTCCCAAATTACCTCTTTACTAGTTCAAGTCTTCTTTCACTCTGTTAGAAAATGCTTATGTTTTTTTTAAATCCAGTATATTTGGCTATGTACATATACTGTAAGACACCCTTGGGAAATAAGTTGCATTCTTTAGCAAAAGGCTTTACTTCTGGGACCACAAGCACCGGATTGAGCGAAGTGCTTCTGCAGGACTGTTAAATGTAGCCACTGTTCTTTCTGACTATGTCTCAGAGAACCCAGTGTGCACATTCTCTGTATCAGAGACTGGACCTCCGAGCTAGACACAGCCACTATTTCCCTACCCTCCAGATACAGCCCTTCACCATGAATAATATGCATTTCTTAATGAAGACTAAACATCCAGCAGCATTGGAATCTCTTCAATATCATGCAACGAATCAAGTATCTGGATTCTAGGAGCAGAAGGAAGTGTTTGCATGTAGGCATCATAAGATTAAGGAGAGAGTACATACACTTGGGAGCAAGAAAATAGGCTAAACAGAAGAGTGTGAGAAAATTAGCTCAGGTGATTTGATGTGAACATCTGCAGAAATTGCTAATGGGCACTGTGTCTAATTAAATCCACTAGACATATGCATGCCTGTTATCTGTGGAACGGTGTTCTTCCCGAAGCTGCACCTGTTGCTAGCAGGGATAGATTTCCATTCTACCACATGTAATGTCAAAAGGGTTCTAGGGAGAGAAATTCGAGGGTCCAGTCGGCTTCACTTAGAGACAAGCACATCAGCAGTATGAGAGAGCCACACTTGGGACTCAAATACAGACTGAAAGCAGATACATTGAGACTTCACCATTCTCCAAACTACCTCTCCAGAGCTCCTTATGATTCTGACAGAGACAGTAGACTTCTGGTTGGTGTAGATTTTAGAAACAAACACTGTGAACCAGATTTCAAAGACAGCATTTAACTGATTAAATGCTGGCTTTAACACAAGGCAAAGACAAACACAGGGCAAAATGTTTAAGTTCATGTCAGCCTTCATTTGTATACAAATGTCTACTGTGCAACTAACAAATGATCTTTGTACATCAGAACAGGTTGTTTTTGGCAGATGTTCCCTTGGTTATCTCACAATGGGTCAGTCCTTAGTTTGTGTGTAGCTATGTCCCAGGCTGTTCCTTTGATTTGTCTCCTCACTAATTAACAGTCTCCCCAGTTTAGTGGGTACTGATGTTCCACCCAGTCCATTGGGTTTTCAGTGGATACAAATTGCGTTCAAGAAGCAGCAGGGCACAGAGATTAATAATGCAGTCTCTGGAGTCATCCCAGCTCCTTGTTTACTAGCTAGTTACTCAGTTCTTTAGGCCTCAGTTTCCTCATCTGTAAGGTAGCAATAACAGTGGTACCACCTCACACGGTTCTTGTGCCAGTTAAATGAAGCAAGTCTTATCAAGTGCTTAGAGTTGTACTTGGCAAAGTGGAAATGCCCATCAATATCAGATTTCTTTTTTGAGATAGGACCTTGCTGTGTTGCCTAGGCTGGAGTGAAGTGGCGTGATCATAGCTCACTGCAGCCTCGAACTCCCAGGCACAGGCAATACTGCCTCAGCCTCCCAGGTAGCTAGGACTACAGACACATGCCACCACACTCAGCTAATTTTTAAATTTTTTGTAGAGATGGGGTCTTGCTATGTTGCCCAGGTTGGTCTTGAACTTCTGGCCTCAAGCAATCCTCCTGCTTCACCCTCCCAAAGTGCTGGGATTACAGATGTGAGCTACCATGTCCGGCCAAATGTCAAATATTTTTATTCATCATTACTGAACAAGCAATCTCCAGCAAATAACAACTGCAGTTCAGTGCACAGATTTGTCTTAAAAAGGAGAAAAATGGGCCAGGTGCGGTGGCTCACACCTGTAATCTCAGCACTTTGGGAGGCTGAGGCGGGTGGATCACCTGAGGCTGGGAGTTCGAGACCAGCCTGAGCAACATGGAGAAACCCCGCTTCTATAAAATTAGCAGGGCGTGGTGGCACATGCCTGTAATCCCAGCTACTCAGGAGGCTGAGGCAGAAGAATTGCTTGAACCCGGGAGGCAGAGGTTGCGGTGAGCCAAGATCACACCATTGCACTCCAGCCTGGGCAACAAGAGCAAAACTCTGTCTCAAAAAAAAAGAAAAATGTAGATTAAAAATTAAACCTGAGGCTGAATAGACCTAATTAAAGACCTATAATATTATGTAGCCATAATGTTATTTACCTCAGTTCTATATACCAGTAGTCCCTTTATCACATCCATTATCTGTCCCCCCACTGCCAGGTATATGTCCATGAGCTGATGTGATCTGGTGAATTAAAAACTAGATTGACAGACAGAGAAAAGTTGTGTTCTTGGCTAGATTTCGCAGTAATTCTGTAAAAATATACATGTCACTACTGCCTACTTACATTTTTAGTTAATGATATGATAACAAGGAAATATTTCAAATCTAGTGTCTCTCACTCATAGTATAATGAGAAAATTCTAGAAAGCAGATCTTTGAGGGGAAGGATGGGTTGGAAAACAGGCAATGAATGGAGGCTGAGTTACCCAGCTCCTCTATAGGGTATGTCTCTAGCTGCTTGCTTCTTGCTTCTCCTTTCCTTGTGTCCGCAAACACCACCCCAGAGTGACATAACCAAGGATGATGAGGTCAGGATATGATGTATTTGTGGTTTTAACTGGAGTTGTGGAATCTAAGGATGCCGCGTATGGAGATAGCCTTGCAGAGGACTTCTGCAATAGCAATAACTCCAAGGGTGGAGAAGTATTCTGTGTAGCAGATGCATGAAATCACTGTTATTGGCATTGGCCTCTCCATAGGACTTTTTGTTTTGTTTTTTTGTTTTCTTGAGACAAGGTCTTACTCTGTCACCCAGGCTGGGGTGCAGTGGCATGATCATGGCTCACTGCAACCTCTGCCTCCCAGGCTCAGGTGATCCTCCCACTTCAGCCTCCTGAGTAGCTGGGACTACAGGCATGCATCATAATACTTGACTAATGTTTTGTATTTTTTTGTACAGATGGGGTTTTGCTATGTTGCCCGGGCTGGTCTCAAACTCCTGGGCTCAAGCGATCCACCTGCCTTGGCCTCTCAAAGTGCTGGGATTGCAGGCATGAGCCACCATGCCTGGTCTCCAAAAGTCTTTTTCATAGACACTTTCCTATATTTTTCTCTTTCTCTGCTTTTATTTCAGCTATATTGAGATCTAAATGGTGATTAAAACACAATCATTTAAAACACAATGTGCTATTTCTGCCACAAGGTATTTGAATTTGTATTCTCAGTATGTATTTAAAATTATTATCCCTTTATTTAACATAATTTATTCAATTAGACTTGTGAATAACATTTTTATGGTGTTTTAAATGAATATATTGGTCTATTTTTGTGAGGCATTTGGAATATCTATAAAGTATGATGTTAGACAGAAAAGCCAGCACTAAATAAACATTCACATTCACATTGCTTCTCTATCATGTCTGAGAAATTTAATCTCAAATTAGCCCCTATGGAGTAAAAGTCTGTGTAAACAGATGGACTTTGCACCTTGCCCTAAAGGTCAGCTGACGACAGCACTGTGAGTTTGGCAGCAAATCCCTTAGTCAAAGAAGGACCTTCCCATAAGAAAAACTTCGTCTTTATTTCAGTTCTCGTAACATGAATGGGACTTGGCTTCCATCACAGACATGGCAGTCAGCGAGGCTTCCAGAGGATTCTATTAGCAATGATGATGATGATGGTTGAGATGGTGCAAAGCCCTTTATACTTTTCTGAGGCTCTTTCACATGCCTTGTGAAAAGTTCTCACCATTTAACCTTAAAACACCATCAGATAAGAAATGTATATATGCAAAGTATTTTTTTTTCCAGGAAAAGAAAATACATGTAATTCAATCTGGGTTCTTAAATTTTTCAGATCTAAATGAACTTTAAAATATGTTTGGATATATCTCTGAGGAATATAATCTTAACATTTTTAAGTGTTCAACCTAGACTAACAATAATATCAGCAACTCTGGTCTGGGGATCACAGAACTCACAAATCATTCACATCTGGCACATTTCATACCCCTTTCCTGATTCTACTATATGAATAGTCAACAGGAAATACGTTCACCGTAAATGACTGTGAGGCAGTGATGCGTGCTGCAGCTTCATTCTTCTGGGGGAGTCTGAGTTTCCACCATAAGAAAAGTCAGAGATGTAGTTATTTCCTGTCTTCTTCTTCACTGAATCCTTGGACAGTACCCATTTTATGTTCTTAAGTGAAAATGCTTGCTTCACTGTGTGTCTGAAAGTGTACGAAGTATGTTTCTGAACAGAGTGCCTATTGGATCTTTTCTACAATCATAGTACAGCTCAAAAGAACTTTGTTCAGGGTCCAGCTAATTTTCTTTTTCTTTTTCTTTCTTTCCTGCCCCACAACTATTGTTGGAGTGTTATGTGGGCATCTCTCTCATCTCCCAGATCGATGGCATCGTCTAGGACTTCCCACATAGACAAGATAAACGAAAGGCTTCCATGGACAGGTATGTAACTGTGGAGACAGCAGCGCTGCAGAAGAGGCCTCCTGATCAGAAAGAATGTCTGTCCCACAGTCGACTCTCTGGCTCTGCAGTCACCTTTGACATGACTTGCTGAATAGGAGTTTGTTTTCCAATTTCCATGGTTCAGCCATAGGCCATGCAAAGTAAATACTAGTAAATGAGCAACAGTAGGTTCAAAGGAACATAAGACTAGAGTCCCTCCTCCTTTTGAAGACAGTTTGGGTAGCATTCACATGTGAATCAATCTGTTTGGGGTCTTTGAAGTGACTTTGATTAAGAGTTGTGGCCCAATAGTAGTGAAACGGGTGGGGCCGTCAAAAGAATTGGCAGTTCCAATATGGACACTCAGCCTGTGCTCCACATCCAGAGAGAGCCCCAGGTGATACCCATACACAGAGCGGTTTTAGCCTTGGAAAAACAAGTCAGAAACTCACTATGCAGGGAGGTTTGCATGGAAAGGGGTTTCGTTTGAAGTAAAGAAAATATACCATAAGACTTCATATCCCTACAGATCAGCTATGAATTAAATTAATTCACAGAATGTTAGAGTCCTTCATAGTGCTCTTCAGTAAGCACAAAACACCTTTCTTTTTTAAAAAAACAAACACTTTATGTATTTTCAAAGGCACAATTTATCTATGTTTATGAATAAAACAAAAACAATTAACGTCCCAAAATTTCAGGAACTACATAAAATCAAATGCAGTTCACTAAATTCTCCTTGATTATGTTAAAAATGTTAAAATTAACAAATACTTAAATTTGGTAGGCTTCCCAGAATGCAAATATCTTTTGGAATAAGAAGAAAAAAATAATGTATGGAAAGACTAGGATTTCTGCCTACCTTCATTTCAGCAGAGGAATAAAAATAATTCAAGAGCCCATTTCTTTGCTTTTTGTGTTTCAATTAACTACAAAATGTGCATCTGTTTTACTCATGTATTGGGACTTAACTTATTTTTCTCCTTACTTTATGTTCTTCTTCACTGCCTACTGCTGCACACTGTGGAATTAGCTTTTCGTTCTCAAACAAACATAGATTAACTCTGGAAGCCAAACGAAAGGAAATATTTGAGATCAGAAGTATAGTTGGCATAGTGGAAAGATAGGCTTTAGGGTCAGACAAAAATTAATAAGTGACCTAGGTCTGTTGCCCCACTTTTAAACCTTAGTCTCAGCATATAAAAATTGGGAACATAATACTTCTTACTGAGTTGCTATGAAGATTAGGGATTTTAAAAAGTGAATGATAAGCTATGCAGTTAGATGTTCAAAAATGGTAGTGTTAATTTTACTGCATTTCTATTTGCTGATTTTCTGATTTCATCAGCTCTACTGTCAGTTACTTTAGACTGGTGCTATTTTGTCCTGGGACAACATTACATTTTATGTGATAGTTCCAGTTTTCATGGAATTTTTATCATAAATGCAAACATGCATAAATGATTTTAAAATTAATTTTTCTTAGGATTGGTAATTTGTACTATTAATGACGATAATGAATTTTTTTAGAACAGTAATTTAAAAGGGATATGAAAAGAGCAGGACTACGTAATTATTGGCTTAAATTACAATGAGAACAAACATATCCCATTCTAACAAGAATGTTTAAATTGTTAGCCAGTTTGATCCAGAAGGAAAAGGAAATCTCTAGCCAGTACAGGAAAAGTCTCTTTTTCTATGCTGTAGATATCTACAATTCATAATACTCTACAGGCCTACTGACTACTCCTATGGTGCCATTTCTCGCTTAGACTCTGGTGCTTTTCATGGATGTCCAAGAAGAACAAATCTGCAGTCGCCAGCAAGTTTTATTGTCTAAACATGGAAAGATTTGTCCACATTATAAGAAAACAGATTTGTTGTTTAGTAATCTCTAGGAGACTCTGAGGGCCCCAAAGGATTATTATTATAAATAACTCTATAGCTACTGAAAAAGATTTATGTATGTATATGGCAAGATTCTTTCCATCTAGATGCTGAAGTTCTGGTCCTTCTGAGTTCACCAAGGTGTGAGCTAGCAGAGGAGGTGGCTGAAGTCCTGAGACCTAGATGAAAGGGTTAATAGCTGCACTCTTACATTGAATTTGTGAAGGGTGAGAAAACTTAGGAAACTTGAGATTTTTTTCTAAAAATAATATGCCAAGTGAAGCCATGATGGCACGTGTATGCCATGAGTGCTGCTGGGATCTCTTCCCTACATTTCAGCTTGTCAGTTTGTCCTAATTAATCCCAACCAATGGATACCTTCAAGCACGTGAATGTGGAACGTGTCAAAGAGTAATTATCTTGGGCCCTAACACTGTCCTCCTGCCAAACGTAAGTCTTTCCTCTACGGAATTAAAAATACTGTCTGTAATTCACAAAACCCTATTAGAAAACGTTTTGTTCATTAAAGATGGGAATAATAATTTTATTTTTAATATCCATTATATCTACATACTTCTGAATGTTAAAAAGGGTCTACTTTCTTCTTCTACCCTGATACTTCTTTTAAAGAAAAAAAGCAAAATATTCCAAGTTGCCATGAAAAGTTCAGAAGGAAAAGGTAAGACAATCAGAAGAAAACATCCTTTACACATTTTACTGTTGAGGTGACGATTTCAAGAAACTCTACTCTTGATTCGGCAGAGACTAGAGTGGGGTAAGTTCATGAAAGTAGAACGTTTAGAGAAAAATGCTGGCGAAGCAAGGATCAAAAGAAAGAGACCCAAAGGAGTAACTGGTTCTCAGGAAGACAAGAAAGGGGAATGAGAAGAGAGATTTTTTTGGAATATGAGGCTTGCTGTCATCATCTAAAACAAAAACAACAACAACAACAAAAATGGGTAAAGTCTCTTCAGAAGGAGGAAAGAGGAGAGAGTACCCTGCCAGGTAGGGCCACATCACAGTGGTGACTTGTTCCGGCAATTATCTATAAAAAATGAAAAAGCCATTTTGTTTACTTTTGTTCATCTGCTTCATAAGTTCAGATAATATTTGTATTAGAGTTTTATTTGGCATTCACAGTCACTATTTATACTAACTGGCAACCATTCATACTTAAAGGAAACCTAATTAATAGGTGTGGCTAAAGCAAACATTATAATAAAGTAATCTCTGATTCCAATGATTCTTGATAATTCTGGCTTTGTAAGATCATGTTTGAATTGAAAACATTTGACTGTGACCTCCGTCCCCTAATGTGCAGTGCTGATTATATTTAATTTGATCTTTGGTTCCAATGTGGCTTCCCTCTGATAGTGTAACAATCATCATAATCCATCTTAATTTTTATAATACCTCTTTATAGTTTACAAAGTGATCTCACATGTGTCATTTTTACAATGAGAGGTAATTTACTGATTTTATAGGTAAGTAAACTGAGGCACAAAAATAAGTGACAAGGATAGTCAAAGCCAGGCTTTCTGACTCCGAATCTAATAGTTCTCCCGCCAACTAGTGTACAAATTAAATGCACTGAATGTGATACATGCCTTCCATAAATCTGCAGAAAGATGTAATGGTGACTGTCATTGGTATGGAGTGTGCAGAGCTGAATCACAGCATCCTAGATGCGTTTCTAAAATGTATCCTAAAAATGACTCCACGGGTTGAGAAGGGCTACCACCCTCCAATGCTTGAATGATGTGACACCACTGATTGACACAAACCCAGCTCAGACCTCAGGAAGAGTAGGGGGAGACAAGCCAAGTCACAATCCAAATTAGCGCAGCTGCTCCTGCAGCAAGGGGAACACAATGTGGTCTTTGACTAACCTTTCAATGCCCTGTGTAGCTTGAGCCCTGAGGGCGGTGCCGAGCTGACAGCCTGGAACATTGACCAACACGCTGCAACTGACGTGTAAATCACCCTCCGACTAGGGGTCCCGAATCTGGAAAAGGAAATGTCATCTTTGGACTTTGCCCATCATGTGTTTATGCATGAACAGTCCTTTCAAGTGCCTCTCTCCACCTTTGCAGTCAAGTGGCATAATGCAGGTAGAGATCACATTTTTGGAGTTTATTCCTAAGACTGGCTGTTAGTTTTTATAAACATTCCTTTTATCTGAAATTTAACCATATTTTTTTTTCTTAAAATGCCATATCTTCCTATATTTAGAGGGCAGGATGCCGAGTCCATATCTACTCAATATATCAAATATTTTCAGTAAGCTAGGAATTAGAGCTTCCTTTTGTAATCAACAAAACTCCTGGTAACTTCATCTTTACTAACAGCCTCATCCTTTCCTGCCATTTTTTTGTTTGTTTGATTAATAATTTGGTAGTACTGCTGTTGCCTTGCTTCCTGGCACCGCTAGCCTGTCTGGGCATGATCTTTCTTTCCCCTCTTCCAATTACTGGCCTCTGTTTGCCTTGAAGAGCCCACTTCTTAGGCACCACCTTCCCAAACCCTCTAAGCCACTGCTTACTTGGATTGTGAACTGTCGGCCCTTGTTCCTGGCTTCTGATATCACACCTACTGGCCAGGCTGAAATTCCTCTTTGCATCCTCTGCAGCTGCCACTCTCAGGGCCATTCCTCCTAGATCCCACATGTGCATTCCAGGGCCTCTCAGTTGGCATCTTCGCCATGCAGGCAATTTGGTTAAGTCATTGTAGCATCCTGAGACATTCACTCTATCCATATAATTTATGCATTGGCCATTTCTTGTCCTTTGAGAAATACCACTGATTGTCACTAGTGAGTGAGAGAAGTGGAACTAAAAGCCAGCCACACTGGGTAGTAACTTATGAGCAGTTCTTGAAAATATTAACAAGATGACATCAAACTTATGTCAAAAATGAAGCATTTTGTCTCTCCTATTTTCATTCCTATTAACATGGCCAATCAAGAGTTATCAATACCTTAAATGTGTATACGAATTTCCTGAGTATTTTTAATTCAATTCGTCTAGGGTCAGGACTGAAATTCTGCATTTCTTTTTCTTTCTTTCTTTTTTTTAAATAGGCCGGGCGCAGTGGTTCACGCCTGTAATCCCAGCACTTTGGGAGGCCAAGGCGGGCAGTTCACGAGGTCAGGAGATTGAGACCATCCTGGCCAACATGGTGAAACCCTGTCTCTACTAAAAATACAAAAATTAGCTGGGCATAGCGGCAGGCACCTGTAATGCATGTTACTTTATAGGATTGGCAGAGCAAAGAGCAAGAGGGGACAGATATGGCAAAGGTAATATAATTCAGATTCTTCTGATAATTTATAAATATCTGGTAGAAATACAAGTTATACTACTGGAATTCCAATTATATTTTAGGAATTCTTATTAATTTAAAATCAATAGACTATCCAAATAAATTAAATGTGAACTTAATTTTGATTTTTGTTTTCCTTAGTTTGTAAGATATAATTTCCAAAAGTGTAATTTGTCAATGAGGTACTAGAGTGCTCTCTTAAAAATAATTGTTTGCTTAACAGAATTTAGAACGGAATTGTGAGTGAATACAAACCATACTGGGACCAAAGTCATCAAGAAACTAAGTACAGCTATGGAAATTTCATTGTACCCTTGAGAGGCCTCCTTTTAAGACCACACAGGCCAAATTAGCCAACCACCCACCAACTCTCTCACTAACAACAGCAAATATTACTTAAAATATTGAGAACATTTAACATGAAAAACAATTTCCAAACAAGCAAGAGTTCCCGTTGCTGCTGCGAAAAGCAATGCTTTTAGTTAAATGAAATAATCATATTATATCATTTCTTAATATTGTATTTAGTTTTCAGAGGCAGATGCAGATTGCTTTGCAATTAAGATCATTGAATAGATCTTTATATGGCAGGCCATTTAGCTAGGGGCCAGGAATATAGGGTGAACAATACACACATAATCCTTGCCTTCATTGAGATTTCAGACTGCATTGACTTTTTTATTCCTACTAGATGTGTTTTCCATTGTAATCCCCCTCCCCAATAACTTTTTTATTTTTTGAGTACAAAACTGAATCTTGAACCCTGATCCAAACTTTTAAAAAATGTGCACAAATGGAATATTTGTAAATAATGCTACCAGTTGGAAAGATCATGCTTCTTACACCTTTTATCAATAAAAATATGTTTAGGTCTGTGTATATGTATAAGCTAATGGCTTCTGCCTTTAAACCTACTTCTAATTTTTTTTTCTTATTTGTTTTGAGATAGAGTCTCACTCTGTCACCCAGGCTGGAGTGCAGTGGCACGACCTCAGCTCACTACAACCTCCACCTTCCAGGTTCAAGCAATTCTGCTTCAGCCTCTTGAGTAGCTGGGATTACAGGCACCTGCCACCAAGCCCAGCTTGCCCCTGATCTCTGGCTTCCAATCTGACATCTATAGTGCCCAGAGGAAGCTCTCTAAAACATCAATCGCTCTTGTCACTCCTGGCTTCAGTGGATACTCATTACTATCAGGTTAAAATCCAAAGCTGTGTACAAGTTCCATGAACACATAAATGTGAAAATGTTGCATTCTATATACCTCCTTTGATTTACACTACATTTTAGTATATTAAATGTTCTGAGATGACCTGCAGTTATATAGGCTTCTCTAGTTTTGCTTAGCCCAGTATATCTCAAATGTATTTAACTGTGGAATTTTTTCCTCCTAGCATTAATAATTCCTGTCAGCATCCCCCAATCCAGCATCCTCTGGGACATGCTAGAGTCCACTGGGTGATCTATGGCCAGCCAGGTCTGATTACAAAACTCTTGTGCTGGAACCCATAGGTGCCTTTCTGAGGGATGCCTGGCTTATCCTCCTCAGAGGGCCTGTGTTGAGCAGCTATGTTTTATTAAACACAGCTGATTCAACTTAAGGTTTTTGGCCTCGTGGGAGACTTTTAAAAATCGTTGAGTATAATTCACTGATTTTACATTTGAAGGAAATAAGGGTCAGAGAGGGAGATACTCAAGATCACACAGATAATAAACTAGACAGGGAACTGCACAAAAATAACTTAGTGCAGAAAATACTCAGAGTGGCATTTTGGGGGAACAGGTGAGAAGAACATAAATAAAAAAATAAATTGGGAAAGTAAAACCAACACCAAGCAATGACTGTCTAGAGCAGTGCTTTCTAATTAAAATATAATGTGAACTACAAATGCAAGCCACATGATGTAATGATAAATTTCTAGTGGCCAAAAACAGTAAAAATAACCAGAAAATTAATTTAAATAATTTATTTAACTCAACATATTCAAATTATTATTTCAATATGTAATCAATATTAAAAATTATTAATATGATATTTTATGTTCCCTTTTGGACAAGTAATCAAAATCTGGTGTGTATTTTATACTTACAACATATATTAATTGGAACTATCCACATTTGAAGTGCTCAGTAGGTAGTTAGTGGCTATCAGACATCAGAGATAGAACACATCCATCATTTCAGAATGTTCTATTGGGTAACATTGATTTAGAACAATGGTTCTTAACCGGGGGTGATTTCTTCATCCTAGGAAACTTTTGGCAATGTCTGGAGAGATTTTTGGTTGTCACAGTTGAGGGGGAGACTGCTACTGGCATCTAGTGGGTAGAAGCCAGGGATGTGGCTAGACATCCTAAGAAGTTGTGATGCATATGATGGCCCCCACAAGAACCAAAAATTGACCCCAAATGCCAATAGTGCTGAGGTTAAGAAATCCTACTCTAGAGAATTGAATGAGCTAATGAGAAATTATATTGTATTTTTTGCGAAAGCTCTCTTTCTCTCACTCACTCGACAAATATCAGTGAAGTTTCAAATACTGCCAGGTACTACGTTAGCGCTTTAGAAATAAAGACGTCAAACATCACCAAATATGGTCATTGAATGCAATAGGTGTTATACTTTATAAAGAGCTGAAACAGGGCAAAGGAAAGAGTCATCAACTTTGCTTATGTTTTTATCCACTACAGAGTTAACATAAAGTCTTGTATAGAGATAAGTAAAAAGGAAAATAAAGGAAGGAAAACAAACAAACAAAATCAAGGCAAAACCAGAGGAATCGGAAGGAAAAGCTTTTTGAAAGAAAAGAAAGACAATACACTAATTTGATAGACAGGGCAGGAAGTTGAAAAGTAAGGCAGAGTGAGATGGAATCTAAGTAATATGTGGAGAAAACATAAGAACGGCCAGTGACATTATCCACTGCTGTCCATATTCAAATATTCAAATATTGCCCACTGTTTTCCCTCTCCTTTCCCGGTGGACATTCCTAAAGGACCCTCTCAGAAGCTACCTCCAACAGTGAGTGTTCTATTTCTTTTTTCCTTTGAGAGTAAAAAGAGCTGATTTTCTGGAAGTATGTCAAGTTGCTCTACACTGGGATTGGAAGGCAGGCCGATTGGAGATACAACGGGGTCAGTGTCTGGACAGCAATCTGTCATGAAGCAAAGCCTGTCATAGACAGCCCTGGAGATGCAGACAAAGACGCTGGACTATTATTTTCCAGAGACAGCCTTTAAAGCACCTTGGGGCCAAAGCTCTGCATGGCCCTGGGCTTCCACGTTGGACCACCTGCCAGGAACTGTGCGTCAGGCTGACCTCTCCCACCCAATGTGAATAACTTCCGAGAGGTAGTCCCCACATAAGGGCAGGGGCTGCAAGCTGGCGAAGAAAGAGAAGAGATTTATAGCTCTAGAATATCTCTCCCTTTTGAAAATGAAATGGCACATTAGCGGGGGAGAGGGGCTTGGCTGAAAGGGCCTATCCCCAGGCATGACCAGTTCAACCTTCATTACCCAGTGCAAAAACCTTGGGTCGGTCCAGGCCAGTCTGCAGAGGAAAGAAAGGATTGGTGTGTTTACTAACAGATGAGAAGAGGCTCCCTCAAGACTTATTTGATCCATTTTTTAAAAGCCTTATCTCATGTGATTTTTTCCCAAAAGATGGTGTTTGCCTGGGGGCCATCACCACCACAGGCCAGAAATCATACCAGCATGGAACACTCCTGTTATGGTCTACTCTGCAGTATACTAGAATTGGGAAAAGAACTCTATATACCATTTAAAAATCTCCTCCCAGTAAAGAGAGAACAAGTTTTTGTGTCTTTTGCAGTCTTTTTGATTCTTCCAATTTTGAAGAAATTGCTTAGAATCTTGAAAACCCTGATTATTCTTTTAACTACTAAAAAAGATCAGCTATTTAAAAAAAAAATAGGATAATGATGGCCTCTTTGATGTGGTTCCTGCATGAACATGGTTTACTTCCTGTCAAGTCATCTCTGCTTTTTGATGACTAGCAGGAAAGTTTCACCATCAGAAAATACAGCATTCTTGGGGGATGGTGCCTTCTTTGAAGTTTTGAGGGACAAAGAGGAGCTCTAGGCAGAAAGACGGAGGTTAATTTCCAGAGTTCTACCACGACGCCCGGGTCTGCGGCTGGACCAGGAAAATCCATAAACAATGAAAACACAGACACGGGAGATTTGCACAGCTTTTAACTTAGGTCAAAAAAACTTGTAATTTGTTAAGTAAGAGGGCACTAACACGTGCCATGTCACGCTAGATTTTCTTGAAAAATAAAAAATATAACAAAGTTAAACTGTCAGTCAACCTGAAAATATTAGCTTTTTATGGGGGCAGGGCGGAACGAATGGAACAGCAGCGCCTTTTTTTTTTGGATTGCCCATTTTCCAAATCTTCTCAGAGAAACACTGATAGGGGAATCAGGAAGACAGGAAATAGAAATAGGAAAACAAATATTGGAAACGTACTTATGAAAGATATGGCACAAGGAGAAAAGATAGGCCTCTGTTACTGGTGACTAAGGTATACAGTAGGGCATAGTGATTGATAAATGTTTTTCTGAGATTGAAATTTGCAATGTTTTAATTGAAGGAGAAAAGTGCAAATGAATGAGAAGCATATGGTATGTTGTACGCAAAGCAGACTGAAGCAATATTTTATCATTTTTAACTCTGCAATGGCAAATACTTTTCAGGAAGTATACATCACATGGGTTTGGGAAAAAAGAGGTTCTAATTATAGGAAATTTCACTCTTTAAACCATAAAACAATATTTTGAAGAAAAAAGAAAAGAAATCCTTGCCCACAAGCATGATAAGATCAAAGATCAGGATCCAGTAGACAAGATTCTTTGTGTTGGCCAAAATTTTATCCAAAAGTGTACGTAAGACATTGTGAAAGATTTATTTATTTATTTTAGCATTATAAAATTACTTTATTATTTAGAATACTTGTCATATACAGCACATAATTTCTCAAAGGTGTTCCAAAAAAATCTGAATCCTGTGTAATGTTACATGGTTAAAAAACTATGCAAATGAAATTGTTACATTCTATATTCTATTTTTGAAGTGTCACTATGCATTAAATACCTGATAAAGATTTAAATACCTTAATAAAGATCTAGATCAATGTGACAATAAAGAACTGCATTGATCAACTATGGCTGTATTTTATCCAGCATTTCCCAGATATATTTGATTATGTGAATCTGTGTTTTTTTTCCCACCCATTGTGAGAAGTTTAAGAATGAGTTTCATACCTGGATGTAATTACTCATTGCTTAGTACATGCTTTTGATTGAAATGTTTTCCTTTCTTTTATTAAATAAAAACGGCATCATAAAATTTTAAATGTTCCTTATCTGGTATTAAATTGTTCTGACTTCTTCCTTGTTATTGACCAGGATTTTGTCAGAATAGGAAAGTCCTTTCTCCTCTGTGCATCTCCTTTCTGACCTTCAGCCAACAATCATCATGCTTTTTTAAAAAATTGATTTTTAAATGATGATGATAATAAAAACAAGGCCGAAGAAGTTGATAGGATATTTAATGTCTTGTTTTCTGAGGTTGGTGGATGCTGATTTAAATCTGAAACAAACTCTAATTGTCTGTCATTCATTCCTTCAATCACAATTTCCAATGTTCTATCTGGTCTCTGAACAGAAAAACAGGTCTCAAAAAACGTCAGTTCTACTGATGTCCTTGGTTTTATATTGAGACATAAAAGGTGGGGAAATGGGAGACCCACTAATAATCCTACATTTTTACCCACATGAGGGTCCAGGGATTGTTTACTGTACTTAGCCTCGAACCTCTTCTCTCCCATGGTCTAGGCAGGAATGCAGAGGGAGTGCTGAC
Organism: Hylobates moloch; assembly: GCF_009828535.3. NCBI lineage: Eukaryota > Metazoa > Chordata > Mammalia > Primates > Hylobatidae > Hylobates > Hylobates moloch. The sequence goes on from NW_026652277.1 coordinate 155,128,184, forward strand.
CCCAGCGTCACACAAAGGGCCTTGGACAATAAAGAAGGTCGCCTCTTTCTATACAGACCTGCCTTTGTGCTCTATGTGGGGCTTGATCTTTGCAGCCCAGAGCTCAGTAGATGCCAGGGAGATAGATGTGATGTGCTCGCCTCATCCCGGGCAGCAGCTGAGCAACTTTCACACAGGCAGGCAGGTACAGCCAGCCTAGTAACAGATGAGAACCCCTGGGGAGTCCTTGACTATGGAGGATGAAAAATCAAAAGAAACCATATTGGACACAGATACAAAGGGAGTCCCCTGCTCCTTTTCTCTCCTCTCTTGTTTGCTTTCTGTCCTTCCTTAGGAAACAGCAGTGAATGTGGAAAGCTGGCTTCCCCTGGAAGCGTTGTTCCTTGGAGGGCAGGGCCTCCAGATGCTGTTCTGTGCAAATGGTTCCTCCCTTTCCCTCCTGGGAGACAACGAGCTGTTCTTTACCCCATCTGCAAGTCCATCTTCTGTCTTTTCTGGATGGGAAAGGCAAATGAAGGGATTAAAAAAATGTTCCAGAGAACGATTTCCTCTGCCTCACTCTGGGTGAGCGGAGGTGCCATGGGGTTGCTGTCCCTGCCCACATCAGGATATCACTGTCCTGGGTTTTGGGAGCAAGGCTCAGAAGTGAGTGCATAAAGTACTAATGAAAAGTTTTCAAAACACTAGATGTTTTCTGCAAATGTGAAAGTAGGTGGTGAAGGCATTTGAAAGGACTTAGGCACCAAAATTATGTAACCACTTTTAAAGTAATGTAACAAAATTGTGTATTTCACTGTTAAGGATGGCCCACCTCCCCTTTTCCTATTTGCTTTAAAAATACTGCAATACGGTTTACAGTGATTTTTTTCTTTTTTTGTATTACCTTTTTGTGAGGTAAAATCAATTTTGTACAGCCTAGTCATATGACAAATAAATAAATAAATAACAAAGAATGATAGCTCATTACCAGGATTCTAAGATAAGTAGTAATTGTGTGAACTCTTTTGGTGAGGTCAAACCATGGCCAAAATCTGTATCAATGAGAGATCCTGGAATTTCCATGTTGAGCATCTCAGCACTCCTCATGCCTTCAGCCCAGATTGACGTAGAAGAAAATTAGAACTAAAGCTCAGGTAGTATTAGTAAATTTAATCTATGCCAGAATGTGTAAGAAGTATTTTTATAGTATTACATGGCAGTCATATATATTGCCTTATTACATACAAGTCTAACTAATATTCTGATGAAGCAGGACACATGGGTATTATATTTTTAAATGTAGGATGATCATACAGGTTTCTGATACTTCTGGTAGTATTATTAGTCTGCCATTTTATGCAGATGTTTCTTAAGAGGAGTCAATAACTCACCATTTAGAAATAAATTAATTCTTTAAAAGGAATCAATACTTCCTTGTTCCAAAGTGAAAACACAAATAACGCTCTCACTATGGGTTGGCCTATATGCCCATCCACGTGTGTATATGATCCTGAAATTAACACAGCAGTATAGTGGTTTTTTGGGGTTTTTTTCCTTCTTAGAGAACAAACAACTCTAGTTAAGAAAACAGCATTTAAGATAGTGGTAAATAAATCTCAATTCAGCTCCTGAATGCAATTAGGTAATAGTGGATGAATTTAGAAATACAAAGCATGGAATACATGTACTCCCTCCCACATTCATGACAGGCATCATAATCAATCCTGACATTTTGTAGCTGGCTACAACTCAGAATCCATCTCAATAATACTCCAAGGAATCACCACTATGCAATCAAGCTGCCGTATAGGATGACCTTCTATTTGCCACCCTTGGACTAGTTTCTTAATCTACTTGTGCCTTAGTTTCTTTATTAGAGAAATGATCACAAAGATTGAGTCCTGTTCACAGGATTGTGAATTTCTGGAATAGATTATCTAGGGATGATGATATATATCTTTTTTTGGAAAGTAAAAATAAAACATAATATCAATAGAGAAGAGTTTCAGTTAAGTCCATCTAAAAATAAGTTAAATTGCACATAATATCTGAGGACCTATCCATTTTTAGAATTCTATCATGGCTGCCTTGCCTCCTCAAGAAACTATTACTCCTAATATCATTGGTAATTAAAACGTATAATAAGTCAGAGACTTAATAAAAGTGGAGTTTCATAGGCAAAGAATACTTCTCTACATATATTTATCTCATGAAGACAAGGTAAAGATATTATTGAGTCTCTTATTCAATGTTTTTCCTAAATAGCATATTCCTCTGTAAGTCAAAATATGACTACTGGGATATCTAACACCTAGAATACTCTTCCTTTCTCCTCTCAGGTTTGCTCTTGTCTTATTTCAAGTCTTTGCTGAAGTATCAGCTCCTCAAAGACGCTTCCATATTGCCTGATTTGAAGTAAATTGACAACATTCCTGTAATTTTATCTCATAGCATCCTGTTCTTTCTCTTTACAACATTTACCACAAAACTCCTATCTATCTACCTATCTATTATCTATCTATCATCTATCTATCTATCTATCTATCTATCTATCTATCTATCTATCTATCTATCATCTATCTATCTATCTATCATCTATCATCTATCTATCTATCTATCTATCTATATCTATCTATCTATCATCATCTATCTATCTACCTACCTTTCTTTCTATCCCTCTCATCTATTTCAGCTATCTTAACTTGTTTAGTAAGTTGTTTCTTTCCAAAAGGGTAGGGACTATATTTTTGTTCACCACCTAAGGCCCTAATATATTCTAGAAGCCCTGGTTGTGCACTAGACTCACCTATGAAATTTTTAGAAATCTCCGTGCACAGACCAAACCCCCCCCAAATTATTAATACATCAGAGAGGATGTGTATTAGTCTACTCATGCTGCCAGAACAAAATACCACAGACTGGGTTGCTTAAACACCAAAATGTATCTTCTCATAGTTCTGGAGGCTAGAAATCCAGGATCAAATGTACCATCAGGGCTGGTTTCTGGTGAGGCCTATCTCCTTGGCTTGTAGACAGCCATTGTCTCACTGTGTCCTCACACAGCCTCTTCTCTGTGCACTCACACAGACAGCAATAGAGAACAAGCTCTGGTGGCTCTCTTTTTATAAGGACACAAATCTTACTGGATCAAGGCCCCACCCTTATGACTTCATTTAAATGTATTATCTCCTTAAGACCCTATCTCCAAATACAGGCACCTTGAGGGTTAGGGCTTCAACATAGGAATTTTGCAAAAGGACACAATTCCATCTATAACAGGATGAAACCAGGCATGTCTGTGTTTTAAAGCTCTGTTCCAATGGCCAACCGTCTTAGTCCTTTTTGTATTGCTGTAATAGAAGACCTAAAGCAGGGTAACTGAGAAAGAAAAGAGGTTTATTTGATGCACAATTCTGGTGGCTAAAAAATCCAAGATTGTGCAGCTGCATCTGGTGAGGGCTTCATGCTGCTTCCACTCACAGAAGAGGGCAGAGGGCTGGGGGAGCAGACGTGTGCAAAGACAGAGGAAGCAAGAGAGGGAAACTGAGGAAGCCAGATTCTTTCAAACAACCTACTCTCTTGAGAATGATTTCATTCCTGGAGTGAAGGAGCCAAAACTCATTGACTCCAGCAGGCAGGCAGTAACATATTCATGAAGGATCCTCCCCTATGACCCAAACACCTCTCACTAGGCTCCATCTCCCAACACTGCCACACTGGAAATTCAATTTCAGCTAAGTTTTGGCAGGGACAACCCACATCCAAACTGCAGCACCAGCTAAAACTGAAAAACCACTATCATGCAGGGAGAAACATCAATATCAATTTTCACTGCAAGCCTTAGCTTTTTTCATGTAACCTTGTTAGCAGCAGCACTGTAAGTTATGACATCCACAGAAAAAATATGATGTAATCCAGCACCATCAAAAAGGAATGGAGAGGATGGAGATGGACACACTGACTGTGCAGAATGACGCTATTGCTGTGGTGCCACGTTCACAGGCCTATGAACGGACTGAATTCAGAAACAAAACACAAAGCACTCTCCTTTTCAATAAGCCTAGCAGTTTGCAGTGTTGAGTACAAAAGCTGGGAAAAGGTTTTATGCTCATTCACAACTGGGGCTAAGCTGGTGGGATCATATCTCTCCTAAGTGTGGCTAGAAGCGATTAAAAACAAGAGGAAGATTTAAAGCTTGATGCCTCCTAGATGTTAATTGGAAGGGAGAGAGGGAGTCCATGCAAATACAGCCACCTGCCTGGAAGACATGTATTTGGAGAAAGGATTTGTGCAAAGCATCTGATTGTCTTTTGCTGTGGATACCCACTGAGTCTCCGAAGCAAGAAACTGGTGAGCTTTGGGTGGGCAGCCCAGAGTTTGGGCACAGTCCTTCATGTAGGAAGCAACTGTTTGGGGTGGAGGCCACAGATCTGGAGTCAGAAGAGACCAATTTGAGACACTGCTGTGCCATTTACCCTCTTTGTAACCACAGGGCAAGTTACCCATCCTCTGAGTCTCTGTCTCCTCAATTTTGTAACTAATAACACATACCTGAAAGGATTGTTGTGAGGGTCATCTGTAAAGCCCAGGATAAAGCCTGGTCAGTATTATTACCATGTGCTTTACAGCAGTCATCACTCTGAAACTCCAATTTTCCTTTCATACAATGAGGGTCAGACCCACCTGCATTAGCTAATTTATGGGACTATTATGTTAACGGTGATGTACTGTTTTTGGAAAAACCTTTAGAGACACTAGATTTTGTCAAATTATTCAATAAAGATCCTTTGTGATTGGATCAAAATCATAAACTAAGCACAAGCTCCAGACACCCTTTCCTTCCTAAAACCCTAAAAATAACAAATTTAAGAAAATTTTTTTAACAAATCCGAGAAACAAGAAATGATGTCCGAGGTGGATCAGAAATTCTGTAGAGTCCCTGAAATAATCGGAAATTTTAAAATTAATTTGGACTTAAGGAGAAAAGCAAAGGCTGAAATACATACAGGAAGGCATCTGTCTGTAATGTAGGAGCAGCCTTGGAGGTGTTCCAAGTTTGGACCCAGCAGATATGGGGAGCAGACTGGGGCCCTTGCATGGCTGGCTGTGGAACACAGTGTAAGCAGCCAGGCAAACCAGTGTTAAAAGAAAAGAAACCTTAGACAAATCAAATTGAACAGAGTTCAATTAAGCAAAGAATGATTTGTGAATCAGGCATAGCCAAGAACCAGAACAGGTTCAGGAGGCTCCAGCACAGCCACATGGACAGAAAAAGGGAAATGAGGTACAGAAAATGGAAGTGAGAAACAGAAACAGCTAGATTGGCTGTAGGGTGGAGCTTGACTTCTTTGAACCCAGTTTCAACAGTTGGCCGACTTTGGCCGAAACATGAGTGTTTCAAAAGGTTACAGTCTGTTTAGACATCCAATTAGGTTACAGTTCACTATGTACAGAGAAACCAAAAAGGCAGTTTTAGGCTGGACTGAATTTAACAATTCCCACCTTTTGGTCATCCTCTCAATTTTGAGAGATAGACCAAAACTTTAGGCATTGATATCACTCTGTCACCATGATAAATGTACTTATTTTGTCTCAAATCCCACTGGGAAATAGCAAAACAGTAGGTTTTGTGAGGTGGAAATAAGGACTTTGGTTTACTGTTTTTTAGACGGCAAGAGTAGAGGGGACCTCCTTGTGTTGGAATCTCTTGTTTATAGGAGAAAACAAAACCTGGTTTGTTTTAGGATTTATCTCTTTCCCTAACATTTTAGTTTATGTTACATTTAGCATGAGTGACTCCATTTTGGTTTGGTCTGGTCTGTCGGGGCCTAGTACACATGCTCAGTTCAAAACAATGACCTTCCAAAATTTTGTTTAAAAAGCGCCCCCTTTTGGTCAGGTTCTCATTTAGGCGAATGTGTGACCAAAACTTAGGGCCTTAGCACCACTCTCATTTACCATCATTTTGGGTTTCTAGTCTTAGCATGTCATTCATAGGTTATGATATCCCCATGGTCACACAATTCCTTGAGTTTTTGTCATTCCAGTCAGTGAAAGACTATTTGACATTCTAGAGATGGCTGCATGCAAACATTTAAAACATTTGAGAGAATATAGTGTACTAGGGAAACTACCATTATGTTTATCAGGAGGACAATGCCAAGAGTTTGGAGTCTGCCCCTTAGCCAGGATCCCCTTGATCCAACTAAAATGAAATAGATCAAAGAATGAGCTAGATAAATAGTCTACTTGTTTTAAACAAGCCTCTTGTTCTGTTTATTAATTTTTTACAACTGAATCTCTGTGATACTCAACGTATTCCTTTATGTGCAACTAGAAGTGTCAGGAACTGCATAGATACTTCTCTGGTTAGCCAGTAAATACTTTAGAACAAGTCTATTATTTAGCACAACTTTCACGAAAGAATTTAAAGTCTGTTGTGTAATCATAGCCTTTGCAGTAGAATTTGCTATAGAGCCTATTATGAGGGATGTATTTCTAACCATTTCTTCATTTATTCCAAACCATGGAAAAAGCAACCTAACAAATGATGCCCATCTAGAAAACTGAAGGCCTCCTGCCAATGTTCCCTTTAATGTATGCTGGCAATGTTCTCTTTAACCTATGATGTAAGTTAAAAAAGAGTGGGCCAATATTCTGTTTCTGACCGACTACGAAGCAACAAATGTACAACTAAAATTTTTCACCTAAAGTGGCCCTTCTTCCCCCATCTATCAAGGCGTAAGTTTGTTCATGTATAAGGTTAGCTGAGAAATCCTCCACGACTAAAAGTATACCCCATGAATGCACACAAAAGACCCCTTTTCAGTTCATTGTTCATAGAGGCATAAGCAAGGAGAACAATGAGAGATAAGAGTCTTATGATAGCAGAAAAATTTTGATCTGTGATCTTGGAGAAAAGCTGTCCACGTCTGGGATGCCACCTCTTTCTGGGGAGAAACTTCCCTGGTTAGCTTTATCTTAAGGTCTGCAAAGTGTGTACGGTTTCAACAGTCTGCAGTGGCCCTTCTGAGTGAGATTATGAACTCAATGTTCCAGGCCCCAAAGTTTTCCTGCAGTGTGAGTAATAAGGGCAGTGTTTGATGTTCTCAGAAGACCCAATCTCCAGGTTCTAGATTGTGAAAGGGTTGATTGTTTGGACAGTCAGTGGAGCATGAAAAGCTTTCTTTACCGGATGAAAATACACTTTGGCATAATGCATTAAAACCTCGCAGCATTTAGTCATATCAGAGTCTAGTAGCAGAAGATACATGAGGTACTATTATTAGGTGCATAGGTCTTCCAGTGATCATTTAGGGCCAAACTTTTGTCTTCCACTGGAAATGGATCTGATTGTCATCAATCGGCAATACCTTTCTCCAAGGCAACCCAGTTAATTCAGCTAGTTTTGCCTAATGCTATTGTATCTGTAATACCTTATTTAACTATTTTATAATTTGTCCACTGAAACAAATGCCTTTATTACTAGAGATTTCTCTAAGAATGTCCCATGAGAAACACGTTTTCAAAAAACTTTTAGCTACTTTTATAACATCAACCCTCTTGTATGAGAAAGCTTTTATACAATCAGAAAACATGCATTGAAAATGACAATTGAATGAAAACTCTCTATAATGTTTAAATGGCACATCAGGTAGCAGAAATGTAACTCAAGTTGTGAGTGTCTTCCCAGGATTGTAGGGTTGACACACCAAATATTGGTCATGAACCATTTTAGCAATTTACAGCAGTCAATATATATTTACTTTGAATTATTTTATTTCTTCCATGATGAGTCACGGAGTGCAGAGCTTTCAGGACTCAGGAAGGGCCAGGCGGCTGTCCAGGCTCTCCGTGTGTCCACACTTAACATTGGACTTATGTCTTCCTAAATACCCATTTTATTTCTTCAATTTATGTGCATAGCACTGTTTACTGGATGGATTATCGTAGGTAACTTGACTTGAACCATGGGGTTTATTCAAATTGCATATCCAAAGAATTTAAGTACTGCCTGATTTAACATGAAAACCTGGCAATGTACAGGAAAGCTTGATATTTAATTAATTTTTGTCCTGCTTGAGTTAGCAGTTTTATAAGCCAGTCAGTCTTTTCATTAGAGTTTTGAGAATTCTTACCCCGTCCAAATGATATGATCCTAAAGTAATCAGAAACCGCCATTCAAGAGTGCTTGTCAAGGTCCTTTCCATCCTTTGATGAACCTCCTTGAAAACACAGACTCTAGGATTTTGTATGCTTGTGAAGAGTTTTCAGAAACTGCGTCAGAACTAAGCAATCAACTGTGGAGATGACTTAAAATGGTCATAAAAACACAATTGAAAAGAAAATTTAGTTATTTCTGTATCCTACAATAATTTAATATAATAACCATAATTATGAGTGATACTATATATCCAGACATATCAGAATTATAGAAAACCCATACAATTTTGGAGCATATATTAATAATATATTCATAAAAACGTAACTGGAGGGTTAAACATCATCTCTTATTTGACAATGCTTCACCTGTTATTTAACATATCAAATAATCCTGTTAATCTCTCCTTTGGATGCTACAGGGGCTGCAGGGGCTCTCTGCAGCATTCCAAAGTTAGAGGTTAAAAAGAAAAAAAAGAGTTAATTTTGAAGTTCAAATTTGATTTTGAGAAGCTCGTCAAATATGTCAGAGGTTTAAACACTCTAGAACAAAATAAGATCACAGGTCACTATAAAAAAGTCATTTATTTAGACAAAGTAATAACCAAAAGATTTTAAAAAGCAAAAACCTTTACTCTTCAACAGAGAGGAGATAGTTTTCCAAACAATCAAAGACCTAAGAGAGACAGCATGAGAGAAAATCTCTGTTCTCTCCTCTCTTCTTTGTTTTGCAGTTTACTCAAAAGGTGAACAAAAATATTTGCTGTCTTAGTAATACTACATGAAACTTTTGTTCAAAAGAAAAAAAATAAATTTTACTTTTATATTAGTGTATTATCAATATTAAAGAGAAAAATTATAAAGAAATTTGTCACCTTTTGACCACACAAGATTTCCAAAAAGTTTTATATCTTACATTTTCCCCAACTTTATATTCATTTAGTCCTATCTATTTTTTATTCCTTCAATTTAAAACAACATTTAAGTAACTTCTAAACTAGACAAAATTATTTTTCTCAACACACATATTGCCATACCTATACCATCTTTTCACCAAAAGCATATCTTCCTTTTGTTTATGCCCTGTATACAGAATTGTTTTTCTCATATCTAGTAGTTTTAATATTAACTATAATTTTAATTTTTAGTAACCCTAATTTCTAGTGAAAACTCTAGGGAGAAATTTTGTTTTATATCAGTATTTGCAGATAAAAACCATTTATAAATTTTTAGAAAGATGTTTCCTTAAATTATTGTTTATTAAGAGATCTAAATACATTTAGCTTTTCTATACCATATAAAAATGACATGTGGCCGGGTGCGGTGGCTCACGCTTGTAATCCCAGCACTTTGGGAGGCCGAGGCAGGCAGATCACGAGGTCAGGAGATCGAGACCACGGTGAAACCCTGTCTCTACTAAAAATACAAAAAATTAGCTGGGCGTGGTGGCGGGCGCCTGTAGTCCCGGCTACTCAGAGACGCTGAGGCAGGAGAATGGCGTGAACCCGGGAGGCGGAGCTTGCAGTGAGCCGAGATTGCGCCACTGCACTCTAGCCTGGGCGACAGAGGGAGACTCCATCTCAAAATAAATAAATAAATAAATAAATAAATAACTAAATAAATACATAAATCCACTAAAATTTTTTTGAGACAGGGTCTCATTCTGTCACCCAGGATGAAGTGCAGTGGTGCAATCATAGCTCATTGAAGCCAGCAACTACTAGGCTCAAATGATCCTCCTTCCTCAGCCTCCTGAATATCTAGGACTACAGGTGCATGCCAACAGCCCAGCTAATTTTTTAATGTTTTTGTAGAGATAGGGTCTTGTTATGTTGCCCAGGCTGGTCTTGAACTCCTGGCCTCCTCAAGTGATCCTCCTCCCATGGCCTCCCAAAGCACTGGAATTACAGGCATGTGACACTGAGCCTAGCTGATTCATTTTTTCTTTCTTTCTCTTTTCTTTCTTCTTTCTTTCTTCTTTCTTTCTTTCTTCTTTCTTCTTTCTCTTTCTTTCCTTCTTTTTCTTTCTTTCTTTTTTTTTTTTCAGAGTTTTGCCCTTGTCGCCCAGGCTGGAGTGCAATGTCAGGATCGTGGCTCACTATAACCTCTGCTTCCCGTGTTCAAGCGATTCTCCTGCCTCAGCCTCCTGAGTAGCTGGGATTACAGGCGCCTGCCATCCCGCCTGGCTAATCTTTTGTATTTTTAGTAGAGATGGGGTTTCACCATGTTGGCCATGCTGGTCTTGAACTCCTGACCTCAGCTGAGCCACCCGCCTCAGCCTCCCGAAGTGCTGGGATTACAGGCATGAGCCACCGTGCCCAGCCCCCTATTAATTTTTTCTAACATATTTTGTAATTATTTATAAGATACTTCTGATCTTTTGGGAAGAAGAAAAATGTATGAACATTTATTTATTAACATAAAGTTTTTACCTAAGTCGCTGGGCAGAAGCCAGAGTCTCAGGTATCTTTTGTGATCATTGGCATAAATCCAACAAATTGGACTGCTATCCACTTGCAGAAAGAAAGTAGATTGTAGTTTCAGAGACAAATGATTTTGAATGCTGCCTCCTTGATGTGCGAGTCTGGAAGCACTTGTCCTCTCGTTGGTTAATGGACATAATATAAAGCATGGGTAAAATGATGCACCTATAAATAAAAATAAATTTTGAAATATTGATTTGTTGATATCCTCAGAATTTTCTTACTAATCTTGCCCTCCCCTCTCCAGCACCTATCAGCACTGATGATGTTTCTTATTTACTTCTTTTAGGGAAATTTCGTGCCAAAATGGACAGAGAAAGTAGATTCAACTCTCTGTCTCTCTCTCTTTTTTTTTTGGACAGCATTTTACTCTATTGCTCACACTGGAGTGCAGTGATGTGATCATAGCTCACTGCAGCCTCAAATTCCTGGGCTCAAGTGATTATCCTGCCTCAGCCTTCTGAGTAGCTGAGACCACAGGTGCATGCCACCACACCTGGCTAATTTGTTTAATTTTTATTTTATTTATTTTTATTTTTTGCAGTGATGAGATCTTGCTATGTTGCCCAGGCTGGTCTTGAACTCCTGGTCGCAAGCAATCTTCCTGCCTTAGCCTCCCCAAATGTTGGGATTATAGGCATGAGCCACTGCACCTGGCCAACTCTCAGCTTTTGAGTTTCAGTATGAACTTCTGAAACTCATAACAGAGGCAAGAATAAGAGAGAAAAGGATTTGGAGACACAAAAACCAAGGCCATAAAGAGCCAGTACTTAAATTTTTTCCATCAATAATGGATCAGACAAATGTAAATGATGTGATCATGAGTCTTCCCTTGGGAGAAGAGATGAAGATCGTCAGGGCTGGAGGAGAGAGAGAAGCAGAGTGGCAAAGCAAGATTGAAGCCATCATGAGCGTCCTTCATATAATGCCTTGAACTCAACTCTGGACAAGTCAACTACCATGGTGAAGGTAAACTGAGCCTCCATGTCTGAAATCAGAAGAACCCAAGCTCGTAAGCATAGCAGAGTCCCTCTACATTGCCATGGTGCTATAGCAGGAAGGCAGAGAAGCTATGTCTAGATAGACAGAGCCTGAGACAGCCCACTGAGGGCATTGAAAAGATCCTTATGTCCCTTTGAGAGGAGGCTGAAGTAGCTGATGAGAGCTGGTTGACCTGGAAAAGTCTCGTGGACAAGGCCCAGGGTGATCTCTTCTCACTATGCATCTTATGTTATTACTATGCACACACTACCTTGGGACTCCTGCTGGCTCAGGATACGCAAGTAATAATAGGCTGTGTAGTGTAATGATTAAAAGAATCAGTGTGGAGTCAATCTGTCTGGTCTAATTCCTAGCCTTACCTTGTACTAGCTGGGGAATATTAGAAAACATTCTTTACCTCTCTGTGCCTTGGCTTTTTTTAAAATCATAATGGGAAAGATGATAGCACCTATCTCCTATGGAAGGATTAAATAAATGAATCTAAAAACTTAGAAAAATGCCTGGCCCAGAATAAATACCTTATGTGTTGGCAAAAATAACAATGATTAGGATTATTAGTAGTAGTGCTATTATTTTGTGATTTCTCTTATAACAACCTTCCTTTCTTTCCTGCCTTCCTTGCTTGTTAAACTCCGATATATCCTTCCAAACTATCAATTGTGTCCGCCCAAATTGGCAGCTCTCATCAGAGCCACATGACCAGAAGAGATCTAGGTCTCTAAAAGAAGAAAGGAGAGACTGTGGGTTAGGGCGGACACAATTTAGAGTTGTGGTCCAGGGATGAGCGAAGGACTAGGGTTGGGCCAATCACGGGACTTCTTTAACTCTAAAATGCTCATAGTTCAGAAGCATGGAGGTTTGTGGAGATTTTATTTGTAAGAGCAGTTTTACTCTCTGAGGACTGAGTGGGAGGGAAGTCTGTGGAAACAGCACAGATAGAATCCTTATTCAAGTTGTGTAGCTGTGAAGGAAGGGGAGATTAGGTCCTTGCCATTGAGGAGAAAGAGGAATTGGGAAACTGTGATTTTAAATGGGCCACACGCGTGGAAGTTGAACTGACCCTGGGTGATAAAAATGAGCCAAAGTCCTGAAGAATATGTGAAAATATCCAGGACATCAGTGGTCCAACCAGCTGAAAAGATCTGCAAAAGAGAAAGAATTTTTGCATAAAAATAAAGGAACAGTGACCTGAAGTAGTGGAGTTTACACTTCCAGTTGCAGGTTCTTGAGGAAGAGCCTCAGAGCTCTGTCCAGCTGGCATAGTGTAGTCGGTCCAAGTGAGTGGGCTCAACTGTGCCCCTCCAAAATCTGTATTTTGATGCCCTAATTCTCCAGTACCTCTCCTATATTCAGAGATCAGGCCATAAGAAGATGATTAAGTTAAAAATGCATTCATTAAGCATCGAGTAAGACACAGACAGAGGGATGGCCATGTGAGGGAGGACATGGTGAGAAGGCGGCCGTCTGCAAGCCAAGGGCAGTCTTCAGAAGAAACCAAACCTATTGATGTCTTGAGCTTGGACTTTTACCATCCAGATTTGCGAGTGTATCAGTCTGTTTTCACACTGCTGATAAAGACATACCCAAGACTGGGTAATTTATTAAGAAAAAGAAGTTTAATGGGCTCACAGTTCCACATGGCTGAGGAGGCCTCACAATCATGGTGAAAGGCAAAAGGCATGTCTCACATGGTGGCGGACAAGAGAAGAGAGCTTGTGCAAAGAAACTCCCCTTATAAAACCATCAGATCTTGTGAGACTTATTCACTATCACGAGAACGGCACAGGAAAGACCTGCCCCCATGATTCAATTACATCCCACCGGGTCCCTCCCACAACACATGGGAATTGTGGGAGCTACAATTCAAGATGAGATTCGGGTGGGGACACAGCCAAACCATATCAGTGTGAAAATAAATTTCTGTTGTTTAAACCACCAGTCTGGTATTTTGTTATGGCAGTGTTCTCCCAAAAATAAACATAGATAGAGTTAGCCAAGGATAGGGAGTTTGGCTAGGACAGAAGAAATGAAGGATGTAAAATCCATCTCATGGAAGGCAGGCCCACACAAAAAGCCACCAGGTGGACTGATAGTCCCAAGCCAGACTTCTCTATGTCCTTTTGTAAAGGGAGCATGCTCTGTGGGAGGAAGAGGCCAAGCAGGACTGAGCTGCTCCATTGTAGGCACTGGTCCGAGTAACAGAAGGCTAGTTCCTTGGGTGGCGCTTCTGAGTATTTAGAGAAATATCCTAATTCTCAGGAGACACAGGATTGCATAATTTGCAAAGCTTTCTGAGACTCAGAGTAAGATATTTCGTCCAAATGGGAAGACTAACCAGTGAGGATAAAAGCCTCTCTGATTCAGGAGACTTAGGGTTCTTGCCAAAGCTGTGGTGGTTCCTGTAGTTCCTGCCCTGCCTAGAATCTTGCCAACATGGAATTACCTGATGGTAGACTTTGAGCTCTAAATCAGGGGTCTCTAACCCCTGGGCCACAGCCACCGTTACCTCCTGCTGTGCAGCGGGGTTCCTAACAGGCTGCACAGCGGGAGGTAAGCAGCGGGCGAGCAAGAGAAGCTTCATCTGTATTTACGGCCACTCCCCATTGCTCACATTACTGCCTGAGCTCCGCCCCTGTCAGATCAGAGGAGGCATTAGATTATCATAGGAGCATGAACCCTATTGTGAACTGCACATGCGAGGGATCTAGGTTGCAGGCTGTTTATGAGAATCTAACACTTGATGATCTGTCACTGTCTCCCATCACCCCCAGATGGGACCGTCTAGTTTCAAGAAAACAAGCTCATGGCTCCCACTGATTCTAGATTAGGGTGAGTTGTATAATCATTTCATTATATATTACAATGCGATAATAAGAGAAATGAAGTGCACAATAAACGTAGTGTGCTTGGATCATCCCGAAACCATCCCCCTCGCCCTGGTCCGTGGAAAAATTGTCTTCCATGAAACAGGTCCCCGATCCCTGGTGCCAAAAGGATACGGACCGCTGCTCTAAACCATGACCTGAAATGCCCCTGAGCACCCATGCTTACCTGACCGTAAAGGTGCCAAGCCTGGTCCAGGACCCTGACCCATGGTGACCTATATCCCAGCAGGGAGGAGGAGCACTTACTACAGGTCACCTTCATAAGAACCTAACCCAGAAGACTTGCATTGGACGGGTCACTGCCCTCACTTGGTGACCCCTTGCCAGCTCTCCTACAAATACATAGCATGTTAAGCAGAAACTCCTTGGGTTTCCTCCCTTACAATTGCCCTGACATAAAAGGTATTGAACGGGGTTTAATTAATAGGGGAAACATAACTACCAATGATGACAGTCTTGTAAGTATCACACTCAGGGTATCCATATCATTATGAAAGCTCAATCCCAGGAGAGGAAAGGGAGGCACATGAGAGATTTCCTAATGTCTCTGTGTTTTTCAGTATTGATCCATGACTTATTCCAAGCGGGTTTTTAAAGTATTTTTCTTCTGGCAGTTGACTCATTGTCATGTACTCTTGGTTCCTGGTTGAAAAACTCTTGGGTTTTTTCCCCACTTCAGCTTTTTTGGTTCTTAATTTGGTTAAATTGTTTTAAACCTTCCTCATCAGTACTGCGTATAATATCTAATAGTTTATACACTAATTAATATGCTTGTAATCTTTCCAGTACTTCTAACAAATCAGTAAATCAGCAAAAAAGAGGGTCACGCCAGACATGGTGGCTCATGCCTGTAATCCCAGCATGTTGGGACACCAAGGCAGGTGGATTGCCTGAGTCCAGGAGTTCAAGACCAGCCTGGGCAACATGATGAGATCCCATCTCTACAAAAATTTTAAAAATTAGCCAGTCATGGCTAATGCCTGTGGTTCCCAGCTAATCAGGATGCTGAGGTGGGAGGATCGCTTGAGCCTGGGAGACTGAAGATATAGGGAGCCAAGACTGTGCCGCTGCACTCTAGCCTGGGCAACAGAGTGAGACCCTGTCTCAAAAAAAAAAAAAAAGGAGGGTCAGATTTGTCTTCAACTTTAAAAATGTTTGTCCTTTGAGCTGGAGCTGCAAGTTAAAATTTTAAGAAATGTTTAGAGTAAAATGGAACAATTCTCCCTGGTGAGAGAATTCACTTCTTCTTCATTGCTGGTGCTATTTCTTTACAGAGTTTTGCAATAGGGATTAGGAGGAAGTGTGAATCAGAGCCCCTGCTCGTGGTTTCACTGTCTTATTTATCTCCTCCACTTGCTGAGACAGAAGGGGAAATCCAGGGAGGGGTTGGGTGGAGAAGACAAAAGAGGTGAGAAGAGGAGAAACAGAGAAAGAAACACAGAAAAAGAGAGCAGATAAGTGGAGAGAGAATACACATATTATAAGGGAGTAACAAATGAGAACCAAAAGAGGCAGAAGTTAGGCATTAACACTTTTATGTCATCTTGTATTTACTTGCAAGAATATAAGCATAGAGATTAGATGGTTTAAAGAGTGTGTGTGTTTGTGCACGTACACGCGGATGCATGCTATTTTCAGCAGGGATAGTATAAGTCCTTGGAGCACTTAGCAGCAGGCTAAACAAATTGTCTGAACTGCCTTGAATGCTCTAAGCAAACTTGCCATTTTTATTCATGGGCCTCTGAGCCATGGCTCCCAGTGGATACATGAAGATTAAATAAATTATCTTTCTGATCATTAGTGAGCCCACTCTGTTTTTCATGGCAAAGGTGGCGCCTGCAGTAATTCTGTGGACAGAACCTTAGCTTTATGTTGGGCAAGAAAAGGTTTTGTCTTTACCCCTGTTTTAAGGCAAGGGGGCAATGCAGAGGATAAACAGGTGCATAGGCCCAACCCTAGCCCACCCAGCTGGTGGGGCAGGGCCAGGGCATGGAAAAGGGGATGAGGGGCCATCTTGCCAGCTGGGGTCTGATGACTGAAAGAGTGGCTTCAAGCAGTAATGCTCATTCTCCTCTAGCGGCAAGGCTCTGCTTCAGTGCAAAGAGAGGGAGACATGGAGGGAGGCTGTTGTGTGTTCCTCATGGAATATGTATTCCTACAAGACAAGAAGAACAAAGGCTTGCCCAATGTGACCAGGAAAGATGTGCATCCCCTGCAAGGGCCCAAAGTGCCTTTTCTTGCTCTGAATCTACAGCTTTTTATATCCCTCCAGGCCAAGACCTTCTGTGCCTCTGCTTCTTCCCTTCCATCTGATGACGACCTCCAGCCTGGACCCATAATCGGGGTCAGCAGGGAAATGGAAGATCTATTCTGCAAACTGCCTCTTTCCCCTGCTGTCTCCCCCAACTCGGTCCTCTCCCAAAGGTTTGTTCTCCTGCTAGATGTTAAGTTGATGATTCTAAATCCCAGATGTGTCATGCTCAGTTAGTGAATAACAGACTGTCAAATAGAGCAATAAATCTTCTCGCTCAGTGACTGCTGCACAGAGCTGCTATGCCACGGCACTCACATACCCACTAATTCTGTGTGATGAGTGAGGCTGGCGGCAGCCCTGTGTCCTCCAGGGACTGGTATCAAGGTGCAAACATATTGAGATGGGATGATTGCTGGATCCATCCTTCTTTCCCAGCCCCTCAGTTCATGACTAGAAATCCAAAGGCAGCCTGCCATGTAAGCTCTGTTAATTACGTTGGCTGAACGCCTCTTTGGAATCTCTATCCTGCCTGAGATTCTGACAACTTTTTCAGAGAATAGCCCGGTCCAGGCAAACTGCTGGTTTGGATTGTTGTATGAGGTTGTTTTCTATTGCAGGGATTCCTTTATTTTTCTTTATTAAGTGATAAGAAGTGGAGCTTTTCTTTGGTATCTCTCCCTTAGGCAGACACCATTCAGAACATTGGGGATTCCTCTTCTCTCCTACTAGGTTTGACCCCTTAGCCAATCTTCTGGAGAGAAAGCACTGAGTTGGTTTTCATAAGGTCTAGGGAATGGAATAAAATGGATTCATGGAATCCAGACAAATCCATTCCTAGCTTCACAGCCCTTCTATGAATACACAGTTGCATTTTCCTAGGTGAGACTATCTCCAGCAAAGAGAGGCCTAAGTCATCAATTGCCATATTTGCTGCTAAGTGAATATGGCTACCGTGGTGACAGAATTCTGTGCATATCTGTGCTGTCAGGAATATTTGGAGCCCTGTATGAACATCCCTAAGACTGTAATGTAATGTCTCCCACTCAATGACTAAGAGCAAGGAATTCTAGACAGACTGCTGTGGCTTGAATCTTGACTCTGCTATGCTGTGTCTTCCTCATGGAAAACGCATTCTTGGAGAGGAATTCCTACAAGAGGCACTCTGAGCCTCAGTTTTCATGGCATGATATTAGTTCTTACTACATAAAGCCAAATCACATATCAAATGACATAATGCATGTAAAGTGTTTAGTACCAAGTAAGTGTTTGGGATGTGATTGGAATTATTAGTATAATAACATTGATGATCAGGATTTCAGTGTGTAATGCTTACTGTCGCATTACAACTTATTCTTCTGCCATTAACAATCATTTACTACTTCTCTATGTGTGTATGTGGGAGGGGGAGTGTTTTGTAAAATCAGCATTTCTATCAGAATTATGAAATGTAAAATTGGGATTTGATTGTGCTGTTTTGGAGAAACTGAATGATTTTAACATTCAGCTTGTCTGGGTGTTATTTAGCTGGATGCAAGTATGAAGAAATCCCTTTATACCCTTACAGTATATTTGATATTTTGTTTTTTCTTCAGTTCCTAGAAGAAGAGACACACATCATGGGAAGGATATACAGGTAGGGATCTTTAGAAATGGCATTACCGTATTAATATTTATGTCCTCTAGTAAGATATAGGTTTCTGTGCAGGTAGGGAATAGAACATCCAAGTATAGACTTTTCTAATCATGGGTTTCACAATTTATTTGTGTCCCACAGAAGCTACTACAAATGAAGAAAAAAAAAATTTTTTTTTGGATAGGAGCTCCCTCTGTCACCCAGGCTGGAGTGCAGTGGCCTGATCACAACTCACTGCAGCCTCAATCTCCCAGGCTCAAGCAATCTTCCCATCTCAGCCTCCCAAGTAGCTGGGACCACAGGCACATGCCATCATGCACAGCTAATTTTTGTATTTTTTGTAGAGACCAGGTTTCTGCACGTTGACCAGGCCAGTCTCAAAATCCTGGGCTCAAGTGATTCGCTCACCTTGGCCTCCCAAAGTATGAGGATTAGAGGCACAAAATGTGTTTTAATCTTCCCAGTTTGACTTTCTGGCAAATCTTTTGTGATTCATTCACTATGTATGTGGGTCCAGAATTTGTCCTCTTTAGGTAAAAGTCTTCAGTTTTCACACAGAAACTGTTAGATAGCCAACATACCCCCTCCCTAGCTCAACTATTAAATGTGTTGCTTCTGAAAGCATAGACTACTTGCTCCATGCCAAATTTTATTTGCCCCCGTAAGCTCCTCTATAGTTGACAATCCAAAATATGCCTCCTGTAGGTTCCATAATGAACTGACTACTCAACGGAAACTGAGAATTTCCATTTCAAATGCAAAATCCCAAAGACATCCATGTATTTTGTATTTTTCTTGAAAGTCTATCCTCTCCTACCTTCTGATGTTCTATTATGACAGCCTATGTTAAAGTAATTTTTCAAAAAGATGCATTAGCTCAGGCCACATTTTCACCGTGTGCCAAAGGGAAGCCAGTGCTGGTGCTTGTCCATGGGTGGCTTCTGCTTATAGATTATGGAATTCTTAACCAAAAGAGCGACCAGTGTGACTTCTTCTAGAGGAGGCCTGAGATAGTAACAGGAAAGAGTTTTGACTCTTTTACTTATTGCTCTGTGTCTCTAGGAGATCACTTAAACTCTCTGAATCTCAGTTTCCACCTCCGTGAAATGAGAAGATGATGAAAATATGGTGATAAGCTGACTGAATATGCATCGCTTCTGGGCATGTGGTAGTAGTTCAACAACAATAGCTATTATGAGGGTTATCACTCAGTGAACCATAGTTACTCTGGAGACAGAAAAAGTTACACCAAGGCAGTGACTTACTTGTAAGCAATTCATTCATTCATTCGTTCAGTTATCCAGTGTTCAAGTAAGCATGTGTAGATCGCTTATTTCATGAGGTTACAAGGTTTGTGTTGAGTAGGGACCCTGGCTTGAACATATTTGATCAGGGTGAAAAGGCATTAAAAAACAGAAGTGTTTCATTTAGCAACATACCTTTTTTCAAGGTCAGGATCCCCAAATCTTTAGAAGCTACTTATTTGAAGAGAGGGACTTGTTAATGAGTTTACTTCTTGTCTCAAAACCAGAATCTTAAGATAATAACAAAATATCAGAAGCAACATGAATGTCCACCAGCAAAAAAGATGAAAAACTAAATTATGGTTGATAATATAGTATAATAATACAGAGCAGTTAAAAGTGAAGAAACTAAGGCAGGGCACGGTGGCTCGTGCTTGTAATCCCGGCACTTTGGGAGGCCAAGGTGAGTGGATCACTTGAGGTCAGGAGTTTGAGATCAGCCTGGCCAACATGGTGAAAACTTGTCTCTACTAAATACAAAAAAATTAGCCAGGTATGATGGTACGCGCCTGTAATCCCAGCTACTTGGGAGGCAGAGGAAAGAGAATCGCTTGAACCCAGGAGGCAGAGGTTGCAGTGAGCCAAGATTGCACCATTGCACTCCAGTCTGGGCAACTGGAGTGCAATGGTGCAATCTTGTAACACTTTAGGCAGAGTGAAAACTCTGTGTAAAAAAAAAAAAAAGATGAATGAACTACATCTACGTGTATCATTCAGAGATACGTTGAGTGAATAGAGCAAGTTGCATAATATTAGGTAAAGAAAACTACAGTTCATATGAAGGTTAAAAGAGAGAAGGTTGTGTATTATTTATGGATGCATAATTATGTAGTAAAGAGAAAATCCACACCTTGATGGATGAAGTAAAAGTATGAAAACACCCAGGGAAGGGCATCCCCCAACTTCAGGAGACTGGATAACACTGGACAGGGAGGAAGGACTGTCATAGAGACTGTGATTAATCAGGCCTTGCTGATATTTCCAGTATCTTGTTTATTTAAAGAAAAGGTTTGATGTGCAAATAAATGTACAAACTAAGGACTTGAAGTAAAAGAAATAATTTTTAGAAACAGTTTTTAGGTTATTTTTGAAGATTTGTTTTAGAGATTGAAATAACACCCTATTTCTGCTTAAAGCTGTTATATTCTGTTTAATCCTGCTTTAGACATTTAAATTTCAGTTGCATCTTTAAGTCCATGATAAGGATATGGCTATGCAAGAAACACTCATTCCCTGCCTCATCCCATGTGATGGACAGCTGGTTTCACAGCAGCTGGATGGGAACATTTGCTCTGCTTTCACTCTTGTTCTTTCCATCCCTCTCAATTCAGGTTTATTCTCAGCTCCTGGCTTTACTCCTGGGGGTTGCCATTTTCAAATGAAGACAGGTTTGTTGTTTTGTTTTTGTGTTTTTGACCCTCAGCATCACTTCTAGATATCACCAGAGCTCTTACTTGCCATTGGAGAGCTTCCTGTGCTTGTCCTTCTAGGGCAGCACTCCTAGCTCCAGGACCACAGAAGTCCCCATTCTCTAGGACTCCACATTCCCCATTCCCTCAGATCTCTACTGGACCAGTAGTGAGATCATTCCTGGAGAATAGGTCCAAGGAAATCAGTCACCCATATAAGCAGATCAATTTACAAGCCACTTATAAAGAATATGAATTAGAAAAAGATAATTGTTACATTTCCTCACTGACCAGACCCGCTTAACTTCTACTTTCTGCTTTTTAGACCATCGGAGGTAGGGGACAGAGTGACATAGGAAAAACACTGACCACCTTCATATGAGAGAGACAATTAAAAGCTAGAGAAATGTCCATTTCAAAACCACCTTGTGCAGAGCTAACTTAAGCTCTGAGGCCAAAAATGAGTCCTGAACACAAAACAAAAGTTTTAGGTCCAGGCAGAGTGCCTCATGCCTATAATTCCAGTACTTTGGGAGGCAGAGGTGGGAGGATCGCTTGAGCCCAGGAGTTCGAGACCAGCCTGGGCAACATAGTGAGACCCTGTCTCTATTTAAAAAAAAAAAAAAGAAAGAAAGAAAAGAAAAGTTTTACAGGGAATTATTGTTATGTATTCTACTTAAGAAGGGATTTTTTCTCAAAATTCAAGAAAAAATGGTATTTAGGAACTTCTACATATTTTAAAATTTTATTCTAAATCGTGTGTCTTTTTTAGAATACATTAATTGGTGATTAGTACAACTTTAAACAGAGGTGCTTAAAGACTTCTATTGCTGGAACAAACTGTCCAACACTATAACAATTAACTGTGTCTATGAATAACTGAGCTGTGCAGTCCATGAGGACATGATCAAAGTGCCAATATTGGCTTGGTGGGAGTGTGCCCCAATTATACATCAGTCTCACCAACACTGTTACTCTTATAAATTAAAACCAACAGAGAAACTGGCAGACACAATCGATGAGTCTTTACAACTGAGGTGGAAGAGCAAACATCAGCCAGTGTGAGTCCACTAAACCACCTGACCCATGTTATTATCCTGATTAGTCTGGCTGGCTTTTGTTGTCTGTTCTTGACTGTAAGTTTCCTGAGGATGAAGAAGCCCCGACTCAAGTTAGCATAAACTGTAGTCATTGTCTCAACAATTTCCATTTTAAAATCCAGACCCAGTTAAAGGATATCTACTGCTCCACTCTTCACAGAGGTAAAATTTCTTTTCTTTTTTTTTTTAGAGACAGGGTCTTGTTTTGTCACCCAGACTGGAGTGCAGTGAGTGGTAGGATCATAGGTCACTGCAGCCTTGACTTCCCAGGCTCCAGCGATCCTACCACCTCAGCCTCCCAAGTAGCTGGGACTAGAGTTGTGTGCCACTATGCCCAATTAATTTTTGTATTTTTGGTAGAGACGGGGTTTCACCACGTTGC
Organism: Hylobates moloch; assembly: GCF_009828535.3. Lineage (NCBI taxonomy): Eukaryota > Metazoa > Chordata > Mammalia > Primates > Hylobatidae > Hylobates > Hylobates moloch. The sequence continues at coordinate 155,150,775 of NW_026652277.1, forward strand.
CCAGGCTGGTCTCGAACTCCTGAGCTCAGGCAATACACCCGCCTCTGCCTCCCAAAGTGTTGGGATTACAGGCGTGAGTCACTGCGTCTGGCCAAAATTTCTTGTTTTTTTGTCTTTTTTTCCCTGCCCCACGAGAGTGCTCCACCACTTCACAGTGTGAGATGACAAGCTATCCCAGCATTGTGGCATGGTGAATTCTCACCCACTGGTGATATACAATAAAGTCAATGGGAATTTTCTTTAAAGAAAGATCAGATTTTGGGTGATATGTAAATTTTCAGATTTCGATTCAGATTTCAGCAAACTTGTAGAGACCAGAGTCCTGTTGATCTACAATTCCTTGTGAAATTCCATGGACAAGTTTATAATATTAAATTTACAAAAAGATTTTCAGAGCCTAAGAGTCCACAAAGAATAATGCATAGTTCTCTTGTTTAAAATGTAAAAGACATTAAAATTAGAATCATTTTATCTTCTCCTGCATGCTTGTTTCTTCAGAGGGTGGAAATAAAGAGAGAAAATCTCTGTATATTCAATGTCATTCCTTTGGAAATTTAACTTAGAACCATGCAACAACCCACAAGTCACTTAATTTCAAATTCTGGTTCCAGTTCAGCCTTGATGGCTTGCCCAGACTCGTATAACTTTATGGACTCTCGTTTCTTCCACACTGTGTCCTCTTCTTGTCTTTGGAGAAAATCAGAAGTAAAAGGAAGATATACTCTCAAGAAGTGGCACGCTTAAATGGAGAATGCCACCTCTCCATGTAAGAGACAAAAGCAATTATCTTTCCAAATTCTGATTGCAACCAGTGTTCATAACCTTCTTTCCCTTTAAGTCTGTTACTAAATCTAAATATAGCAAAACTGGTTTGCTTAATTCTAGTCTTCTCTTAGTTCCCCCTGACCTTAAAAGGCAACTGGAATAAGAGAATTCATCTAATTATTATTTGTGAAAGTAAATAATGGAGGGAAAAGTAAATAAATGGAAGGGAATGAGGTGGCTGAGGAGCACAGAGTTCAGGCACTAATAGGAGAGGCCATTTCACAAAAAATTATCTGCAATGTCATGTTAAAATTCCATGGACAAGTTCATAATATTAAATTTAAAAAAGAATTTCAGATTCCAGGAGTCGAGAAAGAGTAATGCATAGCCCCGTCAATTGTTTGTAAAAGTGAATAATTATTTGTGAAAGTAAATAATGGGAAACTAAGACATCCCCTTTTCCATTAAGAGAAAATTCACCAAATATGAGTTTTGGCTACTATTTAATGCTATTAAAAAATATGACTTATTTCTCTAGGTTCTGCCACTGAAGGTGACTGTAAGAATTTTTTTTTTTTTTTTTTTTTTTTTTGAGACAGAGTCTCTGTTGCCCAGGCTGGAGTGCAGTGGCGCAATCTCGGCTCACTGCAACCTCTGCCTCCTGGGTTCAAACGATTCTCTTACCTCAGCCTCCTGAGTAGCTGGGACTACAGGTGCATGCCACCACGCCCAGCTAATTTTTTTTATTTTTAGTAGAGACAGGGTTTCACTGTGTTAGCCAGGATGGTTTCGATCTCCTGACCAGGAGGCCTGCCTCGGCCTCCCAAAGTGCTGAGATTACAGGCGTGAGCCACCACATCTGGCCGACTGTAAGATATTTTTAACATCTGACCTCATCTTGCATCACACTGTCCATCACTCAGGGTGCTGCAGTCATGTTGGTCTTCCTTAGGTCACTTTAACATGCTGCACTTGTGCTACCCACAGCCTTTGCATCTGCTCTTCCCTTGCTTGGGACACCATCCCCCAAGATTGTCACACAGTTGCTTCTTCCTCACCATTCTGATATCTCTCAGGGAGGCCTTCCCTAACAACCTATGTAAAGTATCTGGTCCCCTTCAACCCCTTCCCAGCAATCTCGTTAGCTTTCTACACTCTCTTCACAGCATTTGCTTTTCCGAAATGACTTCATATGTATGTTTATGTATAAGCTGCATTGTCTGGGTTCTGCCTTTATAATATGTTATCTGGGGTCAGAGCCTTGGTCAGCTTTGTCCACCTCTTTATCCCCAGTGCTTGGTAAAACCACCCAACAGGGAGCAGGCTCTGGATCAATACTTGTGAATAAACTAACAAAAGAATGAATGAATAAAACCCCGGGCAGGTTGCTTAAGCTTCTTCAGTTTCCTCATTGGTAAAACAAGGATAAATAGCACTGACTTCATGGTGGTATCGTACAAATGAAAGAAGAAAATGGCTATAAAATCTAGAACAGTGTCTGACACATAGCAGCTGTTCAATAAATGTTTGTTTCTTTCCCACCTTCTCTCTTGATTTTTCCCACAGTGGCCCTCATAGCTTAGCATGGAATGGAGGTATTCCTTCCTCACCACAGCCCAAAGTTGCTCTTGTAGTAAATATAAACCTCATTCCACAAGTTTCAGTATGCAAGGATATAACCCTAGTTTTTACAATTCAATTTAATTTTTACTGTGAGCCTATTCTAGGTAACAGAATTATCTCAGTCAACTGAGGTTTTAAACTCTCCTTTTCCCCTGGGCTGTCTGTAAATTCCAAAGGACTTACAGAGTGCAAAAACTGGCAGAGGGCAGACTGAAGTCTGTTATGCTAGGCCCTCTTCAAAGGGGTAAATCAGGAATTATCCTCCACACATGTTCTCTGAAGGTCAAAGTGAGAAGAAAATGGAGGGAACCTCTGAACCCCCAGGGCCTGGCTCCCCTCAAGAGTTAAACTCAGAAAAATCCTCCTGATAGCCCACAGCAGAAGGTCAAAAACTGTCCCACTCAGTTGAAACCTGTAGGTCAAAGAAATGGCTGGTTGTGCATAAACTAAGAAACGTGCATATATGATGGGTGGCCTAAGAGTCTCTGGATCATAACAAACTGGGTCCTCAGACAAAGCCATCATGGCCTTTTCCGGGTCATATGACCCTGCCCCTTTCTAAAAGTAGCGATACCACCTTCCTGGACTTACTTGGGACAATAGAGTGACCCAGGTTTGTGCCCTGGTAAGTACTACAAATGGAATCCTGGTGCCAAGAGTACATAGGTGAGCATTTGTCTTCTAATCTGTCCCAGCAGATAAACCTAAGATGAGAAGTATAAAAAATGGAAGACAAAATACATTGGTTTACAGTCAATTCAGATGCAATCTGTTAGTATAAATAATGGCTACAATGTGGTGGAAAAGCCATCTGTCACTTTAAGGCAAAAATGCAGTTACTTTTAAGAAAAGAAGCTCAGGAAGAATAAATTTATCCCAAGGCTCTTGAGCTTGGAATGCATTTGAAGAAAAGTGGATGAGTTTTTCTCACCCAGAAAATAAATCACGTTGTCATGATTGCAGGTTTCTGCTTTGTTTTGTTTTTTATATCATGCAGCATCCTTCTGTTTAGGGCTTACACCCTGGTGATTTTTCTGGTTCCACCAGGATATTTGAGCAAGTATCATTTTTAGTGAGGCAGCATATGGCAAGGCACTTAGTTTGCTGTTGTGCATCTATGCATGTGTGTTTGCTATACGTAATACACACGCGCGCACGCACACGCTCATCTCTTCAGTTCTAAATCCAAACCCTCTTTGTAAATTAAGTGAGCCTAGAGAGTTGGAAACACAACAGCAGCAAAAGGCTGGGGCTGGCAGCCACTGCTTAAAGCTGCGTATGACACAAAACTGGATTATAATGTCATTCACTAAATGACAGATCATTTAGTGTCTTGGAAGAACCTGTTTTCACACTGCTGAAGCTCTCGCAGGGGAATTCCGTGTGGGCTCCTTATTGTCAGAGCTATTTTTCACCCAATTTGTTTCCAAATGATGTCTAACCTGAGGTCTCCCCACTGAGAGAGGTTTAAGCCATGATTAATGAGGGGTGCTTGGCCAGGCCCACCTGGGAAATGGCCCATCTGCAAACTCAGGTAAGATGCAGAGGCCTACAAGGCATCAGTTTGTGAACGGCAGGCAGCTTCCTGCAGCTCGAGGCTCCCACACTGCAAAGGCAAGGTGTTCAGAATTAGCAGGATAATGTTTCAGGAGACGCTGGAGACAAGTGTCACTCCTGCTGTTTTTTCCCTGAGATGTTCATGGGCGAGGTGCTCTCCATCTTGGTATTAAAAGATACATTTTCTGTTCCTCAAGCTTATTTACTCTCTTCAAAGCTTTCACACATATGTGTGGCAAAACAAGCAAATAGACTTATACATGTACACAGAGAGTTGGCTTTGTCTCAAAGGACGAGATTACTGAGCAAGCAGGAATTAGATTTATAACACCGTGGTCTGTTTTGACGCTGTACATGAACCTATATGATCATTTTTATTTCCAGTGCCTAAACTGCTGTTTGTTATATTCAAAGGTATCCATATTTCCGTGCATAAAATGTATGTTAAAATAAATTCTCTTTTCTGTAAATTAAATATTGGAAATATTGGAATACATTTTTTTAAATACCAGGTCCGTGAGTAGTATAGATCTTCTAATAATTTGAAATCTTTGGAAAGGGATAGCCTTTCACTAAAGGAATAGAACATTTAAAATAAGCAGAATAGAATGCCACATTTGTTCTAAGATAAAATGATATAAGCACAAATTGGATAAGGAATTCCATGTTCTTTTAAAATACCTAGCTGGAAAAAAACAAAAACAAACAAACAAAAAAACCCGAGGAAATAGGTCATTCTTCATAGCAAAGTCCATTCCTTCCCTTATTCAAGATGCACATTCTAGGCTTTCTCTCTAGGCTACCACTAACGATGACATCCCACAATTCCATCTGTCAGGACTAAAACCTAACAGATCCAACTGTCTCCAAATAAAACAGATTGTTTGCTGGGAACCTTTATGACCCATAAAGAGTGAGAGTCTATCCTGGTGAAACATTTCTTCTTGTAAACAACCAACATTCCCTGAATCTCACCAGCTGACTTTGAATCCATCTATTTCTCACTTGGCATTTGGCTTCATCCGAAGCTTCTTTGATGGCATTTTGTTCCCAACTGTTGTGCAAAAGATGCTTTCCATTGAGTTGCTTCTGTATCCAGACACCAAAATGATCCCACACTTTCTTTAACTACTTCTGTTGCCAGCAACATGTTTACCATGATTTAGATGTCTATTATACGCATGAATGACTTGTCTACCTAATTTCATCAAAAAATGAACCCTCATAAGTGGCACAGATGTTGGTATGATGGTAATCAAATTAGTTTTTGGACAGGTTTATGGCCACTTGCTGTCAGTTAAGCTCTCTTTGGCTATCTTCACTTCTAATACAGTTTTGATGGTGATTAATGGCTCCATTAATACACAGTTTGTGTTATGACAGACCTAATATTATAGTCTTGTTTGCTGACCACAGATGACAATACACTTGGTAAGATTCAGGTCTGCAAAGTATTAGCTGTACATCTAGTGTTAGATTTTTACTTCCTTGGTCCTAGTGTATGTATATTTAGACCCAACCACAGTGAACACTCTATTTGTGCCAAAACTTTGTTTTAAGTTAAAGTTCCTTTCATGATCCTTTTCTTTGTTATAGGAATGCTGTTGCCTTAAATTTTTCTTGTTAATGCTATGTTTCATTCACAGTCTTTGCATTCCTAGTCTTATTTGCTTCCACCTCTAAATTCTTAAAATCTTTGCTGTATACAAAGCTTTTCTGTTTTTTTTTTCTTAAATTTTTCATTTATTTGACTGCTTGAATAATTTTCAAAAAAATCTCTAATTATATCTCCTTATAATCTTTGTCTTTATTTTTTTCTTCCAAACAGTGCACATCATTCCATTCATGGCTATTCTAGCCTATTTCTTAGACTTTTCCGAGAGAAAATTTTTAATTGAAATCTCTTGTGAGCAGCACACATTTATTTGTGTTCATTCAACAGGGCTGCTAAAAGGATGAGAACAAAATGGGAGCCTTGTAGGCTAAACTATGGTAAACACATTTGGATTGTTTACACAGCTTTTATTATGTTTAAACAAACATGGTTTTTTTATAATGAAATTGAGTTTCCTCCTGCACATATTTGATTTTTATGTTCATCTGTGCACTTGCCTAAACTCCACCCACTTGCTGCTATGCAAATACAGATTATGCAAATTTTTGTTTTGAATTGGGTGAGCTGAGCAGATGCCCATTTTAGCATAAACAGTTCAGAAAAAAAGGCTTGAATAGACAAGCACTATTGTAAAAGTACCTAAATGGACATAAAGATGAATGTTTGTTTTCACACAAACAAAAATGTTAAAGACAGCTTTTCACTCTTATGAGAAAAATCTAAGGTCGTTTTCTAATAAGGCTAACTGCTGAAATTCAATTCCTCATTTAATAGCAAGACTCCAGACTAGACCCAATCTACTGTGGTGGATCTTTGAACCTATTAATTTATTGTAATCCTCTCTTCACTTAAGTCAATATGATCCCAGCTGTCTAGTAAATTATCTTTATCTGAGGCTGGCATCTCTGCTGACTGATTTTTCTTTTATTTTCTTGGATTTTTTTTTTTATTTTTAGTTGTTACCGCATAAATTTACTAATACATAAATGGTTTTATCTGTGTGTGTTGTTAACACAACCCCATAAAAAGGGAAGCTTTACAAAAAGCTTAGCAAAACTTAAGGCATGCAGGGGAAACCTAAATGAAAAGGAGTTTAAAATCTAATTCTTACATACAGTTACCATTTTTCCTCGAAATTTTTAAGGAAGGCATCTGACTGAGTTGTGTCTTTGCCATCTGCTGAGCTATCTCTCTGAGAAGCAGTGCTGATTCAATATTGTGAGCGTTGCAGCCTCAAGAGTTGGTTAGAGGATTATGAGTGACTTAACAGTCAGCCAGAGTGCATCAGAAAGAAACATCTCAGCATACTATGGCAAACTTTACTTACTATATACTGTGAATCATGAGGTTTTCCTTTTTTTCTAATTTGTTAAAATTATTGACAAGTTCTTGAAAAATTCTGGAAGATTGGTGCCTTTGGCACCTCCCTGATTTGGATGGCGCATTTGGATGGCTCTATGACAATGGGCCTGTATCTCTTGTATATCCATGTACAGTAGCGGACCACAGTAGATGCTCAATGAGTGTTTTGGGGTAATTCTCCAAAGGATATTTGAATATCAGAAAACACATTTGATGCACAAGGTAAAGTCTCCAGTGAGTGGAGGTCCAGGGTCCACGTCACTAACAGCAGCGACTGCTGGCATGCCAAAGATCCCTCAGGCTGTTGATATCATAGAATAGGGTGTGACACAGTCCTTGCTCATGGTCACTCAAGAGCCTCTTAAACTTTCATGACTGCCTCAGGTGGTCGATCTGGTTTGGGTACATCTTCTAGTGCCCTACTGGTCTGGAGCCAAAAGTTCTTCTCCAAGGTGACCTGGCCCTGGTTTAAGAACTTGGTCATTTATCAAGTGGAACCTATTCTGGATCCTTACAAATACATCTTCAGTCTCGTGTTCATTCAGTCATTTAGTCATCTGTTTAACTAATAACCAAGCATTAGGCACTGTGCTATGGACTGGGGATTTAAAAAGGAACAGGGCACAGTTACTGTCCTACCAGGATTCCGTGCTGGGAGGAAACTTAACAAGCAAGCAAATATTGTAATGGGGTCAGTGTTGTACTGGAGTCGTGTGCCAGGTGCTAGGGGAAGGGAAAAAGAAACAAATTCAACTCTCCTTGGCAGTCAAGGTACTTTTCCTGGGGGAGGTACCTTTGGGTGGAGAGTGAGTAGGGTAGGAGTTCTCCAAGTAAGAAAGGCAAAAAAGGATATTCCATTCCTCAGCACTCCTTTCCCCTAACCAAACTTGAAGATCTGAATTCATTCAGTCAAACAGTTGGAGATTCTGGGGAAGGGAGGGACTTGATCCAATATTAACATGTGTTCTTTACGTTGCACGATATGGTCAAAACCCACTTTTTATAGACTGCCCTTGCCTGCATCTATCTCTCTGGCCTGCCTGGGGGGTATAAGCTGATGATGCTTCACAAGCTGAGAGTAATGCTGCAAAGTGGACCAGGGAAGTGCTTGCTTACAGGCTTGCTGCCATACCATGAACCAGGTAACAACTCAAGGATGGGAACTGTGGCTTCAGTGTCTCACTTACCCTACAAATCCCTTTACTATGCCTTAATAGGAACTCACTGATTTGACTAAAAGTTCCCGATGATTCATGATTAGGATAAGCCTGTTAAAGCAACTGAACAATAGTTTACTAAATGATATCTTAGTGGCCTGAAATTGATAATGCATTTTCCAGTTTTATTTCTCTTAAATTATACAGAAGGCATAAATAAAGTAGACCCAGTGGGAATAAATTGAAAACTGAAGTGAAAATTTTCTTTTCATTTTAGAAGCCCAGTTATTTAAAGCACTATGGTTACAAGTAAGAGCTCTAATAACCTAGGGAAAAAATCATACTAGAAGAGTTAGGCTGTGAATCAGTGATGAAGAAACCACTGCTTCCTTTTTAAATAAAGGGATAAATGCCATAACTTATAATATATGTGATTAACTCCATATGTTTCATCAAAAGATACAATCCTGAGGGTTAAAATAATATACCACATTTTCATCTCACCTGGACATCAAATTGAATTCTTCTTTTTTGTTTTTTTTTTTCTGAGATGGAGTTTCACTCTTGTCCCCCAGGCTGTAGTGCATTGGCGCAATCTCTGCTCACTGCAACCTCCGCCTCCCAGGTTCAAGCCATTCTCCTGCCTCAGCCTCCCAAGTAGCTGGGATTAGAGGCATGCACCACCATGCCCAGCTAATTTTTTTTTTTTTTTTGTATTTTTAGTAGAGATGGGTCTCACCATGTTGGCCAGGCTGGTCTCAAACTCCTGACCTCAGGTGATCTGCCTGCCTCGGTCTCCTGAATTCTTCTTAAAATCTGTAGTGCAGTAGAACAATCTGTCAAAATGTCATAAAAATTGACTTTAGACCAATTATTCTAAGGGAAGTTGGGCAAGAGTCAGTACCAATCAAGAATGAGAAAACCTTGCCATCTTCTGATACATTCACTGGTTCCAAACACTCTAATGAGATAGCTACACTATGAAGTATTAAGGGACTGCCACTGTTGTAATCTGATGTCTCACTTAAGCTAAGGCAATGGTGAATAATGGATTAAATAATGGACTCTCATGCATTGTGCCTTTAGTGATCTAATCCAATATTTACCACTGCCTTAGCTTAAGTGAGACATCAGATTAATCTCTAACAGTGGCAGTTCCTCAACACTTTATAGTGTAGCTACCTCAGTGAAGTTTTTGGAATCAGTGAATAGCTGTGTCTGCAGGTGCTATGCAAATGTGATAAAGCTAATCTAATAATGACCTGAAAAATAAACCAACTCAGCAAGACTCCCAGGATTTCCTTGAAGAATAATCAGCAACCATCTTAAAGATGGGTGTCTAGCCTACAGGAACATAAAGGTGACAAAGGGGTTCTCTGGCCCCTAAGAGAAGCAAATAGCGTCTTGCAATCTCTCAAGCACACATGAGAGGCTTTGTGATGACAGAGCAAATATGACACCATCATGGCCTAAGATTAGAGGATAAAAAGGAGGAAATTTCCCTTATCAATGAGGAAGTGGAGAGTTCATGAGAAGCTAAAGCCTCTAAGAGGTGATGTTTCCTTTAGTTCTTCATACTTGTGGTAGTTCACCCACACCTGTGACCACCCAGTAAGGAAATCTAAGTGAAAGTAACTGGAGTAAGATAAATTTTTTAAAAACTTTTATTTTAGGTTTGGGGGTACATGTGAAGGTTTGTTATGCAGGTACACTCATGTCATGGGAGTTTGTTGTACAGATTATTTCATCACCCAGATATTAAGCCTGGTACCCAATAGTTATTTTTTCTCCTCCTCTCCCTCCTCCCACCCCCCATCCTCAAGTAGACCCCAGTGTCTTTTGTTCCTTTCTTTGTGTTCATGAGTTCTCATCAATTAGCTTCCACTTATAAGTGAGAACATGCTGTATTTGATTTTCTGTTCCTGAATTAGTTTGCTAAGGATAATGGCCTCCAGCTCCATCCACGTTCCCACAGAAGACATGATCTCATTCTTTTTTTGAGCTGTATAGTATTCCATCATGTACATATACCACATTTTCTATATTCAATCCATCATTTATGGGCATTTAGGTTGATTCCATGTCTTTGCTACTGTGAACAGTACTGCAATGAATATTTGCATTTACGGTAGAATGATTTATATTCCTCTGGGTATATACCCAGTAATGGGATTGCTGTATCAGCAATCCCATTTTAGCTCTTTGAGGAATTGCCATACTGCTTTTCACAATGGCTGAACTAATTTACACTCCTGCCGACGTTGTATAAGTGTTCCCTTTTCTCTGCAACCTCAGCAGCATCTGTCATTTTTTGACTTTTTAGTAATAGCCATTGTGACTGCTTTGAGATTGTGGTTTTGATTTGCATTTCCCATTGTGGTTTTGATTTGCATTTCTCTAATGATTAGTGATATTGAGCTTTTTTTCATATGATTGTTAGCTACATGTATGTCTTCTTTTGAGAAGTGTCTGTTCATGTCCTTTGCCCATTTTTTAATGAGGTGGTTTTTCTCTTGAAAATTTGTTTAAGTTCCTTATAGATGCTGGGTATTGGACCTTCGTCAGATGCATAGTTGGCAAATATTTTCTCCCATTCTGTATGTTATCTGTTCACTCTGTTGATAGCTTCTTTTGCTGAGCAGAAGCTCTTAAGTTTAATTAAATCTTATTTGTCCATTTTTTGCTTTTGTTGCTATTGCTTTTGGTGTCTTTGTCATGAAATCTTTGCTCATTCATATGTCCAGGATGGTATTGCCTAGGTTATCTTCCAGGGTTTTTGTAGTTTGGGGTTTTACATTCTTTACAAGTCTTTAATCCATCATGAGTTGATTTTTGTATATGGTGTGAAGAAGGTGCCCAACTTCAATCTTCTGCATATGGCTAGCCAGTTATCTCAGCACCATCTATTGAATAGAGCCTTTTCCCCATTGCTTGTTTTTGTCAGCTTTGTCAAAGAGCAGATGGTTGTAGGTGTGTGGCCTTCTTTCTGGGCTCTCTATTCTGTTCCATTGGTCTATGTGCCTGTTTTTGTACCATGCTTTTTTGGTTACTATAGCCCTCTAGTATAGTTTGAAGTCAGGTAACTTGATGCCTTCAGCTTTGTTCTTTTGGCTAAGGATTGCCTTGACTGTTTGGGCTCTTTTTTGGTTTCATATCAATTTTAAAATAGCCTTTTCTAGTTCTGTGAAGAATGTTGTTGGTAGTTTGATAGGAATAGCCCTTGAAACTGTAGATTGCTTTGGGCCGTATGATCATTTTAATAATATTGATTCTTTCTATCCATGAGCATGGGCTGTTTTTCCAATTGTTTGTTTCTTCTCTGATTTCTTTGAGTAGTGTTTTGTAATTCACATTGTAGATACCTTTCACCTCCCTGGTTAGCTGTATTCCTAGGTAATTTATTCTTTCTGTGGCAATTGTAAAGGGGATTGCCTTCCTGATTTGGTTCTTGTCTCGGCTGTTGTTGTTGTATAGGAATGCTAATAATTTTTGCACATTGATTTTGTATCCTGAAACTTTGCTGAAGTTGTTTATCAGTTGGAGGAGCATTTGAGTCAAGGCTATGGGGTTTTCTAGATATAGAATCACGTCGTCTGCAAACAGGGATAATTTAACTTCCTTTCTTTCTATTTGGATGCCCTTTCTTTCTCTTGCCTGGAGTAAGATAAATGTTTAATTCATTATAACTTATATCAATACTCCTTCCTTGATGATGGAATAGTCCTGTCATGCTTATCACCACTCTATTTTAAAGACATCAGTATCATTATCTTTCCCAGGAGAATAATAGAGGACTGAACATATTCACCTCAAAATAATCATACTCCTGTATCAAGTGCAGCAGCTCAACCCATCCAAGAGTGTGCTTCCAAATCCCAAGACAAGGAACATGGTACAGGCACAAGCTTTATTATTCATGGGTACCTAGGGTATTGCAGAGAAATAACTCTAGTATCTTGATAGTTGGAAAGGATCTAGAATAAAAAGCAGCAAGAGCTGTTCAATTAAAAGATGCATGGATTCTAATTTACACAGTTCTTTTTTTATTATTATTATACTTTAAGTTCTAGGGTAGATGTGTACAACATGCGGGTTTGTTACATATGTATACATGTGCCATGTCGGTGTGCTGCACCTGTTAACTCTTCATTTACATTAGGTATATCTCCTAATGCTAACCCTCCCCCCTCCCCCAACCCCATGACAGGCTCCAATGTGTGATGTTCCCCACCCTGTGTCCAAGTGTTCTCATTGTTCAATTCCCATCTATGAGTGTGAACATGCGGTGTTTGGTTTTCTGTCCTTGAGATAGTTTGCTCAGAATGATGGTTTCCAGCTTCATCCATGTTCCTACAAAGGACATGAACTCATCCTTTTTTATGGCTGTATAGTATTCCATGGTGTATATGTGCCACATTTTCTTAATCCAGTCTATCATTGATGGATATTTGGGTTGGTTCCAAGTCTTTGCTATTGTGAATAGTGCCACCATAAACATATGTGTGCATGTGTCTTTATAGCAGCATGATTTATAATCCTTTGGGTATATACCCAGTAATGGGATGGCTGGGTCACTTAAAGCCAGAGAGGAACCAATTATTGGTTGTTTCTGCCAATTAACATCCCATGTAGGTAGATAGCAGTGGATCTGCTTTGGAGGTGGCAAGTCCTGTGGCTTCATCCTTAGTTCTCTGCCCTTATCTCTACATCTTGCCTATCATCTTCCAAATAGCTCTACTCTTTCACCAGCAGGGCCCTCTATATTCCTCTACCTACCAAATCCCTTCCACCATTCAGGACCCAATTGAAACCTCATCTATTCTGTGAAGACTTCCTTGGCCTCTCTCACTAGACCTCTCACCTTTCAGAACTCATGACATGTTGTTTCTGTGCTGCCATTTGACGCTTATCATACACCCTTTGACCATTTTTATGATTTATGGTTTCTAGAGTGCCTTATGTTTTGTGCTTATTCTTCTCAACAATATGGTGAATTTTTTGAGGTCTAGACTAAATCTACTGTATCTTTTTTCCATGAGCAATGATTATCTCTTGCCATAGAACTTCCACCCTAGGCAAAGTTCAAACTACATGTTGATTGGCCTTTTCTATGGCCACATGTGTATAGTTCAACTTCCAAAAGCATTTAATAACATTAGTAGATGGGTCTCTGGCAGCTTTTAAGGAAATTTGGCAGCCCAAGGAGATTGACGCAGAGCTTAAGCCTGTTCCTCCGATGATGTGCCAACTGTGTCAGAATTGATGTTCTATTTAATTCATTCTCTGTCGCCAAAAATTACTTCTGGGCTATGGATTAGATTCAGTTTTATTAAATCTGTTTTACAAAGCCTGGCTCTAGAATGCAACAAGGGAGCTGGAAGCTGGTATTGAACTCCTCCGGGAAAGTTCCTGGACTCTCTAAAGATCCAGTCAATAAGTCATGTTAGAGATTATAAAGAAGTTTCAAACCCAGAACTGTTATGAGCTGGTGATTCACCTAAATAAATTAGCCTGCAATTAGGGAAACCTTTATCCAATAAAAGTTTTACCTCTGGAATAGTGAACTAAACCTGTTACTTTGGAAGTACTTTGCCAAATGATGCCAATATCAACCAAGAAGTAAGAAACAGAATTCAAAGTAAGGCCATTTGGTTTGATCAAGTGCCAAAGCAACTGTTAGGGCTCAGAAAGCAATCCTCCAAAGCATGGAGCTTTACATGTTGAGTGTTTTGAAGTAAGAAGCAGCCTTACAAGCAAGGTCTCTCTCTGACCTTCTCCCAACCCCTGTCTCTCAGCCCTCTGTCTCTTCCGAAGCACAGGGAGAGTCTTTTCTCTAAAGTTCCTTTACCTATCTAAAGATTGGATCCACTAAAGAGGGACACAATAGACTTCAGTCTTCTAACTGAAATTTCATTAACCAAGGCAGATTAAATTTATATCACAGAGGAAGAGACTGAAAAATCAAATGTCATACCTGGAGCCCAGACAAATATTACCCCAGGCCATTGTCTGTTCTATGGGCCCATTCATTTCCCCTAAAAATCATTTACTACCCCTCTAAAATTGCCTACACCTCCATTTCCTTCTCTCCTATGAAGAAGGGTATATAAACTTCCAGACGTCATGGGGTTATTGGGCACTCACTTTCTTATGACGCCCCCATGCATGTAAATAAATTTATATACATTTTCTCTTGTCAATCAATCTATCGTCAGTCTATTTCTCAAACTCAAATATCAAATGTCAAGAGGTGAAGGAGGGGGTTCTTTCACTCCTACACAAAAATAGAACAGTAAGCAATAGACTGAACAAAAAACATACCAAACAATGGCAGTGGCCTCTTTCTATTGTGGAGACCATGTCTTAGATCTACCAAAATGTCATGCATGACCGAAACTTGCAATGTGAAGGGCAAAGAATATAATCTACCAACACTCAAGTGATGGCTGCTAACCTAAATGTGTCTAGGTAATAGCAGGAAACCCAAGGAAGTATTTTCTGGGGCCCCTAAGTGAGGAGAGGGCAAATAGGGAGGACCTTTTAGCAAACATTGTTCCAGCAACCTTATTACAAAGGACAAACTTTGTAAGATTTTGACAACTACAAAAGATCTAAGTTCTCCTCTTGGGCAAGCAGCCACCAGCCAGTTTTTAGCATTAAAACACTGCTGGTTCTAAGGTTGAATAGTGGAGTCAAGTTGATTTGCAAAAATCAAATTAAAAAATGAAACTGGGGATTGGGGAAAGCAAGCAGGTACTAATGAGTGGGTAGCAGTGGGCTTGAGCCATTCCCTGAGACTCTAGAATGTAGACCCAAGCACTTTTTATGGGTACCCAGTTATGTATTCATGGATGAAAAGGAAATTATTAAAGGTCTTAGTCAATGTGGACACACATATTGACTTTGTCATCTTACATATTTCCAATTCTCTGTTCATATCCCTTCTTTTTCTTCTGTGCAATACTCAAATTTAGAGATCCATTTGGATCCTAATTCTTTCTCTGATCTCCTTAGGGGTACATATTCCTTTATTTTCTTGTAGATGTTGCCAAGCAAAGTCACTCATAATTTAATCTTCGGGGAAAAAGACATTTTTCTTCAAATTTATCAAATTTTTTTTTATTTTCTTAATATGTGGCTATTACTTCATTCATTTACTCTTTCCAAAGCACTTATTAAGTATCTTCTAGTTCTTATGTTTGCAGAGTAAAGTATTTTGGCAAGATCTGAAATGGATCCTTGACCAATAATACTTTAAGGAGTCTATGTGCATAGTATTTTGTAGAACATTTTGTTGGTCTTAGTCCTAAAATTTCCTCCTCCTGCATTAAAATTATGCTATATGCCACATGAGAAATTATCTATTAACTTAGTTCTCTTACAGTTTTCTTTACTATTGCTAAAATCAGTTCTTAATAATACAATTCAAATATGCAGCTCCATTGTCATTATTTAGAAATACCTCTTCAAAAACTCTGGTTCTTTCAGAACATGAATTACCTAAGTTTTCATTATTTAATCCACTATTCATTCCAGCTTTTAAAAATTATCTTTTACTTTTAAATTCCTCTTTTTTCTTTAAGTTAGCAATAACATATAATTCTGTAATCTGTCTATGATGATTTGCTTCAAAAGCATTATCAATAATGTTATTTTAATCTATATAACAGTGTTATTCTTAAAACAAGTAACTCGTTTAGAAAGCACTCCTATGGTAAATTTACTTTTAATTAAAATATTAAGCACTTGACTTACATTATGTTTACTGAGCTTTGGATTAAGAACTTTTTAATTTTTGTCTATGTTCACTAGTCAGAAAAAGTGGATGTTTTTGGAAACACTGCTTGCTTAAAACATCTTTTTTCAAGCTCCCTAGGCTTCATTGTTTTGTGGTTGTTTGCCTTAAGCGGCCTAAAGTGTGACAGTCTTTCCTGAATTATTTCCAAAGATATTACTGAGAATTCTGTTGTCTTCAAAAAGCCTGCAGAAGTGTCTGCTGGTCTTTTACATTAGTTTAGTTTTCTATGGAGGAGAATCATCATCTGAGTAATACTCGGGAATGCGAATTCTCTCCAGTGTTGTTAAAAAGTCGGTATGCATTGTTTTGAAGGCCTATGAGTACAGGCATGTTCTGTCAAAGCCGATCTCTTAGCAGTATCAATGATTCCCATATCTTGGTCTTGGTTCGGGAGTGGGAGCTGCTGAAGGTGGATTTAGGAAAATGTCGCAGGCTCCCTTGCTCAGACCTCACTTCCACTGGACTAATGCCCTGAAGCCAGGCTTCCAGGCTGGCTGGGGCTTGCTAGCTCAAAAAAGGAAGCAAGGAAACAGAACCAGAGGAACACGGCAGGAGAGGAAAAGTCTTCAAGATTTTCTGGTACCTGTTGGGGTGATCTACAAAGGACTTTTTCATTCATTTTTAGCAAAGTTTAATGTGTCCTATAATATCCATATTTGGAATGCATGTTTTAAGTT
Organism: Hylobates moloch; assembly: GCF_009828535.3. Taxonomy (NCBI): domain Eukaryota; kingdom Metazoa; phylum Chordata; class Mammalia; order Primates; family Hylobatidae; genus Hylobates; species Hylobates moloch. The sequence continues at coordinate 155,167,329 of NW_026652277.1, forward strand.
TTGCCTTTTATAAAAGCTTTCCCTTCTAATATATTTGTTTACCTTTCCAATGTCTGTAAACATACTTGAATAATGATGACCCTGAAATGAAAAAAAAAAAAAAACTTTTCTGCATCCTCTACCTGTTTTGTTCTTTTTTTAAAACAGGTCTCAAAAATTAAAGAAAGCCATTCTCCAAATGACTAAAACAGATCTCATGTTTGTTACCATCCTTTATTATTTTTCTTCTAAACATGTAATTTAACATTACATAGTCATGAACAGCAAATTATATTATCTACTCATACTTGCGGAGGTAAAAGGTGAGAGAAATTCATGTGTTTAGACTTGGGTCTTTATTGAGTTGTCTCCTGTCCTAAGGACGATGATTGCTAAGGAATCAGATTCTAAAATGTATTTTGATATACTGTCCATGTTCAGATCGGTTTATAATCATATGAAACAAAACATTTATTATTAAACTCCGAGAAAACCTCTCTCAAATTGCATCTGACAACAAAAACTTTAACTTTGGCACCCCAAATGTTAGTTTTTGCTTCTTCCATTGCTGGCCCGAGTGGTTTGTTCTGTAATACGTATACTGACTGTTTGCAGCCTGGCAACAGCTCCAAGGAGTGAGGGGGGCTAGAAAACTATAGCCCCTTGTTAGCTGCAGTCCAAACTTCAAAGTCTTTGAGAACACTGAGCAGACAGGTTTCAGCAGCCGATAAAGCAGCCAGGCAAACAAAAGGCAGCTCCCCTCTCGCCGAGGTGTCTCCTGATCCAGGGTGATTTTCAGCCCACTTTTTTCTTTTATTTGTGATGAAACTTCTGGCAATGAGAGACTCATTCTGCCCACGGTTGTGTGCCCCCTTGATTCGGCATCAGAGGGAGAGATGGGCATTTATGGCACCATAAATCAAGGGATAAACCATACACGAGCAGCTGGCACATGTGCTAATAACTATAATTATTAATCATGTCAATTTCACACCCTTCAAATTTATGCTATGTGCTTTCTGTAGGAAAGCCATCCCTGGCGCCTTGAGCTGTTTATGGTATGAAAATATGATGTGCTGATGGTCTTTGATAATTGTCTTATGACAGTATTGATCTGCCTACAATTGGGTTTGTGGGGCATCGAAGCCCTGCAAAGAGGTTGTCCTTGTCTCCTGGTATATATCATTGTCACACATCCCCCATTGTTAGTGAGTGGCGTGAATTACTTTCAGCATTTGGCCAAGTCTCTAGCTGCTAGGTCACCATTATTCTATCCTTATGTCACTGTGAGGACTTTACTTTGATGTTTCCTTTGTACCTCTTCGAAGGCAAAATCCTTTAACTTCAGGATGGGAGCCTGCAGCAGAGTTTCAGAAAGAAAAGACACTACAGGTTTGGGGTGGGCAGAGGCCAAAAAATATGGAAAAATGTGCTCCCTCAAAGAAGGGCCATTTTTTACTTGCCCTTGTCAAGGCTTGTCTATATCCGAAGAGGTGTGGCAAACGGGGAGCTGGAGATGCCAACCAATTGCCAAGTCTTGTGCTTATTCAGTAGCCCTTTCCAGAACACCCCAAAGTTGCTGCCACACACCAAATTATGCAAATTATTCTGCTTGTGGCACAGATGGTCAAGCTAAGAAATCAGACTGGCCAGGAGCAAGTAGCTACCCGTGGCCAAAGTGGCCTTTTTAACTCCAAGCGATTCATCCATTTGAAACCATAATGTCTCTTAAAGACAAACCCGTTAAGACCAAAAGCAGAGCAGCACCTTGCTGGTTAATCTGCATGTTCATTTGACCTTGCAGCCAATCATCTGGGAGAGGCCAGGAGAGAGCAGAGTGCATGGGACTCTGCCCACTTGTTGGGAACGCTGCATGGCCCTCACTGGGCAGTGTCAAAATCGCTCCTGCTGTCTGTACAGCTGCTCTGTTCCAATGACCCCTGGAAGGTTCTGGGGATTGTTAGAAGAGATTTCTATTAATCAACTACAAACCGACTGTTACAATTTCACACTTTTTTTCCCATCATTTCACACATTTAATGAATTTGGGTGTCTTTTACATTCAAAACATTTACAATCAGGCCAAAAAAAAAAAAAAAACTCACCAAAAAAAAAAAAAAAAAAAAAAAAAAAAAAAAAAAAAAAAAAAAAA